>NC_060149.1:966723528-967026558 GCF_021461385.2 Schistocerca piceifrons
GTCTCCCAGGAGCCGCTCAAAGCACAAACTCTTAGAAGATTCACTCTTCTTGTACTTAAGTCGGCATTGTGCGTTTTGAATTAAATCCCGATGCAATTTCAGGCCTTCATGGTCAATGTGAAGGTCCAAGGAATACAGTCAACCTGCACTTGTGCATCGGAATCTAATACTGGGCTCTCAGGAGCCTCTCAAAACTCAAACTCTTAGAAGAGTCGCTGTTCTTGTTCTTAAGTCGGCATTGTGCATTTTGTATCCAATCCCGATACAATTTCCGTGTCTTATGGTCACTGTGAATGTCCAAGGGATACAGTAAACCTGCACTGGTGCATCGGAATGTAATACTGGTCTGCCAGGAGCTTCTGAAGGCTCAAACTCTTAGAAGATTCACTCTTCTTG
Source organism: Schistocerca piceifrons (assembly GCF_021461385.2). Lineage (NCBI taxonomy): Eukaryota > Metazoa > Arthropoda > Insecta > Orthoptera > Acrididae > Schistocerca > Schistocerca piceifrons. The sequence continues at coordinate 966,723,925 of NC_060149.1, forward strand.
TACTTAAGTCGGCATTGTGCATTTTGTATCCAATCCCGATACAATTTCTGTATTTCATGGTCAATGTGAATGTCAAAGGGATACAGTAAACCTGCACTGGTGCATCGGAATCCAATACTGGTCTCCCAGGAGCCGCTCAAAGCACAAACTCTTAGAAGATTCACTCTTCTTGTACTTAAGTTGGCATTGTCTTTTTGTATTCAATCCCGATGCAATGTCTGTGATTCATGGTCAATGTGAATGTCAAAGGGATACAGTAAACCTGCACTGGTGCATCGGAATCCAATACTGGTCTCCCAGGAGCCGCTCAAAGCACAAACTCTTAGAAGATTCACACTTCCTGTACTTAAGTTGGCATTGTGCATTTTTTATCCAATCCTGATACAATTTCTGTGCTTCATGGACAATGTGAATGTCAAAGGGATACAGTAAACCTGCACTGGTGCATCGGAATCCAATACTGGTTTCCCAGGAGCCGCTCAAAGCACTAACTCTTAGAAGACTCACTCTTCTTGTACTTAAGTTGGCATTGTCCCATTTGTATTCAATCCCGATGCAATTTCTGTGATTGATGGTCAATGTGAAGGTCCAAGGGTTACTGTAAACCTGCACTGCTGCATCAGAATCTAATTCTGGTCACCCAGGAGCCGCTCAAAGTTCAAACTCTTAGAACATTCACTCGTCTTGTACTTAAGAAAGCATTCTGCCTTTTGTATTCAATCCCGATGCAATTTCTATGTTTCATGGTCAATATGAAGGTCCAAGGGATACAGTAAACCTGCACTGGTGCATCGGAATCTAATACTGGTCTGCCAGGTGCTTCTCAAGACTCAAACTCTTAGAAGATTCACTCTTCTTGTACTTAAGTCGGCCTTGTGCATTTTGTATCCAGTCCCGATACAATTTCCGTGTTTAATGGTCAATGTGAATGTCCAAGGGACACAGTAAATTTGCACTGGTGCATCGGAAAGTAATACTGGTCTCTCAGGAGCCGCTCAAAGTACAAACTCTTTGAAGATTCACTCTTCCTGTACTTAGGTTGGCATTGGCCCTTTTGTACTCAATCCCGATGCAATTTCTGTGATTCATGGTCAATGTGAAGTTCCAAGGGCTACAGTAAACCTGCACTGGTGTATCAGAATCTAATACTGGTGTCCCAGGAGCCGCTCAAAACACATAATCTTTGACGATTCACTCGTCTTGTACTTAAGACGGCATTGTGCCTTTTGTATTCAATCCCGATGCAATTTCTATGTTTCATGGTCAATGTGAAGGTCCAAGGGATACAGTAAACCTGCACTGGTGCATCGGAATCTAATACTGGTCTGCCAGGTGCTTCTCAAGACTCAAACTCTTAGAAGATTCACTCTTCTTGTACTTAAGTCGGCATTGTGCATTTTGTATCCAATCCCGACACGATTCCTGTGTTTCATGGTCAATGTGAATGTCAAAGGGATACAGTAAACTTGCACTGGTGCATCTGAATCCAATACTTGTCTCCCAGGAGCCGCTCAAAGCACAAACTCTTAGAAGATACACTCTTCTTGTACTTAAGTTGGCATTGTCCCTTTTGTATTCAATCCTGATGCAATTTCTGTGATTCATGGTCAATGTGAAGGTCCAAGGGTTACAGTAAACCTGCACTGGTGCATCAGAATCTAATCCTGGTCCCCCAGGAGCCGCTCAAAGCACAAACTCTTAGAAGATTCACTATTCTTGTACTTAAGACGGCATTGTGCCATTTGTATTCAATCCCGATGCAATTTCTATGTTTAATGGTCAATGTGAACGTCCAAGGGATACAGTAAACCTGCACTGGTGCATCGGAATCTAATACTGGTGTCGCAAGGAGCCGCTCAAAGCACAAACTCTTAGACGATTCACTCTTCTTGTACTTAAGTCGGCATTGTGGCTTTTGTATTCAATCCCGATGCAATATCTGTGCTTCATGGTCGATGTGAAGGTCCAAGGGTTACAGTAAACCTGCACTGGTGCATCGGAATCTAATACTGGTGTCCCAAGGAGCCGCTCAAATCACAAACTCTTAGAAGATTCACTGTTCTTGTAATTAAGTCGGCATTGTGCGTTTTCTATTCAATCCCGATTTAATTTTTGTGCTTCATGGTCAATGTGAAGGTCCAAGGGATTCAGTAAACCTGCAGTGGTTCATCGGAATGTAATACTGGTGTCCCAAGGAGCCGTTTAAAGCACAAACTCATAGAAGATCCACTCTTCTTGTACTTAAGTCGGCGTTGTCCCTTTTGTAATCAATCCCGATGCAATTTCTGTGTTTCATGGTCAATGTAAAGGTCCAAGGGATACAGTAAACCTGCACTGGTGCATCGGAATCTAATACTGGTTCCCAAGGAGCCGCTCAAAGCACAAACTCTTAGAAGATCCACTCTTCTTGTACTTAAGTCGGCATTGTGCCTTTTGTAATCGATCCCGATGCAATTTCTGTGTTTCATGGTCAAGCTGAAGGTCCCAGGGGTACAGTAAACCTGCACTGGTGCATTGCAATCTAATACTGGTGTCCCAAGGAGCCGCTCTAAGCACAAACTCTTAGAAGTTTCACTGTTCTTGTACTGAAGTCGGCATTGTGCGTTTTCTATTCAATCCTGATTCAATTTCTGTGCTTCATGGTCAATGTGAATGTCCAAGGGATACAGTAAACCTACAGTGGTGCATCGGAATCTAATACTGGTTTCCCAAGGAGCCCCTCAAAACATAAACTCTTAGAAGATTCACTCTTCTTGTACTTAAGTTAGCATTGTCCCGTTTGTGTTTAATCCCGATGCAATTTCTGTGATTCATGGTCAATGTGAAGGCCCAAGGGTTACACTAAACCTGCACTGGTGCATCAGAATCTCATACTGATCCCCCAGGATTCGCTCAGAGCACAACCACTTAGGAGATTCACTCTTCTTGTACTTAAGTAGGCGTTAACCCTTTTGTAATCAATCCCGATGCAATTTCTGTGTTTCATGGTCAATATAAAGGTCCAAGTGATACAGTAAACCTGCACTGGTGCATCGGAATCTACTACTGGTCTCCCAGGAGCCGCTCATAGAACAAACTCTTAGAAGATTCACTCTTCTTGTACTTAAGTCCGCATTATGCATTTTGTATTTAATCCCGATGCAATATCTGTGTTCCATGGTCAATGGGAAGGTCCAAGCGATACAGTCAACCTGCACTGGTGCATCTGAATCTAATACTGGTCTCCAAGGATCCGCTCAAAGTACAAACTCTTAGAAGATTCACTCCTCTTGTACTTAAGTCGCCTTTGTACCTTTTGTATTCTATCCCGATTCAATATCTGTGCTTCATGGTCAATGTGAAGGTCCAAGGGGTACAGTAAACCTGCACTGGTGCATCGGAATCTAATACTGGTGTCCCAAGGAGCCGCTCAAAGCACAAACTCTTAGAAAATCCACTCTTCTTGTACTTAAGTCGGCGTTGTCCCTTTTGTAATTTATCCCGATGCAATTTCTGTGTTTCATGGTCAATGTAAAGGTCCAAGTGATACAGTATACTTGCACTTGTGCATCGGAATCTACTACTGGTCTCCCAGGAGCCGCTCATAGAATAAACTCTTAGAAGATTCACTCTTCTTGTACTTAAGTCGGCATTGTGCATTTTGTATCAATCCCGATACAATTTCCGTGTTTCATGGTCAATGTGAATGTCCAAGGGATACAGAAATCCTGCACTGGTGCATCGGAATGTAATACTGGTCTCTCAGGACCCGCTGAAAATACAACCTCTTAGAAGATTCTTTCTTCTTGTACTTAGGTTGGCAGTGGCCCTTTTGTATTCAATACCGATGCAATTTCTGTGATTCATGGTCAATGTGAATGTATAAGGGTTACAGTAAACCCGCACTGGTGTATCAGAATCTAATAGTGGTGTCCCAGGAGCCGCTCAAAGCACAAAATCTTTGAAGATTCACTCGTCTTGTACTTAAGACGGCATTGTGCCTTTTGTATTCAATCCCGATGCAATTTCTATGTTTCATGGTCAATGTGAAGGGCCAAGGGATACAGTAAACCTGCACTGGTGCATCGGAATCTAATACTGGTCTGCCAGGAGCTTCTCAAGACTCAAACTCTTAGAAGATTCACTCTTCTTGTACTTAAGTCGGCATTGTGCATTTTGTATCCAATCTCGATACAATTCCTGTGTTTCATGGTCAATGTGAATGTCAAAGGGATACAGCAAACCTGCACTGGTGCATCGGAATCCAATACTGGTCTCCCAGGAGCCGCTCAAAGCACAAACTCTTAGAAGATTCACTCTTCTTGTACTTAAGTTGGCATTGTCCCTTTTGTATTCAATCCCGATGCAATTTCTGTGATTTATGGTCAATGTGAAGGTCCAAGGGTTACAGTAAACCTGCACTGGCGCATCAGAATCTAATCCTGGTCCCCTGGAGCCACTCAAAGCACAAATTCTTAGAAGATTCACTCTTCTTGTACTTAAGACGGCATTGTGCCTTTTGTATTCAATCCCGATGCAATTTCTATGTTTCATGGTCAATGTGAAGGTCCAAGGAATACATTAAACCTGCACTGGTGCATCGGAATCTAATACTGGTGTCCCAAGGTGCCGCTCAAAGCACGAACGCTTAGAAAAATCACTCTTCTTGTACTTAAGTCGGCATTGAGCTTTTGTATTCGATCCCGATGTAATTTCTGTGTTTCATGGTCAATTTGAATGTCCAAGGGATACAGTAATCCTTCACTGCTGCATCGGAATCTATGACTGGTCTCCCAGGAACCGCTCAAAGCACAAATTCTTAGAAGATTTACTCTTCTTGCACTTAAGTCGGCATTGTACCTTTCAATTAAATCCCGATGCAGTTTCTGTGGTACATGGTCAATGTGAAGGTCCAATGGATACAGTAAACGAGCACTGGTACATCGGAATCTAATACTGGTCTGCCAGGAGCCGCTCAAACCACAAACTCTTAGAAAATTCACTCTTCTTGTACTTATGTCGGCATTGTGCATTTTGTAATCGATTCCGATGCAATTTCTGTGTTTCATGGTCAAGCTGAATGTCCAAGGGATACAGTAAACCTGCACTGGTGCATCGGAATCCATGACTGGGCTCCCAGGAGCCGCTCAAAGCACAAATTCTTAGAAGATTCACTCTTCTTGTACTCAAGTCGGCATTGTCCATTTTCATTCCATCCCGATGCAATTTCTATGTTTCATGGTCAATATGAAGGTCCAAGGGATGCAGTAAACCTGCACTGGTGCATCGGAATCTAATACTGGTTCCCAAGGAGCCGCTCAAAGCACAAACTCTTAGAAGATCCACTCTTCTTGTACTTAAGTCGGCATTGTGCCTTTTGTAATCGATCCCGATGCAATTTCTGTGTTTCATGGGCAATGTAAAGGTCCAAGGGATACAGTAAACCTGCACTGGTGCATCGGAATCTAATACCGCTGTGCCAGGAGCCTCTCAAATCTCTAACTCTTAGAAGATTCACTATTCTTGCACTTATGCCGGCATTGTGCATTTTGTATCCAATCCCGATACAATTTCTGTATTTCATGGTCAATGTGAATGTCCAAGGGAAACAGTAAACCTGCACTGGTGCATCGGAATCCAATACTGGTCCCCCAGGAGCCCCTCATAGCACAAACTCTTAGAAGACTCACTCTTCTTGTACTTAAGATGGCATTGTCCCTTTTGTATTCAATCCCGATGCAATTTCTGTGATTCATGGTCAATGTGAAGGTCCAAGTGTTAGAGTAAACCTGCACTGGTGCATCAGAATCTAATACTGGTCACCCAGTGGCCGCTCAAAGTTCAAAGTCTTAGAAGATTCACTCGTCTTGTACTTAATAAAGCATTGTGCCTTTTGTATTCAATCCCGATGCAATTTCTATGTTTCATGGTCAATATGAAGGTCCAAGGGATACAGTAAATCTGCACTGGTGCATCGGAATCTAATACTGGGCTCCAAGGAGCCTCTCAAATCTCAAACTCTTAGAAGATTCACTGTTCTTGTACTTAAGTCGGTATTGTGCATTTTGTATCCAATCCCGATACAATTTCCGTGTTTCATGGTCAATGTGAATGTCCAAGGGATACAGTAAACCTGCACTGGTGAATCGGAATCTAATCCTGGTCCCGCAGGAGCCGCTCAAATCACAAACTCTTAGAAGATTCACTCTTCTTGTACTTAAGACGGCATTGTGCCTCTTGTATTCAATCCCGATGCAATTTCTATGTTTCATGGTCAATGTGAAGGTCCAAGGAATACAGTAAACCTGCACTGGTGCATCGCAATCTAATACTGGTGTCCCAGGGAGCCGCTCAAAGCACAAATTCTTAGAAAAATCACTCTTCTTGTACTTAAGTCGGCATTGTGCCTTTTGTATTCGATCCCAATGTAATTTCTGTGTTTCATGGTCAAGTTGAATGTCCAAGGGATACAGTAAACCTTCACTGCTGCATCGGAATCTATGACTGGTCTCCCAGGAACCGCTCAAAGCACAAATTCTTAGAAGATTTACTCTTCTTGCACTTAAGTCGGCATTGTTCCTTTCAATTCAATCGAGATGCAGTTTCTGTGGTACATGGTCAATGTGAAGGACTAATGGATACAGTAAACGAGCACAGGGGCATCGGAATCTAATACTGGTCTCCCAGGAGCCGCTCAAACCACAAACACTTAGAAAATTCACTCTTCTTTTACTTATGTCGGCATTGTGCATTTTGTAATCGATCCCGATGCAATTTCTGTGTTTCATTGTCACGCTGAAGGTGCAAGGGATACAGTAAACCCGCAATGTTTCATCGGAATCTATGACTGGTCTCCCAGGAGCCGCTTAAAGCACAAATTCTTAGAAGATTCACTCTTCTTGTACTTAAGTCGGCATTGTGCCTTTTGTATTCAATCCCGATGCAATATCTGTGCTTCATGGTCGATGTGAAGGTCCGAGGGGTACAGCAAACCTGCACTGCTGCATCGGAATCTAATACTGGTCTCCCAAGGAGCCGCTCAAAGCACAAACTCTTAGAAGATCCACTCTTCTTGTACTTAAGTGGGCGTTGTCCCTTTTGTAATCAATCCCAATGCAATTTCTGTGTTTCATGGTCAATGTAAAAGTCCACGTGATACAGTATATCTGCACTGGTGCATCGGAATCTACTACTGGTCTCCCAGGAGCCGATTATAAAATAAACTCTTAGAAGACACACTCTTCTTGTACTTAAGTCGTCATTGTGCATTTTGTAATCGATCTCGATGCAATTTCTGTGTTTCATGGTCTAGCTGAAGGTCCAAGGGATACAGTAAACCTGCACTGGTGCATCGGAATCTATGACTGGTCTCCCAGGAGCCGCTTAAAGCACAAAAGCTTAGAAGATTCACTCTTCTTGTACTTAAGTCGGCATTGTCCCTTTTAATTCAATCCCGATGCAATTTCTATGTTTCATGGTCAATATGAAGGTCCAACGGATACAGTAAACCTGCACTTGTGCATCGGAATCTAATACTGGTTCCCAAGGAGCCGCTCAAAGTACAAACTCTTAGAAGATCCAATCTTCTTGTACTTAGGTCGGCATTGTGCCTTTTGTATTCGATCCCGATGTAATTTCTGTGTTTCATGGTCAAGTTGAATGTCCAAGGGATACAGTAAACCTTCACTGCTGCATCGGAATCTACGACTGGTCTCCCAGGAACCGCTCAAAACAGAAATTCTTAGAAGATTTACTGTTCTTGCACTTAAGTCGGCATTGTCCCTTTCATTTCAATCCCGATGCAATATCTGTGCTTCATGGTCAATGTGAAGGTCCAATGGATACAGTAAACGAGCACAGGTACATCGAAATCTAATCTGGTCTCCCAGGAGCCGCTCAAACCACAAACTCTTAGAAAATTCACTCTTCTTGTACTTATGTCGGCATTGTGCATTTTGTAATCGATCCCGATGCAATTTCTGTGTTTCATGGTCACGCTGAAGGTCCAAGGGATACAGTAAACCTGCACTGGTGTATCAGAATCTTTGACTGGTCTCCCACGAGCCGCTCAAAGCATAAATTCTTAGAAGATTCACTATTCTTGTACTTAAGTCGGCATTGTGCCTTTTGTATTCAATCCCGATGCAATATCTGTGCTTCATGGTCGATGTGAAGGTCCAAGGGGTACAGTAAACCTGCACTGGTGCATCGGAATCTAATACTGGTGTCCCAAGGAGCCGCTCAAATCACAAACTCTTAGAAGATTCACTGTTCTTGTACTTAAGTCGGCATTGTGCGTTTTCTATTCAATCCCGATTCAATTTCTGTGCTTCATGGTCAATGTGAAGGTCCAAGGGATACAGTAAACCTGCAGTGGTATATCGGAATCTAATACTGGTGTCCCAAGGAGTCGCTCAAATCACAAACTCTTAGAAGATTCAGTGATCTTGTACTTAAGTCGGCATTGACCCTTTGAATTCAATCCCGATGCAATTTCTATGTTTCATGGTCAATATTAAGGTCCAAGGGATACAGTACACCTGCACTTGTGTATCGGAATCTAATACTGGTTCCCAAGGAGCCGCTCAAAACACAAACTCTTAGAAGATCCACTCTTCTTGTACTTAGGTCGGCATTGTGCCCTTTGTAATCGATCCCGATACAATTTCTGTGTTTCATGGTCAAGCTGAAGGTCCAAGGGATACAGTAACCTGCACTGGTCTATCGGAATCTAATACTGGTCTCCCAGGAGCCGCTCAAACCACAAACTCTTAGAAAATTCACTCTTCTTGTACTTCAGTCGGCACTGTCCCTTTTGCATTCAATCCCGATGCAATTTCTGTGTTTCATGGTCAATGTGAAGGTCCAAGGGATACACTAAAGCAGCACTGGTGCATCGGAATCAAATACTGGACTCCCAGGAGCCGCTCAAAGCACAAACTGTTAGAAGATTCACTCTTCTTCTACTTAAGTCGGCATTGTGCATTTTGTATTCAATCCCGATGCAATTTCTTTGTTTCATGGTCAATGTAAAGGTCCAAGGGATACAGTAAACCTGCACTGGTGCATCGAAATCTAATACCGGTGTGCCAGGAGCCTCTCAAATCTATAACTCTTAGAGGATTCACTCCTCTTGCACTTAAGCCGGCATTGTGCATTTTGTATCCAATCCCGATACAATTTCTAAGTTTCATGGTCAATGTGAATGTCCAAGGGATACAGTAAACCTGCACTGGTGCATCGGAATACAATACTGGTCTCCCAGGAGCCGCTCAAAGCACAAACTCTTAGAAGACTCACTCTTCTTTTACTTAAGTTGGCATTGTCCCTTTTGTATTCAATCCCGATGCAATTTCTGTGATTCATGGTCAATGTGAAGGTCCGAGGGTTACAGTAAACCTGCACTGGTGCATCAGAATCTAATACTGGTCACCCAGGAGCCGCTCAAAGTTCAAACTCATAGAAGATTCACTCGTCTTGTACTTAAGAAAGCATTGTGCCTTTTGTATTCAATCCCGATGCAATTTCTATGTTTCATGGTCAATATGAAGGTCCAAGGGATTCAGTGAACCTGCAGTGGTGCATCGGAATCTAATACTGGTGTCCCAAGGAGCCGCTCAAAGCACAAACTCTTAGAAGATCCACTCTTCTTGTACTTAAGTCGCCTTTGTACCTTTTGTATTCTATCCCGATTCAATATCTGTGCTTCATGGTCAATGTGAAGGTCCAAGGGGTACAGTAAACCTGCACTGGTGCATCGGAATCTAATACTGGTGTCCCAAGGAGCCGCTCAAAGCACAAACTCTTAGAAAATCCACTCTTCTTGTACTTAAGTCGGCGTTGTCCCTTTTGTAATTTATCCGGATGCAATTTCTGTGTTTCATGGTCAATGTAAAGGTCCAAGTGATACAGTATACTTGCACTTGTGCATCGGAATCTACTACTGGTCTCCCAGGAGCCGCTCATAGAATAAACTCTTAGAAGATTCACTCTTCTTGTACTTAAGTCGGCATTGTGCATTTTGTATCAATCCCGATACAATTTCCGTGTTTCATGGTCAATGTGAATGTCCAAGGGATACAGTAATCCTGCACTGGTGCATCGGAATGTAATACTGGTCTCTCAGGACCCGCTGAAAATACAACCTCTTAGAAGATTCTTTCTTCTTGTACTTAGGTTGGCAGTGGCCCTTTTGTATTCAATACCGATGCAATTTCTGTGATTCATGGTCAATGTGAATGTCCAAGGGTTACAGTAAACCCGCACTGGTGTATCAGAATCTAATAGTGGTGTCCCAGGAGCCGCTCAAAGCACAAAATCTTTGAAGATTCACTCGTCTTGTACTTAAGACGGCATTGTGCCTTTTGTATTCAATCCCGATGCAATTTCTATGATTCATGGTCAATGTGAAGGGCCAAGGGATACAGTAAACCTGCACTGGTGCATCGGAATCTAATACTGGTCTGCCAGGAGCTTCTCAAGACTCAAACTCTTAGAAGATTCACTCTTCTTGTACTTAAGTCGGCATTGTGCATTTTGTATCCAATCCCGATACAATTCCTGTGTTTCATGGTCAATGTGAATGTCAAAGGGATACAGCAAACCTGCACTGGTGCATCGGAATCCAATACTGGTCTCCCAGGAGCCGCTCAAAGCACAAACTCTTAGAAGATTCACTCTTCTTGTACTTAAGTTGGCATTGTCCCTTTTGTATTCAATCCCGATGACATTTCTGTGATTTATGGTCAATGTGAAGGTCCAAGGGTTACAGTAAACCTGCACTGGCGCATCAGAATCTAATCCTGGTCCCCTGGAGCCACTCAAAGCACAAATTCTTAGAAGATTCACTCTTCTTGTACTTAAGACGGCATTGTGCCTTTTGTATTCAATCCCGATGCAATTTCTATGTTTCATGGTCAATGTGAAGGTCCAAGGAATACAGTAAACCTGCACTGGTGCATCGGAATCTAATACTGGTGTCCCAAGGTGCCGCTCAAAGCACGAACGCTTAGAAAAATCACTCTTCTTGTACTTAAGTCGGCATTGAGCTTTTGTATTCGATCCCGATGTAATTTCTGTGTTTCATGGTCAATTTGAATGTCCAAGGGATACAGTAATCCTTCACTGCTGCATCGGAATCTATGACTGGTCTCCCAGGAACCGCTCAAAGCACAAATTCTTAGAAGATTTACTCTTCTTGCACTTAAGTCGGCATTGTACCTTTCAATTAAATCCCGATGCAGTTTCTGTGGTACATGGTCAATGTGAAGGTCCAATGGATACAGTAAACGAGCACTGGTACATCGGAATCTAATACTGGTCTGCCAGGAGCCGCTCAAACCACAAACTCTTAGAAAATTCACTCTTCTTGTACTTATGTCGGCATTGTGCATTTTGTAATCGATCCCGATGCAATTTCTGTGTTTCATGGTCAAGCTGAATGTCCAAGGGATACAGTAAACCTGCACTGGTGCATCTGAATCCATGACTGGGCTCCCAGGAGCCGCTCAAAGCACAAATTCTTAGAAGATTCACTCTTCTTGTACTCAAGTCGGCATTGTCCATTTTAATTCAATCCCGATGCAATTTCTATGTTTCATGGTCAATATGAAGGTCCAAGGGATGCAGTAAACCTGCACTGGTGCATCGGAATCTAATACTGGTTCCCAAGGAGCCGCTCAAAGCACAAACTCTTAGAAGATCCACTCTTCTTGTACTTAAGTCGGCATTGTGCCTTTTGTAATCGATCCCGATGCAATTTCTGTGTCTCATGGGCAATGTAAAGGTCCAAGGGATACAGTAAACCTGCACTGGTGCATCGGAATCTAATACCGCTGTGCCAGGAGCCTCTCAAATCTCTAACTCTTAGAAGATTCACTATTCTTGCACTTATGCCGGCATTGTGCATTTTGTATCCAATCCCGATACAATTTCTGTGTTTCATGGTCAATGTGAATGTCCAAGGGAAACAGTAAACCTGCACTGGTGCATCGGAATCCAATACTGGTCCCCCAGGAGCCCCTCATAGCACAAACTCTTAGAAGACTCACTCTTCTTGTACTTAAGTTGGCATTGTCCCTTTTGTATTCAATCCCGATGCAATTTCTGTGATTCATGGTCAATGTGAAGGTACAAGTGTTAGAGTAAACCTGCACTGGTGCATCAGAATCTAATACTGGTCACCCAGTGGCCGCTCAAAGTTCAAACTCTTAGAAGATTCACTCGTCTTGTACTTAATAAAGCATTGTGCCTTTTGTATTCAATCCCGATGCAATTTCTATGTTTCATGGTCAATATGAAGGTCCAAGGGATACAGTAAATCTGCACTGGTGCATCGGAATCTAATACTGGGCTCCAAGGAGCCTCTCAAATCTCAAACTCTTAGAAGATTCACTGTTCTTGTACTTAAGTCGGTATTGTGCATTTTGTATCCAATCCCGATACAATTTCCGTGTTTCATGGTCAATGTGAATGTCCAAGGGATACAGTAAACCTGCACTGGTGCATCGGAATGTAATACTGGTCTCCCAGGAGCCACTCATAGTACAAACTCTTAGAAGATTCACTCTTCTACTTTTTAGGTTGGCATTGGCCCTTTTGTATTCAATCCCGATGCAATTTCTGTGATTCATGGTCAATGTGAAGGTCCAAGGGATACAGTAAACCTGCACTGGTGCATCAGAATCTAATCCTAGTCCCGCAGGAGCCGCTCAAATCACAAACTCTTAGAAGATTCACTCTTCTTGTACTTAAGACGGCATTGTGCCTTTTGTATTCAATCCCGATGCAATTTCTATGTTTCATGGTCAATGTGAAGGTCCAAGGAATACAGTAAACCTGCACTGGTGCATCGCAATCCAATACTGGTGTCCCAGGGAGCCGCTCAAAGCACAAATTCTTAGAAAAATCACTCTTCTTGTACTTAAGTCGGCATTGTGCCTTTTGTATTCGATCCCAATGTAATTTCTGTGTTTCATGATCAAGTTGAATGTCCAAGGGATACAGTAAACCTTCACTTCTGCATCGGAATCTATGACTGGTCTCCCAGGAACCGCTCAAAGCACAAATTCATAGAAGATTTACTCTTCTTGCACTTAAGTCGGCATTGTCCCTTTCAATTCAACCCCGATGCAGTTTCTGTGGTACATGGTCAATGTGAAGGTCTAATGGATACAGTAAACGAGCACAGGGGCATCGGAATCTAATACTGGTCTCCCAGGAGCCGCTCAAACCATAAACACTTAGAAAATTCACTCTTCTTTTACTTATGTCGGCATTGTGCATTTTGTAATCGATCCCAATGCAATTTCTGTGTTTCATTGTCACGCTGAAGGTGCAAGGGATACAGTAAACCCGCAATGTTTCATCGGAATCTATGACTGGCCTCCCAGGAGCCGCTTAAAGCACAAATTCTTAGAAGATTCACTCTTCTTGTACTTAAGTCGGCATTGTGCCTTTTGTATTCAATCCCGATGCAATATCTGTGCTTCATGGTCGATGTGAAGGTCCGAGGGGTACAGCAAACCTGCACTGCTGCATCGGAATCTAATACTGGTCTCCCAAGGAGCCGCTCAAAGCACAAACTCTTAGAAGATTCACTGTTCTTGTACTTAAGTCGGCATTGTGCGTTTTCTATTCAATCCCGATTCAATTTCTGTGCTTCATAGTCAATGTGAAGGTCCAAGGGATACAGTAAACCTGCAGTGGTGCATCGGAATCTAATACTGTTGTCCCAAGGAGCCGCTCAAAGCACAAACTCTTAGAAGATCCACTCTTCTTGTACTTAAGTGGGCGCTGTCCCTTTTGTAATCAATCCCAATGCAATTTCTGTGTTTCATGGTCAATGTAAAGGTCCACGTGATACAGTATACCTGCACTGGTGCATCGGAATCTACTACTGGTCTCCCAGGAGCCGATTATAAAATAAACTCTTAGAAGACTCACTCTTCTTGTACTTAAGTCGTCATTGTGCATTTTGTAATCGATCTCGATGCAATTTCTGTGTTTCATGGTCTAGCTGAAGGTCCAAGGGATACAGTAAACCTGCACTGGTGCATCGGAATCTATGACTGGTCTCCCAGGAGCCGCTCAAAGCACAAAAGCTTAGATGATTCACTCTTCTTGTACTTAAGTCGGCATTGTCCCTTTTAATTCAATCCCGATGCAATTTCTATGTTTCATGGTCAATATTAAGGTCCAAGGGATACAGTACACCTGCACTTGTGTATCGGAATCTAATACTGGTTCCCAAGGAGCCGCTCAAAACACAAACTCTTAGAAGATCCACTCTTCTTGTACTTAGGTCGGCATTGTGCCCTTTGTAATCGATCCCGATACAATTTCTGTGTTTCATGGTCAAGCTGAAGGTCCAAGGGATACAGTAACCTGCACTGGTCTATCGGAATCTAATACTGGTCTCCCAGGAGCCGCTCAAACCACAAACTCTTAGAAAATTCACTCTTCTTGTACTTCAGTCGGCACTGTCCCTTTTGCATTCAATCCCGATGCAATTTCTGTGTTTCATGGTCAATGTGAAGGTCCAAGGGATACACTAAAGCAGCACTGGTGCATCGGAATCAAATACTGGTCTCCCAGGAGCCGCTCAAAGCACAAACTGTTAGAAGATTCACTCTTCTTCTACTTAAGTCGGCATTGTGCATTTTGTATTCAATCCCGATGCAATTTCTTTGTTTCATGGTCAATGTAAAGGTCCAAGGGATACAGTAAACATGCACTGGTGCATCGAAATCTAATACCGGTGTGCCAGGAGCCTCTCAAATCTATAACTCTTAGAGGATTCACTCCTCTTGCACTTAAGCCGGCATTGTGCATTTTGTATCCAATCCCGATACAATTTCTGTGTTTCATGGTCAATGTGAATGTCCAAGAGATACAGTAAACCTGCACTGGTGCATCGGAATACAATACTGGTCTCCCAGGAGCCGCTCAAAGCACAAACTCTTAGAAGACTCACTCTTCTTTTACTTAAGTTGGCATTGTCCCTTTTGTATTCAATCCCGATGCAATTTCTGTGATTCATGGTCAATGTGAAGGTCCGAGGGTTACAGTAAACCTGCACTGGTGCATCAGAATCTAATACTGGTCACCCAGGAGCCGCTCAAAGTTCAAACTCATAGAAGATTCACTCGTCTTGTACTTAAGAAAGCATTGTGCCTTTTGTATTCAATCCCGATGCAATTTCTATGTTTCATGGTCAATATGAAGGTCCAAGGGATTCAGTGAACCTGCAGTGGTGCATCGGAATCTAATACTGGTGTCCCAAGGAGCCGCTCAAAGCACAAACTCTTAGAAGATCCACTCTTCTTGTACTTAGGTCGGCGTTGTCCCTTTTGTAATCACTCCCGGTGCAATTTCTGTGTTTCATGGTCAATGTAAAGGTCCAAGTGATACAGTATACCTGCACTGGTGCATCGGAATCTGCTACTGGTCTCCCACAGGCCGATCATAGAATAAACTCTTAGAAGATTCACTCTTCTTGTACTTAAGTCGGCATTGTGCATTTTGTAATCGATCCCGATGCAATTTCTGTGTTTCATGGTCAAGCTGAATGTCCAAGGGATACAGTAAACCTGCACTGGTGCATCGGAATCTATGACTGGGCTCCCAGGAGCCGCTCAAAGCACAAATTCTTAGAAGATCCACTCTTCTTGTACTTAAGTCGGCATTGTGCCTTTTGTAATCGATCCCGATGCAATTTCTGTGATTCATGGTCAATGTGAAGGTCCAAGTGTTAGAGTAAACCTGCATTGGTGCATCAGAATCTAATACTAGTCACCCAGTGGCCGCTCAAAGTTCAAACCCTTAGAAGATTCACTCGTCTTGTACTTAATAAAGCATTGTGCCTTTTGTATTCAATCCCGATGCAATTTCTATGTTTCATGGTCAATATGAAGGTCCAAGGGATACAGTAAATCTGCACTGGTGCATCGGAATCTAATACTGGGCTCCCAGGAGCCTCTCAAATCTCAAACTCTTAGAAGATTCACTGTTCTTGTACTTAAGTCAGTATTGTGCATTTTGTATCCAATCCCGATACAATTTCCGTGTTTCATGGTCAATTTGAATGTCCAAGGGATACAGTAAACATGCACTGGTGCATCGGAATGTAATACTGGTCTCTCAGGAGCCACTCAAAGTACAAACTCTTAGAAGATTCACTCTTCTACTTTTTAGGTTGGCATTGGCCCTTTTGTATTCAATCCCGATGCAATTTCTGGTATTCATGGTCAATGTGAAGGTCCAAGGGTTACAGTAAACCTGCACTGGTGCATCAGAATCTAATCCTGGTCCCACAGGAGCCGCTCAAATCACAAACTCTTAGAAGATTCACTCTTCTTGTACTTAAGTCGGCATTGTGCCTTTTGTATTCAATCCCAATGCAATATCTGTGCTTCATGGTCGATGTGAAGGTCCAAGGGGTACAGTAAACCTGCACTGGTGCATCGGAATCTAATACTGGTGTCCCAAGGAGCCGCTCAAATCACAAACTCTTAGAAGATTCACTGTTCTTGTACTTAAGTCGGCATTGTGCGTTTTCTATTCAATCCCGATTCAATTTCTGTGCTTCATGGTCAATGTGAAGGTCCAAGGGATACAGTAAACCTGCAGTGGTATATCGGAATCTAATACTGGTGTCCCAAGGAGTCGCTCAAATCACAAACTCTTAGAAGATTCACTGATCTTGTACTTAAGTCGGCATTGACCCTTTGAATTCAATCCCGATGCAATTTCTATGTTTCATGGTCAATATTAAGGTCCAAGGGATACAGTACACCTGCACTTGTGTATCGGAATCTAATACTGGTTCCCAAGGAGCCGCTCAAAACACAAACTCTTAGAAGATCCACTCTTCTTGTACTTAGGTCGGCATTGTGCCCTTTGTAATCGATCCCGATACAATTTCTGTGTTTCATGGTCAAGCTGAAGGTCCAAGGGATACAGTAACCTGCACTGGTCTATCGGAATCTAATACTGGACTCCCAGGAGTCGCTCAAACCACAAACTCTTAGAAAATTCACTCTTCTTGTACTTCAGTCGGCACTGTTTCTTTTGTATTCAATCCCGATGCAATTTCTGTGTTTCATGGTCAATGTGAAGGTCCAAGGGATACACTAAAGCAGCACTGGTGCATCGGAATCAAGTACTGGTCTCCCAGGAGCCGCTCAAAGCACAAACTGTTAGAAGATTCACTGTTCTTCTACTTAAGTCGGCATTGTGCATTTTGTATTCAATCCCGATGCAATTTCTTTGTTTCATGGTCAATGTAAAGGTCCAAGGGATACAGTAAACCTGCACTGGTGCATCGAAATCTAATACCGGTGTGCCAGGAGCCTCTCAAATCTATAACTCTTAGAGGATTCACTCCTCTTGCACTTAAGCCGGCATTGTGCATTTTGTATCCAATCCCGATACAATTTCTGTTTTTCATGGTCAATGTGAATGTCCAAGGGATACAGTAAACCTGCACTGGTGCATCGGAATACAATACTGGTCTCCCAGGAGCCGCTCAAAGCACAAACTGTTAGAAGACTCACTCTTCTTGTACTTAAGTTGGCATTGTCCCTTTTGTATTCAATCCCGATGCAATTTCTATGTTTCATTGTCAATGTGAAGGTCCAAGGAATACAGTAAACCTGCACTGGTGCATCGGAATCTCATACTGGTGTCCCAAGGAGCCGCTCAAAGCACAAACTCTTAGAAAAATCACTCTTCTTGTACTTAAGTCGGCATTGTGCCTTTTGTATTAAATCCCGACGCAATTTCAGAGCATCATCGTCAATGTGAAGTTTCAAGAGATACCGAAAAGCAGCAGTTGTCCATCGGAATCTAATGCTGATCTCCCAGGAGACGCTCAAAACAAACCACAAACAATGGGAAGATTTACTCATCTTGTACTTAAGTTGGCATTGTGCATTTTGTATTAAATCCCGACGCAATATCTGTGTTTCATCGTCAATGTGAAGGTCCAAGCGATAGAGAATAGCTGCAGAAGTGCGTTGGAATGTAATACTGATCTCCCAGGAAACGCTCAAAGCAAAACACAAACAATCAGACAATTTAACCTAATTATACTTATGTCAGCATTGTGCCTTTTGTATTAAATCCCGATGCAATTTCTGTGTTTCATCGTCAATGTGAGGGTCCAAGGAATGGAGTAAACCTGCAGTAGTGCATCGGAATCAAGTACTGATGTTCCAGATAGCGCTCAAACCAAATCACAGACAATGAGAAGATTTACTCTTCTAGTACTTAAGTCGGCATTGTGCCGTTAGGGCTAAATCCCGACGCAATTTCTGTGTTTCATCGTCAATGTGAAGGTCCAAGGAATAGAGTAAAGCTGCAGTAGTGCATCGGAATCTAATACTGATCTCCCAGGAAACGCTCAAACAAACCACAAACAATGGGAAGATTTTCTCATCTTGTACTTAAGTCGGCATTGTGGATTTTATATTAAATCCCGACGCAATTTCTGTGTTTCATCGTCTATGTGAAGGTCCAAGGGATAGAGTAAAGCTGCAGTAGTGAAGCGGAATCTAATACTGATCTCCCAAGAAACGCCCAAAGCAAATCACAAACAATGAGAAGATTTTCTCTTCTTGTACTTAAGTCGTCATTGTACCATTTGTATTAAATCCCGACGCAATTTCTGAGTTTCATCGTCAATGTGAAGGTTCAAGGGATAGAGTACGGCTGCAGTAGTGCATCGGAATCTAATGCTGATCTCCCAGGAAACGCTCCAAGAAAACCACAAAAATGAGGAGATATACACTATTTGTACTTCAGTCGGCCTTGTGCTTTTTTCATTAAATCCCGTCGCATATTGCTGTGTATCATCGTCAATGTGAAGGTCCAAGGGATAGAATAAAGCTGCAGTAGTGCAATGGAATCTAGTACTGATCTCCAAGGAAACGCTCAGAGCAAACCACAAACAATGAGAAGGTTTACTCTTTTTGTACTTAAGTCGGCATTGTGCCTTTGTATTAAATCCCAACGCAATTTCTGAGTTTCATCTTGCATGTGAAGGTTCAAGGGATAGAGTAAAGCTGCAGTAGTGCATCGGAATCTAATACTGATCTCCCAGGAAACGCTCAAATTTAACCACAAACAATGAGATGATTTACTCATATTGAACCTAAGTCGGCATTGTGCCTTTTGTATTAAATCCCGACGCAATCTCTGTGGCTCTTCGTCAATGTGAAGATCCAAGGGATAGAGTAAAGTTGCAGTAGTACATCGGAATCTAATACTGATCTCCCAGGAAACGCTCAAATTTAACCACAAACAATGAGATGATTTACTCATATTGAACCTAAGTCGGCATTGGACCTTTTGTATTAAAGCCCAACGCAATTTCTGAGTTTAATCTTCCATGTGAAGGTACAAGGGATAGAGTAAAGCTGCAGTTGTGCATCGGAATCTAATACCGATCTTTCAGGAAACGCTCATAGCAAACCACAAACATTGAGAAGATATAGTCATCTTGTACTTAAGTCAGCACTGTGCCTTTTGTTCTCAATCCCGACACAATTTCTGTGTTTCATCGTCAATCTGAAGGGCCAGTTGATAGAGTAAAGCTGCAGCAGTTCATCGGAATCTAATACTGATCTCTAGGGAAACGCTCAAATTTAACCACAAACAATGAGATGATTTACTCATATTGAACCTAAGTCGGCATTGTGCCTTTTGTATTAAATCCCGACGCAATCTCTATGTTTCATCGTCAATGTGAAGATCCAAGCGATAGAGTAAAGTTGCAGTAGTGCATCGGAATCTGATACTGATCTCCCAGGAAACGCTCAAAGCTAACCACAAATAAAAAGTATATTTACTCTTCTTGTATTTAAGTCGGCATTGTGCCTTTTGTATTAAATCCCGACGCTATTTCAGAGCATCATCGTCAATGTGAAGGTTCAAGAGATACAGAAAAGCTGTAGTTGTCCATCGGAATCTAATACTGATCTCCCAGGAAACGCTCAAACAAAACACAAACAATGAGACGATTTAACCTAATTATACATAAGTCGGCATTGTGCCTTTTGTATTAAATCCCGTTTCAATTTCTGTATTTCATCGTTAACGAGAGGGTCCAAGGAATAGAGTAAACCTGCAGTAGTGCATCGGAATCAAGTACTGATGTCCCAGATAGCGCTCAAACCAAACCACAGACAATGAGATGATTTACTCCTCTACTACTTAAGTCGGCATTGTGCCGTTAGGGCTAAATCCCGACGCAATTTCTGTGTTTCATCGTCAATGTGAAGGTCCAAGGAATAGAGAAAAGCTGCAGTAGTGCATCGGAGTCTAATACTGATCTCCCAGGAAACGCTCAAAACAAACCACAAACAATGGGAAGATTAACTCATCTTGTACTTAAGTCGGCATTGTGCATTTTGTATTAAATCCCGACGCAAATTCTGTGTTTCATCGTCAATGTGAAGATCCAAGGGATAGAGTAAAGCTGCAGTAGTGCATCGGAATCTAATACTGAACTCCCAGGAAACGCCCAAAGCAAATCACAAACAATGGGAAGATTTTCTCCTCTTGTACTTAAGTCGTCATTGTGCCTTTTATATTAAATCCCTACGCAATTTCTGAGTTTCATCGTCAATGTGAAGGTTCAAGGGATACAGTATGGCTGCAGTAGTGCATCGGAATCTAATGCTGATCTCCCAGGAGACGCTCAAAGCAAACCACAAAAATGAGATGATTGACACTATATGTTCTTCAGTCGGCCTTGTGCTTTTTTCATTAAATCCCGACGCATATTTCTGTGTTTCATCGTCAATGTGAAGGTCCAAGGGATAGAGTAAAGCTGCAGTAGTGCAATGGAATCCGGTACTGATCTCCAAGGAAACGCTCAGAGCGAACCACAAACAATGAGAAGATTTACTCTTCTTGTACTTAAGTCGGCATAGTGCCTTTGTATTAAAGCCATACGCAATTTCTGAGTTTCATCTTCAATGTGAAGGTTCAAGGGATAGAGTAAAGCTGCAGTAGAGCATTGGAATCTAATACTAATCCCCCAGGAAACGCTCAAACCAATCCACAAAAAAAGATAAGATTGACTCCTTTTGTACTTAAGTCGGCATTGTGCCTTTTGTATTAAATCCCGAGGCAATTTCTGGGTTTCGTTGTCAATGTGAATGTCGAAGGGATAGCGTAAGCTGCAGTAGTGCATCGGAATCTAGTACTGATCTTCCAAGGATCGCTCAAAGCAAACCACAACCTATGAAGAGATATACTCTTCTTGTACTGAAGTCGGCATTGTGCCTTTTGTATTATATCCCGACGCAATTTCCGTGTTTCATCGTCAATGTGAAGGTCCAAGCGATAGAGCAAAGCTGCAGTACGGCTTCGTAATCTAATACTGATCTACCAGGAAACGCTCAAAGCAAACCACAAACTATGAGAAGATTTACTCTTTTTGTACTTTAGTCGGCATTGTGCCTTTTGTTTTAAATCCCGACGCAACTTCTGTGTATCATCGTCAATCCGTAGGTCCAAGGGATAGAGTAAAGCTGCAGTAGTGCATCGGAGTCTAACACTGATCTCCCAGGAAACGCTCAAAACAAACCACAAACAATGGGAAGATTAACTCATCTTGTACTTAAGTCGGCATTGTGCATTTTGTATAAATTCCCAACGCAAATTCTGTGTTTCATCGTCAATGTGAAGGTCCAAGGGATAGAGTAAAGCTGCAGTAGTGCATCGGAACCTAATACTGAACTCCCAGGAAACGCCCAATGCAAATCACAAACAATGAGAAGATTTTCTCCTATTGTACTTAAGTCGTCATTGTGCATTTTGTATTAAACCCGACGCAATTTCTGTGTTTCATCGTCAATGTGAAGGTCCAAGGGATAGAGTAAAGCTGCAGTAGTGCATCGGAATCTAATACTGAACTCCTAGGAAACGCTCAAAGCAAACCACAAACAGTGATATGATTTACTCTTCTTTTACTTAAGTCAGCATTGTGTCTTTTGTATAAATTCCCGACGCTATCTCTGTGTTTCATCATCAATGTGAAGGTCCTAAGGATTGAGTAAAGCTGCAGTAGTGCATTGGAATCTAACACTCATCTCCCAGAAAACGCTCAAAGGAAACCACGAACTATGAGAAGAGTTACTATTCTTTTACTTAAGTCGGCATTGTGCCTTTTATAAAAAACCCCGACGCAATTTCTGTGGTTCATCGGCAATGTGAAGTTCCAAGGGATAGAGTAAAGCTGCAGTTGTGCATCGGAATCTAATACCGATCTTTCAGGAAACGCTCAAAGCAAACCACAAACATTGAGAAGATATAGTCATCTTATACTTAAGTCAGCACTGTGCCTTTTGTTCTCAATCCCGACACAATTTCTGTGTTTCATCGTCAATCTGAAGGGCCAGTTGATAGAGTAAAGCTGCAGTAGTTCATCGGAATCTAATACTGATCTCTAGGGAAACGCTCAAATTTAACCACAAACAATGAGATGATTTACTCATATTGAACCTAAGTGGGCATTGTGCCTTTTATATTAAATCCCGACGCAATTTCTGTGTTTCATCGTCAATGTGAAGGTCCAAGGGATGGAGTAAAGATGCTGTAGTGCATCGGAATCTATTACTGATCTCCCAGGAAAAGCTCAAAGCAAACCACAAACCGAAAGAAAATTTACTCTTCTTGTCCTTAAGTCGACATTGTGCCTTTTGTATTAAATCCCGACGGAATATCTGTGTTTCATCGTCAATGTGAAGGTCCAAGTGATAGAGTAAAGCTGCAGTAGAGCATCGGAATCTAATACTGATCCCCCAGGAAACGCTCAAAGCAAACCACAAAAAAAGATAAGATTGACTCCTTTTGTACTTAAGTCGGCATTGTGACTTTTGTATTAAATCCCGACGCAATATCTGCGTTTCATCGACCATGTGAAGGTCCAAGGGATAGAGAAAAGCTGCAGTAGTGCATCGGAATCTAATACTGAACTCCTAGGAAACGCTCAAAGCAAATCACAAACAGTGATATGATTTACTCTTCTTTTACTTAAGTCGGCATTGTGTCTTTTGTATTAATTCCCGACGCCATCTCTGGGTTTCATCATCGATGTGAAGGTTATAAGGGTTGAGTAAAGCTGCAGTAGTGCATTGGAATCTAACACTCATTTCCCAGAAAACGCTCAAAGGAATCCACGAACTATGAGAAGATTTACTATTCTTGTACTTAAGTCGGCATTGTGCCTTTTATAAAAAATACCGACGCAATTTCTGTGGTTCATCGGCAATGTGTTGTTCCTATGGATAGAGTAAAGCTGCAGTCGTGCATCGGAAACTAATCCTGATGTCCGAGGAATAGCTCAAAGCAAACCACAAACAAAAAGAAGATATACTCTTCATGTACTTAAGTCGGCATGGTGCTTTTTGTTTTAAATTCCGACGCAATATCTGTATTTCAACCTCAATCTGAAGGTCCAAGGGATTATGTAAAGCTGCAGTAGAGCATCGGAATCCAAAACTGATCTCCCAGGTAACGCTCAAAACAAACCACAAACAATGAGAAGATTTACTCTTCTTGTACTTAAGCCGGCATTGTGCATTTTATGTTAAATCCCGACGCAATTTCTGTGTTTTATCGTCAATGTGAGGGTCCAAGGGATAGAGTAATGCTGCAGTAGTGCATCGGATTCTAACACTGAACTCCCAGGAAACGCTCAAAGCAAACCACAAACATTGAGAAGATTTAGTCCTCTTATACTTAATTCGGCATTGTGCCTTTTGTATTAAATCCCGACGCAATTTCTGTGTTTCATCGTCAATGTGAAGGTCCTAGGGATAGAGTAAAGCTGCAATCGTGGATCGGAATCTAATACTCATCGCCCAGGAAACGCTCAAAGCAAACCACAAACAAGGAGAAGATTTACTCTTCTTGTACTTAAGGCGGCATTGTGCCTTTTGTTTTAAATCCCGACGCAATTTCAGTGTTTCATCGTCAATCTAAAAGTCCAAGGGATAGAGTAAAGCTGCAGTAGAGCATCTGGATCTAATACTGATCTCCTAGGAAACGCTCAAAGCAAATCAGAAACAATGACAAGATTTACTCTTCTTCAACTTAAGTCTACGTTGTACTTTTTGTATTAAATCCCGACGCAATCTCTGTGTTTCATCGTCAATGTGAATGTCCTAGGGATAGAGTAAAGCTGCAGTAGTGCATCGGAATCTAATACTGATCTCCCAGGAAACGCTCAAAGCAAACCACAAACCGAAAGAATATTTACTCTTCTTGTCCTAAAGTTGACATTGTGCCTTTTGCATTAAATCCCGACGGAATATCTGTGTTTCATCGTCAATGTGAAGGTCCTAGGGTTAGAGTAAAGCTGCAGTAGTGCATCGGAATCTAGTACTGATCTCCCAGGAAACGCTCAAAGCATACCACAAACAATCAGAAGATTCACTCTTCTTGTACTTAAGTCGGCATTGTGTCTTTTGTATTAAGTTCCGACGCAATTTCTGTGGTTCTTCGTCAATGTGAAGGTCCGAGGGATAGAGTAAACCTGCAGTAGTGCATCGGAATCTAATACTGATCTCCCAAGAAACGTCAAAGCAAACTACAAACAATGAGTAGGTATACCTGTCTTGTACTTAAGTCGGCATTGTGCTTCTTATTTTAAATCCCGACGCAATTTCTGTGTTTCATCTTCAATCGGAAGGTCCAAGGGATAAAGCAAAGCTGCAGTAGTGCATCGGAATCTAATACTGATCTCCCAGGAAACGCTAGAAGCAAACCACAAACAATGAGAAGATTAACTCTTCTTCAACTTATGTTGGCATTGTGACTTTTGCATTAATTCCCGATGCAATCTCTAAGTTTCATCGTCAATGTATAGGTCCTAGGGATAGAGTAAAGCAGCAGTAGTGCATCGGAATCTAATACTGATCTCCCAGAAAACGATTATAGCAAACCACGAACAATGAGAAATTTTACTATTCTTGTACCTAAGCCTGCATTGTGCCGTTTGATCTAAATTCCGACGCAATTTCTGTGTTTCGTCGTCAATCTGAACGACCAAGGGATTTTGTAAAGCTGCAGTAGAGCATCGGAATCCAATACTGATCTCCCAGGTAACGCACAAAGCAAACCACAAACAATGAGTAGATTTACTCTTCTTGTACTTAAGTTGGCATTGTCCATTTTGTGTTAAGTCCCGACCCAATTTCTGTGTTTCATCGTCAATGTGATGGTCCACGTGATAGAGTAAATCAGCAGTAGTGCATCGGAATCTAATACTGATCTCCCAGGAAACGCTGAGAGCAAACCACAAACAATGAGAAGATTTACTCTTCTTGTACTTAAGTCGGCATTGTGCCTTTTGTATTAAATCCCAACGCACTTTCAGTGTTTCATCGTCAATGTGAGGGTCCAAGGGATAGAGTAAAGCTGCAGTAGTGCATCGGATTCTAGTACTGATGTCCCAGGAAACGCTCAAAGCAAACCACAAACAATGAGAAGATTTACTATTCTTGTACTTAACTCGGCATTGTGCCCTTTTGGGTTAAATTCCGACCCAATATCTGTGTTTTATCATCAATGTGAAGGTCCAAGGGATAGAGTAAAGCTGCAGTAGTGCATCGGAATATAATACTGAACTCCCAGGAAACACTCAAAGCAAACCAGGAACAATGAGAAGATTTAGTCTTCTTGTACTTAAGTCGGCATTGTGCCTTTTGTATTAAATCCCGATGCAATTTCTGTGTTTCATCGCCAATCTTAAGGTCCAAGGAATAGAGTAAAGCTGCAGTAGTGCATCGGAATCTGATACTGATCTCCCAGGAAACTCTCAAAGCAAACCAGAAAATATGAGAAGATTTACTCTTTTTGTACTTAAGTCGGCATTGTGCCTTTTTATTTAATCCCGACAAAAATCTGCATCGGAATCTAATACTGATCTCCCAGGAAACGCTCAAAGCAAACCACAAAGAAAAAGAATATTTTCTCTTCCTGTACATAAGTCGGCATTGTGCCTTTTGTATTATATCCTGACGCAATTTCTGAGTTTCATCGTCAATGTGAAGGTTCAAGGGATAGAGAAAAGCTGCTGTAGTGTATCGGAATCTAACGCTGACCTCCCAGGAAACGCTCAAAACTAACCACAAGCAATAAGAAGATTTACTGTTCTAGTACTTAAGTCGGCGTTGTGCCTTTTATATGAAATCCTGACGGAATATCTGAGCTTCATCGTCAATGTGAAGGTCCAAGGGATAGAGTGAAGATGAAGTAGTGCATCGGAATCTAATACTGATCTCCCAGGAAACGCTCAAAGCAAACCACAAACAAAAAGATATTTACTCGACTTGTACTTAAGTCGACATTGTGTCTTTTGTATTAAATCCCGACGCAATTGCTGTGATTCATCCTCAATGTGAAGGTCCAAGGGATAGAGTAAAGCTGCAGTAGTGCATCGGAATCTAATACTGATCTCCCAGGAAACGCTTAATGCAAACCACAAACAATGAGAAGAATTACTCTTCTTGTACTTAAGTCAGCATTGTGCCTTTGGCAATAAATCCCGACGCAGGTTCTGAGTTTCACCGTCAATGTGAAGGTTCAAGGGATAGAGTAAAGCTGCAATACTTCATCAGAATCTAATACTGATCTCTCAGGAAACGCTCAAAGCAAACAACTAACAATGAGAAAATTTACTCTTCTTGTACTTAAGTCGCCGTTGTGCGTTTTGTTTGAAATCCCGACGCAATTTCTGTGGTACATCGTCCATCTGAAGGTCCAAAGGATAGAGTAAAGCTGCAATAGTGCATCGGAATCTAATACTGGTCTCCCAGGAAACGCGCAAGGCAAACCACGAACAATGAGAAGATTTACTCCTCTTGTACTTAAGTCGGCATTGTGCCTTTTATATTAAATACCGACGCAATTTCTGTGTTTCCGCGTCAATGTGAAGGTCCATGGGATAGAGTAAAGGAGCAGTAGTGCATCGGAATCTAATACTGATCTCCCAGGAAAGACTCAAAGCAAACCACAAACAATGAGAAGAATTACTCTTCTTGTACTTAAGTCGGCATTGTGCATTTTGTATTAAATCCCGACGCAATTTCTGAGTTTCATCGTCAATCTGAAGGTTCAAGGGATACAGTAAAGCTGCAGTAGTGCATCGGAATCTATTACTGATCTCTTAGGAGACTCTCAAAGCAAACCACAAAAATGAGAAGGTAGACTCTTTTTGTACTTAAGGCGGCATTTTGCCTTTTGTATTAAATCCCAAGGCAATTTCTGTGTTCCATCGTCAATGTGAAGGTCCAAGGGATAGAATAGAGCTAGTGCATCGGAATGTAATACTGATCTCCCAGGAAACGCTCAAAGCAAACCACAAACAATGAAAAGATATGCTCTTCTTGTACTTATGTCGGCCTTGTGCCTTTTGTATTATCTCCCGACGCAACATCTGTGTTTCATCGTCAATGTGAGAGTCCAAGGGATAGAGTAAAGCTGCAGTAGTGCATCGGAATCTAATACTGATCTACCAGGAAACCCTCAAAGCAAAGCCCAAACAATGAGATGATTTAATGTTCCTGTACCTAAGTCGGCATTGTGCCTTTTGTTTTAAATCCCGACGCAATTTCTGTGTTTCATCGTCAATCTGAAGGTCCAAGGGATAGAGTAAATCCGCAATAGTGCATCGGAAAGGAACACCGATCCGCCAGGAAGCCTCAAAGCAAACCACAAACAATGAGAAGATTTACTCTCCTTGTACTTAAGTCGGCATTGTACCTTTTCTATTAAATCCCGACGCAATTTCTGAAATTCATCGTCAATGTGAAGTTTCACGGGGTAGAGTAAAGATGCAGTAGTGCATCGGAATCTTGTACTGATCACCCAGGAAACGACTCAAGACAAACCACAAATAATGAGAAGATTAACTCCTCTTGTACTTAAGTCGGCATTGTGCCTTTTGTATTAAATCCCGACGCAATTTCTGAGTTTCATCGTCAATGTGAAGGTTCTAGGGATATAGTAAAGCTGCCGTAGTGCATCGGAATCTAAAGCTGATCTCCCAGGAAACGCTCAAAGCAAACCATGAACAATGAGAAGATTTACTCTTCTTGTACTTAAGTCGGCATTGTACCTTTTGTATTAAATCCCGACGCAATTTCTGTATTTCGTCGTCAATGTGAAGGTCCAAGGGATAGAGTAAAGCTGCAGTAGTGCATCGGAATCTAAAGCTGATCTCACAGGAAACGCTCTAAGCAAACCATGAACAATGAGAAGATTTACTCTTCTTGTCCTTAAGTCGGCATTGTACTTTTTGTTTTAAATCCCGACGCAATTTCTGTGTTTCATCGTCAATGTTAAGGTCCAAGGGATAGAGTAAAGCTGCAGTATTGCATCGGAATCTATACTGATCTTCCAGGAAACACTCAAAGCAAACTACCAACAATGAGAAGATATACTTTTCTTGTACTTAAGTCGCCATCGTGCCGTTTGTTTTTAATCCCGAAGCAATCTCTTTGTTTCATCGTCAATGTGAAAGTCCAAGGGAGATAGTAAAGATGCAGTAGTGCATCGGAATCTAATACTGATCTCCCAGGAATCGCTCAAACAAACCACGATCAATACGAAGATTTACTATTCTTGTACTTAAGTCGGCTTTGTGCCTTTTACATTAAATCGCGACGCAATTTCTGTGTTTCATCGTCAATGTGAAGGTCCAAGGGATAGAGTAAAGCTGCAGTAGTGCATCGGAATCTAAAGCTGATCTCCCAGGAAACGCTCAAAGCAAACCATGAACAATGAGAAGATTTACTCTTCTTGTCCTTATGTCGGCATTGTACTTTTTGTTTTAAATCCCGACGCAATTTCTGTGTTTCATCATCAATGTGAGGGTCCAAGGGATAGAGTAAAGCTGCAGTAGTGCATCGGAATGTAATACTGATCTCCCAGGAAACGCTTAAACAAACCACGAACAATGAGAAGATTTACTATTCTTGTACTTAAGTCGGCATTGTGCCATTTACATTAAATCGCGACGCAATTTCTGTGTTTCATCGTCAATGTGAAGGTCCAAGAGAATGAGTAAAGCTGCAGTAGTGCATCGGAATTTAATACTGATCTCCCAGGAAACGCTCTAAGCAAACCACAAACAATGAGAAGATTACTCCTCTTGTATTTAAGTCGGCATTGTGTCTTTTGTATTGAATTCCGAAGCTATTTCTGTGTTTCATCGTCAATGTTAAGGTCCAAGGGATAGAGTATAGCTGCAGTATTGCATCGGAATCTATACTGATCTTCCAGGAAACACTCAAAGCAAACTACCAACAATGAGAAGATATACTTTTCCTGTACTTAAGTCGCCATCGTGCCGTTTGTTTTTAATCCCGAAGCAATCTCTTTGTTTCATCGTCAATGTGAAGGTCCAAGGGAGATAGTAAAGATGCAGTAGTGCATCGGAATCTAATACTGATCTCCCAGGAAACGCTCAAACAAACCACGATCAATACGAAGATTTACTATTCTTGTACTTAAGTCGGCATTGTGCCTTTTACATTAAATCGCGACGCAATTTCTGTGTTTCATCGTCAATGTGAAGGTCCAAGGGAATGAGTAAAGCTCCAGTAGTGCATCGGAATCTAACACTGATCTCCCAGGAAACGCTCAAAGCAAACCAGAATTTAAAAGAATATTTACTCCTCTTGTACTTACGTCGGAATTGTGCCTTTTGTATTAAATCCCGACGCAATTTCTGAGTTTCATCGTCAATGTGAAGGTTCTAGGGATAGAGTAAAGCTGCAGTAGTGCATCGGAATCTAAAGCTGATCTCCCAGGAAACGCTCAAAGCAAACCATGAACAATAAGAAGATTTACTCTCCTTGTCCTTAAGTCGGCATTGTACCTTTTGTATTAAATCCCGACGCAATTTCTGTATTTCATCGTCAATGTGAGGGTCCAAGTGATAGAGTAAAGCTGCAGTAGTGCATGGGACTCTAGTACTGATGTCCCAGGAAACGCTCAAAGCAATCCAAGAACAATGAGAAGAATGACTCTTTTTCTACTTCAGTCGTCCTTGTGCTTTTTGTATTGAATCCTGACACATATTTCTGTGTTTCATCGTCAATGTGAAGGTCCTAGGGATAGAGTAAAGATGCAGTAGTGCAATAGAATCTATTACTGATCTCCCAGGAAACGCTCAGATCAAACCACAAAACAATGAGAAGATTTATTCTTCTTGTACTTAAGTCGGCATTGTGCCTTTTGTGTTAAATCCCAACGCAATATCTGTGTTCCATCGTCAATGTGAGGCTCCAAGGGATAGAGTAAAGCTGCAGTAGTGCATCGGAATCTAATACTGATCTCCGAGGAAACGTTCAAACAAACCACGAGCAATGAGAAGCTTTACTATTCTTGTACTTAAGTCGGCATTGTGCCTTTTACATTTAATCGCGACGCAATTTCTGTGTTTCATCGTCAATGTGAAGGTCCAAGGGAATGAGTAAAGCTGAAGTAGTGCATCGGCATCTAATACTAATCTAGCAGGAAACACTTAAAGCAAACCACAAACTAAAAGAATATTTACTCTTCTTGTACTTATTCCGGCAATGTGCCCTTTCTATTAAATCCCGACTCTATTTCTGAGTTTCATCGTCAATGTGAAAGTTCAAGGGATAGAGTAAAGCTGAGTAGTGCATCGGAATGTATTGCTGATCTCCCAGGAAACACTCAAAGCAAACCATGAACAATGAGAAGATTTACTCTTCTTGTACTTGAGACGGCATTGAGCCTTTTGTATTACATCAAGACGCAATTTCTGTGTTTCGACGTCAATGTGAAAGTCCAAGGGATAGAATAAAGCTGCAGAAGTGCATCGGAAACTAATACTGATCTACCAGTGCACGCTCAAAGCTAACCACAAACAATGGGAAGAATTAACCTTACTTTACTTATGCCGCCATTGTGCCTTTTGTATTAAATCCAGACGCAATTTGTATGTTTCATCGTCATGTTGAGAGTCCAAGGGATAGAGTAAAGGTGCAGTAGTGTTTCACAACCTAATACTGATCTCCCAGGAAACGCTCAAACCAAACCACAAACAATGACAGGATATACTCTTCTTGCACTTAAGTCAGCGTTGTACCTTTTGTTTAAAATCCCGAAGCAATTTCTGTGTTTCAACGTCAATCTGAAAGTCCAAGGGATAGAGTAAAGCTTCTGCAGTGCATCGGAATCTAATACTGATCTCCCTGGAAACGCTCAAAGCAAACCACAAACATTGAGAACATTTGCTCTTCTTGAACTTAAGTCGCATTGTAGCTTTTGTAATAAATCCCGACGCAATCACTGTGTTTCATCGTCAATGTGAAGGTCCAAGGGACAGAGTAAAGCTGCAGTGGTGCATCCGAATCTAATACTGATCTCCCAGGATTCGCTCAAAGCAAACCACAAACAAAAAGAATGTTTACTCTTCTTGTACTTAAGTCGGCATTGCGCCTTTCGTTATAAATCCAGATTCAATTTCTATGT
The DNA here is from genome assembly GCF_021461385.2 of Schistocerca piceifrons. Taxonomy (NCBI): domain Eukaryota; kingdom Metazoa; phylum Arthropoda; class Insecta; order Orthoptera; family Acrididae; genus Schistocerca; species Schistocerca piceifrons. The sequence continues at coordinate 966,755,425 of NC_060149.1, forward strand.
TTCATCGTCAATCTGAAGTTCCAAGGGAAAATGTAAAGTTGCAGTAGTGCATCGGAAACTAATACTGATCTCCCAGGTAAGGCACAAATCAAACCACAAACAATGAGAAGATTTACTCTTCTTGTACTAAAGTCGGCATTGCGCCTTTTGTTTTAAATCCCGACGTAATCTCTGTGTTTCGTCGTCAATCTGAAGGTCCAAGGTATAGAGTAAAGCTTCAGTAGTGCATCGGAATCTAATACTGATCTCGCAGGAAACGCTCAAACCAAACCACAAACAATGAGAAGGTTGACTCTTCATGAACATAATTCGCCATTGTGCCTTTTGTAATAAATCCTGACGGTATCGCTGTGTTTCATCGTCAATGTGAAGGTCCATGGGATAGAGTAAGACTGCAGTAGTGCATCGGATACTAATACTGATCTCCCAGGAAACTCTCAAACAAACCAAAAACAATGATCAGATGTGCCCTTTCTATTAAATCCCGACGCAATTTCTGTGTTTCATCGTCAATGTGAAGGGCCAAGGAAATGAGTAAAGCTGCAGTAGTGTATCGGAATCTAATACTGATCTACCAGGAAACGCAGAACGCAAACCACAAACTAAAAGAATATTTACTCTCCTTGTACTTACGTCGGCAATGTGCCTTTTGTATTAAATGCCGACGCAATTTCTGGGTTTCATCGTCAATGTGAAGGTTCAAGGGATAGTGTAAAGCTGCAGTAGTGCATCGGAATCTGTTGCTGATTTCCCAGGAAACGCTCAAAGCAACCCATTAACAATGAGAAGATTTACCTTTCTTGAACTTAAGACGGCATTGTGCCTTTTGTATTAAATCCCGACGCGATTTCTGTGTTTCATCGTCAATGTAAAGGTCCAAGGTATAGAGTAAAGCTGCAGAAGTGCATCGGAATCTAATACTCAACTCCCAGGAAACGCTCAAAGCTAACCACAAACAATGAGAGGATTTTCTCTTCTTGTACTTAAGTCGGCATTGTGCTTTTTGTATTAAATCCCGACGCAATTTCTGAGTTTCATCGTCAATGTGAAGGTTCGAGGCATGGAGTATGGCTGCAGTAGTGCATCGGAGTCTAATGCTGATCTCCCACGAATCGCTCAAAGCACACCACAAACAATGAGAAGATTGACCCTTTTTGTGCTTCAGTCGGGAAGGTTCAAGGGATAGAGTAAAGCTGCAGTAGTGCATCGGAATCTAATACTGATCTCCCAGGAAACGCTCAAATTTAACCACTAACAATGAGATGATTTACTCATATTGAACCTAAGTCGGCATTGTGCCTTTTGTATTAAATCCCGACGCAATCTCTGTGTCTCATCGTCAATTTGAAGATCCAAGGGATAGCATAAAGTTGCAGTAGTGCATCGGAATCTAATACTGAACTCCCAGGAAACGCCCAAAGCAAATCACAAACAATGGGAAGATTTTCTCCTCTTGTACTTAAGTCGTCATTGTGCCCTTTGTATTAAATTCCCACGCAATTTCTGAGTTTCATCGTCAATGTGAAGGTTCAAGGGATACAGTATGGCTGCAGTAGTGCATCGGAATCTAATGCTGATCTCCCAGGAGACGCTCAAAGCAAACCACAAAAATGAGATGATTGACACTATATGTTCTTCAGTCGGCCTTGTGCTTTTTTCATTAAATCCCGACGCATATTTCTGTGTTTCATCGTCAATGTGAAGGTCCAAGGGATAGAGTAAAGCTGCAGTAGTGCAATGGAATCTAGTACTGATCTCCAAGGAAACGCTCAGAGCAAACCACAAACAATGAGAAGATTTACTCTTCTTGTACTTAAGTCGGCATAGTGCCTTTGTATTAAATCCAAACGCAATTTCTGAGTTTCATCTTCAATGTGAAGGTCCAAGCGATAGAGAATAGCTGCAGAAGTACATTGGAATGTAATACTGATCTCCCAGGAAACGCTCAAAGCAAAACACAAACAATCAGACGATTTAACCTAATTATACTTATGTCGGCATTGTGCCTTTTGTATTAAATCCCGATGCAATTTCTGTGTTTCATCGTCAATGTGAGGGTCCAAGGAATAGAGTAAACCTGCAGTAGTGCATCGGAATCAAGTACTGATGTTCCAGATAGCGCTCAAACCAAATCACAGACAATGAAAAGATTTACTCTTCTAGTACTTAAGTCGGCATTGTGCCGTTAGGGCTAAATCCCGACGCAATTTCTGTGTTTCATCGTCAATGTGAAGGTCCAAGGAATAGAGTAAAGCTGCAGTAGTGCATCGGAATCTAATACTGATTTCCCAGGAAACGCTCAAACAAACCACAAACAATGGGAAGATTTTCTCATCTTGTACTTAAGTCGGCATTGTGGATTTTGTATTAAATCCCGACGCAATTTCTGTGTTTCATCGTCTGTGTGAAGGTTCAAGGGATAGAGTATGGCTGCAGTAGTGCATCGGAATCTAATGCTGATCTCCCAGGAAACGCTCCAAGCAAACCACAAAAATGAGGAGATTTACACTATTTGTACTTCAGTCGGCCTTGTGCTTTTTTCATTAAATCCCGACGCATATTGCTGTGTATCATCGTCAATGTGAAGGTCCAAGGGATAGAGTAAAGCTGCAGTAGTGCAATGGAATCTAGTACTGATCTCCAAGGAAACGCTCAGAGCAAACCACAAACAATGAGAAGATTTACTCTTTTTGTACTTAAGTCGGCATTGTGCCTTTGTATTAAATCCCAACGCAATTCCTGAGTTTCATCTTCCATGTGAAGGTTCAAGGGATAGAGTAAAGCTGCAGTAGTGCATCGGAATCTAATACTGATCTCCCAGGAAACGCTCAAATTTAACCACAAACAATGAGATGATTTACTCATATTGAACCTAAGTCGGCATTGTGCCTTTTGTATTAAATCCCGACGCAATCTCTGTGGCTCTTCGTCAATGTGAAGATCCAAGGGATAGAGTAAAGTTGCAGTAGTGCATCGGAACCTAATACTGATCTCCCAGGAAACGCTCAAATTTAACCACAAACAATGAGATGATTTACTCATATTGAACCTAAGTCGGCATTGGGCCTTTTGTATTAAATCCCGACACAATTTCTATGTTTCATCGTCAATCTGAAGGTCCAATTGATAGAGTAAAGCTGCAGAAGTACATCGGAATGTAATACTGATCTCCCAGGAAAAGCTCAAAGCAAAACACAAATAATCAGACGTTTTAACCTAATTATACTTATGTCGGCATTGTGCCTTTTGTATTGAATCCCGATGCAATTTCTGTGTTTCATCGTCAATGTGAGGGTCCAAGGAATAGAGTAAACCTGCAGTAGTGCATCGCAATCAAGTACTGATGTTCCAGATAGCGCTCAAACCAAACCACAGACAATGAGAATATTTACTCTTCTAGTACTTAAGTCGGCATTGTGCCTTTGTATTAAATCCCAACGCAATTTCTGAGTTTAATCTTCCATGTGAAGGTACAAGGGATAGAGTAAAGCTGCAGTTGTGCATCGGAATCTAATACCGATCTTTCAGGAAACGCTCAAAGCAAACCACAAACATTGAGAAGATATAGTCATCTTGTACTTAAGTCAGCACTGTGCCTTTTGTTCACAATCCCGACACAATTTCTGTGTTTCATCGTCAATCTGAAGGGCCAGTTGATAGAGTAAAGCTGCAGTAGTGCATCGCAATCTAATACTGATCTCCCAGGAAACGCTCAAATATAACCACAAACAATGAGATGATTTACTCATATTGAACCTAAGTCGGCATTGTGCCTTTTGTATTAAATCCCGACGCAATCTCTATGTTTCATCGTCAATGTGAAGATCCAAGGGATAGAGTAAAGTTGCAGTAGTGCATCGGAATCTGATACTGATCTCCCAGGAAACGCTAAAAGCAAACCACAAATAAAAAGTATATTTACTCTTCTTGTACTTAAGTCAGCATTGTGCCTTTTGTATTAAATCCCGACGCTATTTCAGAGCATCATCGTCAATGTGAAGGTTCAAGAGAGACAGAAAAGCTGCAGTTGTCCTTCGGAATCTAATGTTGATCTCCCAGGAAACGCTCAAAGCAAACCACAAACAATGGGAAGATTTACTCATCTTGTACTTAAGTCGGCATTGCGCATTTTGTATTAAATCCCGACGCAATATTTGTGTTTCATCGACAATGTGAAGGTCCAAGGGATAGAGTAAAGCTGCAGTAGTGCATCGGAATCTAATACTGAACTCCCAGGAAACGCCCAAAGCAAATCACAAACAATGGGAAGATTTTCTCTTCTTGTACTTAAGTCGTCATTGTGCCTTTTGTATTAAATCCCTACGCAATATCTGAGTTTCATCGTCAATGTGAAGGTTCAAGGGATACAGTATGGCTGCAGTAGTGCATCGGAATCTAATGCTGATCTCCCAGGAGACGCTCAAAGCAAACCACAAAAATGAGATGATTGACACTATATGTTCTTCAGTCGGCCTTGTGCTTTTTTCATTAAATCCCGACGCATATTTCTGTGTTTCATCGTCAATGTGAAGTCCAAGGGATAGAGTAAAGCTGCAGTAGTGCAATGGAATCTAGTACTGATCCCCAAGGAAACGCTCAGAGCAAACCACAAACAATGAGAAGATTTACTCTTCTTGTACTTAAGTCGGCATAGTGCCTTTGTATTAAATCCCGAGGCAATTTCTGGGTTTCATCGTCAATGTGAATGTCCAATGGATAGCATAAGCTGCAGTAGTGCATCGGAATCTAGTACTGATCTCCCAAGGATCGCTCAAAGCAAACCACAACCTATGAAGAGATATACTCTTCTTGTACTGAAGTCGCCATTGTGCCTTTTGTATTATATCCCGACGCAATTTCCGTGTTTCATCGTCAATGTGAAGGTCCAAGCGATAGAGCAAAGCTGCAGTACGGCTTCGTAATCTAATACTGATCTACCAGGAAACGCTCAAAGCAAACCACAAACTATGAGAAGATTTACTCTTTTTGTACTTTAGTCGGCATTGTGCCTTTTGTTTTAAATCCCGACGCAACTTCTGTGTATCATCGTCAATCGGAAGGTCCAAGGGATAGAGTATAGCTGCAGTAGTGCATCGGAGTCTAACACTGATCTCCCAGGAAACGCTCAAAACAAACCACAAACAATGGGAAGATTAACTCATCTTGTACTTAAGTCGGCATTGTGCATTTTGTATAAAATCCCAACGCAAATTCTGTGTTTCATCGTCAATGTGAAGGTCCAAGGGATAGAGTAAAGCTGCAGTAGTGCATCGGAATCTAATACTGAACTCCCAGGAAACGCCCAATGAAACTCACAAACAATGAGAAGATTTTCTCCTATTGTACTTAAGTCGTCATTGTGCCTTTTGTATTAAATCCCGACGCAATTTCTGTGTTTCATCGTCAATGTGATAGTCCAAGGGATAGAGTAAAGCTGCAGTAGTGCATCGGAATCTAATACTAAACTCCTAGGAAACGCTCAAAGCAAACCACAAACAGTGATATGATTTACTCTTCTTTTACTTAAGTCGGCATTGTGTCTTTTGTATAAATTCCCGACGCTATCTCTGTGTTTCATCATCAATGTGAAGGTTCTAAGGATTGAGTAAAGCTGCAGTAGTGCATTGGAATCTAACACTCATCTCCCAGAAAACGCTCAAAGGAAACCACGAACTATGAGAAGAGTTACTATTCTACATGTACTTAAGTCGGCATTGTGCATTTTGTTTTAAATTCCGACGCAATGTCTGTGTTTCATCGTCAATGTGAAGGTCCTAGGGATAGAGTAAAGCTGCAATAGGGGATCGGAATCTAATACTGATCTCTTAGGAAACGCTCAAAGCAAATCAGAAACAATGAGAATTTTTACTCTTCTTCAACTTAAGTCAACGTTGTACCAATGTAAAGGTCCTAGTGATAGAGTAAAGCTGCAGTAGTGCATCGGAATCTAATACTGATCTCCCAGAAAACGATCAAAGCAAACCACGAACAATGAGAAGATTTACTATTCTTGTACCTAAGTCTGCATTGTGCCTTTTGTTCTAAATTCCTACGCAATTTCTGTGTTTCATCGGCAATCTGAACGTCCAAGGGATTATGTAAAGCCGCAGTAGAGCACCGGAATCCAATACTGATCTCCCAGGTAACGCACAAGGCAAACCACAAACAATGAGTAGATTTTCTCTTCTTGTACTTAATTCGGCATTGTTCATTTTATATTAAATCGCGTCGCAATTTCTGTGTTTCATCGTCAATGTGAAGGTCCAAGTGATAGAGTAAATAAGCAGTAGTGCATCGGAATCTAATACTGATCTCCCAGGACACATTCAAAGCAAACCAGAAACAATGAGAAGATTTACTCTTCTTGTACTTAAGTCGGCATTGTGAATTTTCTTTTAAATTCCGACACAATATCTGTGTTTCATCGTCAATGTGAAGGTTCAAGGGATAGAGTAAAGCTGCAGTAGTGCATCGGAATCTAATGGTGATATCCCAGGAAACGCTCAAACCAAACCACAGACAATGAGACGATTTACTCTTCTAGTACTTAATTCGGCATTTTGCCTTTTTGGCTAAATCCCGTTGCAATTTCTGTGTTTCATCGTCAATGTGAAGGTCCAAGGGATAGTGTAAAGCTGCAGTAGTGCATCGGAATCGAATACTGTTCTCCCAGGAAACGCTCAAAGCAAACCACAAACAAAGAGAACATTTACTCTTCTTGTACTTAAGTCGGTATTGTGCCTTTTGTATTACATCCCGACGCAATTTTTGTGTTTCATGCTCAATGTGAAGGTCCAAGGGATAGAGTATAGCTGCAGTAGTGCATCGGAATTTAATGCTGATCACCCAGGAAACGCTCAAAGCAAACCCCAGACAATGAGAAGATTGACTCTATTTGTACTTCAGTCGGCCTTGTGCCTTTTTCATTAAATCCCGACTCATATTTCTGCGTTTCATCGTCAATGTGAAGGTCCAAGGGATAGAGTAATGTTGCAGAAGTGCAATGGAATCTAGTACTGATCTCCCAGGAAACGCTCAGAGCAAACCACAAAAAATGAGAAGATTTACTCTTCTTGTACTTAAGTCGGCATTACGCCATTTTTATTAAATCCCGACGCAATATCTGTGATTCATCGTCATTGTGAAAGTCCATGTGTTAGAGTAAAACTGCAAGAAGTGCATCGGAATCTAATACTGATCTCCCAGGAAACGCCCAAAGGAAACCACAAACAATGAGAGGATTTAACCTGATTGTACTTAAGTCGGCATTGTGCCATTTGCATTAAATCCCGATGCAATTTCTGTGTTTCATCTTCAATGTCAAGGTCCAATGGATAGAGTAACGCTGCAGTAGTGCTTCGGAAGCTAATACTTATCTCCCAGGAAACGCTCAAAGCAAACCAGAAACAATGTGTAGATTTACTCTTCTTGTTTTTAAGTCGGCATTGTGCCTTTTGTATTAAATCCCGGCGTAATTTCTGTGTTTCATCGTCAATGTTAAGGTCCAAGGGATAGAGTAAAGCTGCAGTAGTGCAATGGAATATTGTACTGATCTCCCAAGAAACGCTCATAGCAATCCACAAACAATGAGAAGATTTACTCTTCTTGTACTTAAGTCGGCATTGTGCCTTTTGTATTAAATTCCGACGCAATTTCTGTGTCTCATTGCGAATGTGAAGGTCCAAGGGATAGAGTAAAACTGCAGTAGTGCATCGGAATATAATACTGATCTCCCAGGAAACGCTCAAAGCAAACCACAAACAATTAGAAGGTGTACTCTCCTTGTACTTAAGTCTGCATTGTGCCTTTTGTTCTAAATTCCGACGCAATTTCTGTGTTTCATCGTCAATCTGAACGTCCAAGGGATTATGTAAAGCCGCAGTAGAGCATCGGAATCCAATACTGATCTCCCAGGTAACGCACAAAGCAAACCACAAACAATGAGTTGATTTACTCTTCTTGTACTTTAGTTGGCATTGTGAATTTTGTATTAAGTCCCGACCCAATTTCTGTGTTTCATCGTCTGTGTGAAGGTCCAAGGGATAGAGTAAAGCTGCAGTAGTGCATCGGATTCTAGTACTGATGTTCCAGGAAACGCTCAAAGTAAACCACAAACAATGAGAAGATTTACTCTTCTTGTACTTATCTCGGCATTGTGCCTTTTTTGGGTTAAATCCTGACCCAATTTCTGTGTTTTATCATCAATGTGAAGGTCCAAGGCATACAGTAAAGCTGCAGTGGTGCATCGGAATATAATACTGAACTCCCAGGAAACGCTCAAAGCAAACCAGAAACAATGAGAAGAATTACTCTTCTTGTACTTAAGTCGGCATTGTGCCTTCTGTATTAAATCCCGACACAATTTCTGTGTTTCATCGACAATGTGAAGGTCCAAGGGATAGAGTAATGCTGCAGTATCCATCGGAATCTAATACCGATCTCCCAGGAAACGCCCAAAGCAAACCACAAACAATGAGAAGAGTTACTCTTCTTGTACTTAAGTCGGCATTTAACCTTTTAGGTTACATCCCGACGCAATTTCTGCGTTTCATCGTCAATTTGAAGATCCAAGGGATAGAAGAAAGCTGCAGTAGTGCACCGGAATGTAATACTGATCTCCCAGGAAACGCGCAAAGCAAACCAGAAACAATGAGAAGATTTTCTCTTCTTGTTCTTAAGTCGGCCTTGTGCCTTTTGTATTAAATCCCGACACAATATCTGTGTTTCATCGTCAATGTGAAGGTTCAAGGGATAGAGTAAAGCTGCAGTAGTGCATCGGAATCAAATGGTGATATCCCAGGAAACGCTCAAACCAAACCACAAACAATGAGACGATTTACTCTTCTAGTACTTAAGTCGGCCATGTGCCCATTTGACTAAATCCCGTCGCAATTTCTGTGTTTCATCGTCAATGTGAAGGTCCAAGGGATAGAGTAAAGCTGCTGTAGTGCATCCGAAAGTAATATTGATCTCCCAGGAAACGCCCAAAGCAAACCATAAACAATGAGAAGATTTACTCTTCTTGTACTTAAGTCGGCATTGTGATTTTTGTATTAAATCCCGACCCAATTTCTGAGTATCATCGTCAATGTGAAGGTGCAAGGGATAGAGTATAGCTGCAGTAGTGCATCGGAATTTAATGCTGAACTCCCAGGAAACGCTCAAAGCAAACCCCAGACAATGAGGAGATTGACCATATTTGTACTTCAGTCGGCGTTGTGCCTTTTTCATTAAATCCCGACTCATACTTCTGTGTTTCATCGTCAATGTGAGGGTCCAAGGGATAGAGTAATGTTGCAGAAGTGCAATGGAATCTAGTACTGATGGCCCTGGAAACGCCCAGAGCAAACCACAAAAAATGAGAAGATTTACTCTTCTTGTACTTAATTCGGCATTGTGCTATTTTTAGTAAATCCCGACGCAATATCTGTGTTTCATCGTCATTGTGAAAGTCCATGTGTTAGAGTAAAACTGCAGAAGAGCATCGGAATCTAATACTGATCTCCCAGGAAACGCCCAAAGCAAACCACAAACAATGAGAAGATTTAACCTGATTGTACTTAAGTCGGCATTGTGCCTTTTGTATTAAATCCCGACGCAATTTCTGTGTTTCATCGTCAATGTGAGGGTATAAGGGATAGAGTAAAGCTGCAGTAGTGCAATGGAATCTTGTACTGATCTCCCAGGAAACGCTCATAGCAATCCACAAACAATGAGAAGATTTACTCTTCTTGTACTTAAGTCGGCAATGTGCCTTTTGTATTAAATTCCGACGCAATTTATGTGTCTCATTGCCAATGTGAAGGTGCAAGGGATAGAGTAAAACTGCAGTAGTGCATCGGAATATAATACTGATCTCCCAGGAAACGCTCAAAGCAAACCACAAACAATAAGAAGGTATACTCTCCTTGTACTTAAGTCGGCATTTTTCCTTTTGTATTAAATCTCGACGCAATTTCTGTGTTTCATCGTCAATGTGGGGGTCCAAGGGATAGAGTAAAGCTGCAGTAGTGCATCGGATTCTTACACTGAACTCCAAGGAAACGCTCAAAGCAAACCACAAACAATTAGAAGATTTACTCCTCTTGTACCTACGACGGCATTGTGAATTTTGTATTAAATCCCAACGCAATTTCTGTGTTTCATCGCCAATCTGAAGGTCGAAGGGATAGAGTAAAGCTGCAGTAGTGCATCGGAATCTGATACTGATCTCCCTGGAAACTCTCAGAGCAAACCAGAAAATATGAGAAGAGTTACTCTTCTTGTACTTAAGTCGGCATTGTGCCTTTTGTATTTAATCCCGACACAAAATCTGCATCGGAATCTAATACTGATCTCCCAGGAAACGCTCAAAGCCAACCTCAAAGAAAAAGAATATTTTCTTTTTATGTACTTAAGTCGGCATTGTGCCTTTTGTATTAAATCCTGACGCAATTTCTGAGTTTCATCGTCGATGTGAAGGTTCTAGGGATAGAGAAAAGCTGCTGTAGTACATCGGAATCTAACGCTGATCTCCCAGGAAACGCTCAAAACTAACCACAAACAACAAGAAGATTTACTCTTCTAGTACTTAAGTCGGCATTGTGCCTTTTATAAAAAATCCCGACGCAATTTCTGTGGTTCATCGGCAATGTGAAGTTCCAAGGGATAGAGTAAAGCTGCAGTCGTGCATCGGAATCTAATCCTGATGTCCCAGGAATCGCTCAAAGCAAACCACAAACAAAAAGGATATTTACTGGACTTGTACTTAAGTCGACATTGTGCCTTTTGTATTAAATCCCGACGCAATTTCTGAGTTTCTTCGTCAATGTGAAGGGCCAAGGGATAGAGTAAAGCTGCAGTAGTGCATCGTAATTATAGTACTGATCTCTCAAGGAACGCTCAAAGCAAACCACAAACAATGGGAAGATTTACTGTTCTTGTACTAAAGTCGGCATTGTGCCTTTTGTATTACATCCCGACGCAATTTCTTTGTTCCATCGTCAATGTGAAGGTCCAGGGGATAGAGTAGAGCTGCAGTAGTGCATCGGAATCTAATACTGATCTCCCAGGAAACGCTCAAAGCAAACCACAAACAATGAAAAGATATACGCTTCTTGTACTTAATTCGGCATTGTGCCTTTTGTATTATATCCCGACGCAATTTCCGTGTTTCATCGTCAATGTGAAGGTCCAAGCGATAGAGCAAAGCTGCAGCACGGCATCGTAATCTAATACTGATCTACCAGGTCACGCTCAAAGCAAACCACAAACAATGAGAAGATTTACTCTTTTTGTACTTTAGTCGTAAATGTGCCTTTTTGTTTTAAAACCCGACGCAACTTCTGTGTATCATCGTCAATCGGAACGTCCAGGCGATAGAGTAAAGCTGCTGTAGTACATCGGAATCTAATACTGGTCTCCCAGGAATTGCTCAAAGCAAACCACAAACAATGAGAAGATTTACTGTTCTTGTACTTAAGCCGGCATTGTGCCTTTTGTTTTCAATTCCGACGCAATTTCTGTGTTTCGTCGTCAATCTGAAGGTCCAAGGGATTATGTAAAGCTGCAGTAGTGCATCGGAATCCAAAACTGATCTCCCAGGAACGCTCAAAACAAACCAGAAACAATGAGAAGATTTACTCTTCTTGTACTTAAGTCGGCATTGTGCCTTTTGTATTAAATCCCGACGCAATTTCTGTGTTTCATCGTCAATGTGACGGTCCTAGGGATAGAGTAAAGCTGCAATAGTGGATCGGTATTTAATACTGATCTCCCAGGAAACGCTCAAAGCATACAATGAAAAAGAGAAGATCTACACTTCTTGTACTTAAGTCGGCATTGTGCCTTTTATATTAAATCCCAACGCAATTTCTGTGTTTCATCGTCAATGTGAAGGTCCAAGGGATGGAGTAAAGTTGCAGTAGTGCATCGGAATCTAATACTGATCTCCCAGGAAAAGCCCAAAGCAAACCACAAACCGAAAGAATATTTACTTTTCTTGTCCTTAAGTCGACATTGTGCCTTTTGTATTATATCCCGACGGAATATCTGTGTTTCATCGTCAATGTGGAGGTCCAAGGGTTAGAGTAAAGCTGCAGTAGTGCATCGGAATGTAGTACTGATCCCCCAGGAAACGCTCAAAGCAAACCACAAACAATTAGAAGATTTACTCTTCGTGTACTTAACTCGGCATTGTGCCTTTTGTGTTAAATCCCAACGCAATTTCTGTGTTTCATCGTCAATGTGAAGGTCCAAGGGATAGAGTAAAGCTTCAGTAGTGCAACAGAATCTAACACTGAATTCCCAGGAAACGCTCAAAGCAAACCACAAACAATCAGAAGATTTACTCTTCTTGTACTTAAGTCGGCATTGTGTCTTTTGTATTAAATTCCGACGCAATTTCTGTGTTTCATCGTTAATGTGAAGGTCCAAGGGATGGAGTAAAGATGCAGTAGTGCATCGGAATCTAATACTGATCTCCCAGGAAAAGCTCAAAGCAATCCACAAACCGAAAGAATATTTACTCCTCTTGTCCTTAAGTCGACATTGTGCCTTTTGTATTAAATCCCGACGGAATATCTGTGTTTCATCGTCAATGTGAAGGTCCAAGTGATAGAGTAATGCTGCAGTAGTGCATCGGAAACTAATACCGATCTCCCAGGAAACGCTCAAAGCAAACCACAAACAATGAGAAGATTTACTCTTTTTGTACTTAAGTCGGCATTGTGACTTTTGTATTAAATCCCGACGCAATATCTGCGTTACATCGACCATGTGAAGGTCCAAGGGATAGAGAAAAGCTGCAGTAGTGCATCGGAATCTAATACTGAACTCCTAGGAAACAATCAAAGCAAATCACAAACAGTGATATGATTTACTCTTCTTTTACTTAAGTCGGCATTGTGTCTTTTGTATTAATTCCCGACGCCATCTCTGGGTTTCATCATCGATGTGAAGGTCCTAAGGATTGAGTAAAGCTGCAGTAGTGCATTGGAATCTAACACTCATTTCCCAGAAAACGCTCAAAGGAATCCACGAACTATGAGAAGATTTACTATTCTTGTACTTAAGTCGGCATTGTGCCTTTTATAAAAAATACCGACGCAATTTCTGTGGTTCATCGGCAATGTGTAGTTCCTAGGGATAGAGTAAAGCTGCAGTCGTGCATCGGAAACTAATCCTGATGTCCGAGGAATAGCTCAAAGCAAACCACAAACAAAAAGAAGATATACTCTTCATGTACTTAAGTCGGCATGGTGCTTTTTGTTTTAAATTCCGACGCAATATCTGTATTTCAACCTCAATCTGGAGGTCCAAGGGATTATGTAAAGCTGCAGTAGAGCATCGGAATCCAAAACTGATCTCCCAGGTAACGCTCAAAACAAACCACAAACAATGAGAAGATTTACTCTTCTTGTACTTAAGCCGGCATTGTGCATTTTATGTTAAATCCCGACGCAATTTCTGTGTTTTATCGTCAATGTGAGGGTCCAAGGGATAGAGTAATGCTGCAGTAGTGCATCAGATTCTAACACAGAACTCCCAGGAAACGCTCAAAGCAAACCACAAACATTGAGAAGATTTAGTCCTCTTGTACTTAATTCGGCATCGTGCCTTTTGTATTAAATCCCGACGCAATTTCTGTGTTTCATCGTCAATGTGAAGGTCCTAGGGATAGAGTAAAGCTGCAATAGTGGATCGGAATCTAATACTCATCGCCCAGGAAACGCTCAAAGCAAACCACAAACAATGAGAAGATTTACTCTTCTTGTACTTAACTCGGCATTGTGCCCTTTTGGGTTAAATTCCGACCCAATATCGGTGTTTTATCATCAATGTGAAGGTCCAAGGGATAGAGTAAAGCTGCAGTAGTGCATCGGAATATATTACTGAACACCCAGGAAACACTCAAAGCAAACCAGGAACAATGAGAAGATTTAGTCTTCTTGTACTTAAGTCGGCATTGTGCCTTTTGTATTAAATCCCGATGCAATTTCTGTGTTTCATCGCCAATCTGAAGGTGCAAGGGATAGAGTAAAGCTGCAGTAGTGCATCGGAATCTGATACTGATCTCCCAGGAAACTCTCAAAGCAAACCAGAAAATATGAGAAGATTTACTCTTTTTGTACTTAAGTCGGCATTGTGCCTTTTTATTTAATCCCAACAAAAATCTGCATCGGAATCTAATACTGATCTCCCAGGAAACGCTCAAAGCAAACCACAAAGAAAAAGATTATTTTCTCTTCCTGTACATAAGTCGGCATTGTGCCTTTTGTATCATATCCTGACGCAATTTCTGAGTTTCATCGTCAATGTGAAGGTTCAAGGGATAGAGAAAAGCTGCTGTAGTGTATCGGAATCTAACGCTGATCTCCCAGGAAACGCTCAAAACTAACCACAAACAATAAGAAGATTTACTGTTCTAGTATTTAAGTCGGCGTTGTGCCTTTTATATGAAATCCTGACGGAATATCTGAGCTTCATCGTCAATGTGAAGGTCCAAGGGATAGAGTGAAGATGAAGTAGTGCATCGGAATCTAATACTGATCTCCCAGGAAACGCTCAAAGCAAACCACAAACAAAAATATATTTACTCGACTTGTACTTAAGTCGACATTGTGTCTTTTATATTAAATCCCGACGCAATTGCTGTGATTCATCCTCAATGTGAAGGTCCAAGGGATAGAGTAAAGCTGCAGTAGTGCATCGGAATCTAATACTGATCTCCCAGGAAACGCTTAATGCAAACCACAAACAATGAGAAGAATTACTCTTCTTGTACTTAAGTCAGCATTGTGCCTTTGGCAATAAATCCCGACGCAGGTTCTGAGTTTCACCGTCAATGTGAAGGTTCAAGGGATAGAGTAAAGCTGCAATACTTCATAACAATCTAATACTGATCTCTCAGGAAACGCTCAAAGCAAACAACTAACAATGAGAAAATTTACTCTTCTTGTACTTAAGTCCCCGTTTTGCGTTTTGTTTGAAATCCCGACGCAATTTCTGTGTTACATCGTCCATCTGAAGGTCCAAAGGATAGAGTAAAGCTGCAATAGTGCATCGGAATCTAATACTGGTCTCCCAGGAAACGCGCAAAGCAAAGCACGAACAATGAGAAGATTTACTCCTCTTGTACTTAAGTCGGCATTGTGCCTTTTATATTAAATACCGACGCAATTTCTGTGTTTCCGCGTCAATGTGAAGGTCCATGGGATAGAGTAAAGGAGCAGTAGTGCATCGGAATCTAATACTGATCTCCCAGGAAAGGCTCAAAGCAAACCACAAACAATGAGAGGATTTACGCTTCCTCTACATTAGTCAGATTTGAGCCTTCTGTATTAAATCCCGACGCAATTTCTGTGTTTCATCGTCAATCTGAAGGTCCAAGGGATAGAGTAAATCCGCAATAGTGCATCGGAAAGGAACACTGATCCCCCAGGAAGCCTCAAAGCAAACCACAAACAATGAGAAGATTTACTCTCCTTGTACTTAAGTCGGCATTGTACCTTTTGTATCAAATCCCGACGCAATTTCTGAAATTCATCGTCAATGTGAAGTTTCACGGGGTAGAGTAAAGATGCAGTAGTCCATCGGAATCTTGTACTGATCACCCAGGAAACGACTCAAGACAAACCACAAATAATGAGAAGATTTACTCCTCTTGTACTTAAGTCGGCATTGTACCTTTTGTATTAAATCCCGACGCAATTTCTGAGTTTCATCGTCAATGTGAAGGTTCTAGGGATAGAGTAAAGCTGCCGTAGTGCATCGGAATCTAAAGCTGATCTCCCAGGAAACGCTCAAAGCAAACCATGAACAATGAGAAGATTTACTCTTCTTGTACTTAAGTCGGCATTGTACCTTTTGTATTAAATCCCGACGCAATTTCTGTATTTCGTCGTCAATGTGAAGGTCCAAGGGATAGAGTAAAGCTGCGGTAGTGCATCGGAATCTAAAGCTGATCTCCCAGGAAACGCTCAAAGCAAACCATGAACAATGAGAAGATTTACTCTTCTTGTCCTTAAGTCGGCATTGTACCTTTTGTTTTAAATCCCGACGCAATTTCTGTGTTTCATCGTCAATGTGAGGGTCCAAGGGATAGAGTAAAGCTGCAGTAGTGCATCGGAGTCTAGTACTGATGTCTCAGGGAACGCTCAAAGCAAACCAACAACAATGAGAAAAATTACTCTTTTTCTACTTCAGTCGTCCTTGTGCTTTTTGTTTTAAATCCCGACGCATATTTCTGTGTTTTATCGTCAATGTGAAGGTCCAAGGGATAGAGTAACGATGCAGTAGTGCAATGGAATCTAGTACTGATCTCCCAGGAAACGCTCAGAGCAAACCACAAAACAATGAGAAGATTTATTCTTCTTGTACTTAAGTCGGCATTGTGCCTTTTGTTTTAAATTCCGACGCAATTTCTGTACTTCATCGTCAATGTGAAGGTCCAAGCGATAGAGTAAAGCTGCAGTAGTGCATCGGAATGTAATA
Source organism: Schistocerca piceifrons (assembly GCF_021461385.2). Taxonomy (NCBI): domain Eukaryota; kingdom Metazoa; phylum Arthropoda; class Insecta; order Orthoptera; family Acrididae; genus Schistocerca; species Schistocerca piceifrons. The sequence goes on from NC_060149.1 coordinate 966,771,898, forward strand.
CTGATCTCCCAGGAAACGCTTAAACAAACCACGAACAATGAGAAGATTTACTATTCTTGTACTTATGTCGGCATTGTGCCATTTACATTAAATCGCGACGCAATTTCTGTGTTTCATCGTCAATGTGAAGGTCCAAGAGAATGAGTAAAGCTGCAGTAGTGCATCGGAATCTAATACTGATCTCCCAAAAAACGCTCTAAGCAAACCACAAACAATGAGAAGATTACTCCTCTTGTACTTAAGTCGGCATTGTGTCTTTTGTATTGAATTCCGAAGCAATTTCTGTGTTTCATCGTCAATGTTAAGGTCCAAGGGATAGAGTAAAGCTGCAGTATTGCATCGGAATCTAAACTGATCTTCCAGGAAACACTCAAAGCAAACTACCAACAATGAGAAGATATACTTTTCTTGTACTTAAGTCGCCATCATGCCGTTTGTTTTTAATCCCGAAGCAATCTCTTTGTTTCATCGTCAATGTGAAGGTCCAAGGGAAATAGTAAAGATGCAGTAGTGCATCGGAATCTAATACTGATCTCCCAGGAAACGCTCAAACAAACCACGATCAATACGAAGATTTACTATTCTTGTACTTAAGTCGGCATTGTGCCTTTTACATTAAATCGCGACGCAATTTCTGTGTTTCATCGTCATTGTGAAGGTCCAAGGGAATGAGTAAAGCTCCAGTAGTGCATCGGAATCTAATACTGATCTCCCAGGAAACGCTCAAAGCAAACCAGAATTTAAAAGAATATTTAATCCTCTTGTACTTAAGTCTTAATTGTGCCTTTTGTGTTAAATCCCGACGCAATTTCTGAGTTTCATCGTCAATGTGAAGGTTCAAGGGATACAGTATGGCTGCAGTAGTGCATCGGAATCTAATGCTGATCTCCCAGGAGACGCTCAAAGCAAACCACAAAAATGAGATGATTGACACTATATGTTCTTCAGTCGGCCTTGTGCTTTTTTCATTAAATCCCGACGCATATTTCTGTGTTTCATCGTCAATGTGAAGGTCCAAGTGATAGAGTAAAGCTGCAGTAGTGCAATGGAATCTAGTACTGATCTCCAAGGAAACGCTCAGAGCAAACCACAAACAATGAGAAGATTTACTCTTCTTGTAATTAAGACGGCATAGTGCCTTTGTATTAAATCCAAACGCAACTTCTGAGTTTCATCTTCAATGTGAATATCCAAGCGATAGAGAATAGCTGCAGAAGTGCATTGGAATGTAATACTGATCTCCCAGGAAACGCTCAATGCAAAAACACAAACAATCAGACGATTTAACCTAATTATACTTATGTCGGCATTGTGCCTTTTGTATTAAATCCCGATGCAATTTCAGTGTTTCATCGTCAATGTGAAGGTCCAAGGAATAGAGTAAACCTGCAGTAGTGCATCGGAATCAAGTACTGATGTTCCAGATAGCGCTCAAACCAAATCACAGAAAATGAAAAGATTTACTCTTCTAGTACTTAAGTCGGCATTGTGCCGTTAGGGCTAAATCCCGACGCAATTTCTGTGTTTCATCGTCAATGTGAAGGTCCAAGGAATAGAGTAAAGCTGCAGTAGTGCATCGGAATCTAATACTGATTTCCCAGGAAACGCTCAAACAAACCACAAACAATGGGAAGATTTTCTCATCTTGTACTTAAGTCGTCATTGTGGATTTTGTATTAAATCCCGACGCAATTTCTGTGTTTCATCGTCTATGTGAAGGTCCAAGGGATAGAGTAAAGCCGCAGTAGTGCAGCGGAATCTAATACTGATCTCCCAGGAAACGCCCAAAGCAAATCACAAACAATGAGAAGATTTTCTCTTCTTGTACTTAAGTCGTCGTTGTACCTTTTGTATTAAATCCCGACGCAATTTCTGAGTTTCATCGTCAATGTGAAGGTTCAAGGGGTAGAGTATGGCTGCAGTAGTGCATCGGAATCTAATGCTGATCTCCCAGGAAACGCTCCAAGCAAACCACAAAAATGAGGAGATTTACACTATTTGTACTTCAGTCGGCCTTGTGCTTTTTCCATTAAATCCCGACGCATATTGCTGTGTATCATCGTCAATGTGAAGGTCCAAGGGATAGAATAAAGCTGCAGTAGTGCAATGGAATCTAGTACTGATCTCCAAGGAAACGCTCAGAGCAAACCACAAACAATGAGAAGATTTACTCTTTTTGTACTTAAGTCGGCATTGTGCCTTTGTATTAAATCCCAACGCAATTTCTGAGTTTCATCTTCCATGTGAAGGTTAAGGGATAGAGTAAAGCAGCAGTAGTGCATCGGAATCTAATACTGATCTCCCAGGAAACGCTCAAATTTAACCACAAAGAATGAGATGATTTACTCATATTGAACCTAAGTCGGCATTGTGCCTTTTGTATTAAATCCCGACGCAATCTCTGTGTCTCATCGTCAATGTGAAGATCCAAGGGATAGCATAAAGTTGCAGTAGTGCATCGGAATCTGATACTGATCTCCCAGGAAACGCTCAAATTTAACCACAAACAATGAGATGATTTACTCATATTGAACCTAAGTCGGCATTGTGCCTTTTGTATTAAATCCCGACGCAATCTCTGTGGCTCTTCGTCAATGTGAAGATCCAAGGGATAGAGTAAAGTTGCAGTAGTGCATCGGAACCTAATACTGATCTCCCAGGAAACGCTCAAATTTAACCACAAACAATGAGATGATTTACTCATATTGAACGTAAGTCGGCATTGGGCCTTTTGTATTTAATCCCGACACAAATTCTATGTTTCATCGTCAATCTGAAGGTCCAATTGATAGAGTAAAGCTGCAGAAGTACATCGGAATGTAATACTGATCTCCCAGGAAAATCTCAAAGCAAAACATAATAATCAGACGTTTTAACCTAATTATACTTATGTCGGCATTGTGCCTTTTGTATTAAATCCCGATGCAATTTCTGTGTTTCATCGTCAATGTGAGGGTCCAAGGAATAGAGTAAACCTGCAGTAGTACATCGCAATCAAGTACTGATGTTCCAGATAGCGCTCAAACCAAACCACAGACAATGAGAAGATTTACTCTTCTAGTACTTAAGTCGGCATTGTGCCTTTGTATTAAATCCCAACGCAATTTCTGAGTTTAATCTTCATTGTGAAGGTACAAGGGATAGAGTAAAGCTGCAGTTGTGCATCGGAATCTAATACCGATCTTTCAGGAAACGCTCAAAGCAAACCACAAACATTGAGAAGATATAGTCATCTTGTACTTAAGTCAGCACTGTGCCTTTTGTTCTCAATCCCGACACAATTTCTGTGTTTCATCGTCAATCTGAAGGGCCAGTTGATAGAGTAAAGCTGCAGTAGTGCATCGGAATCTAATACTGATCTCCCAGGAAACGCTCAAATATAACCACAAACAATGAGATGATTTACTCATATTGAACCTAAGTCGGCATTGTGCCTTTTGTATTAAATCCCGACGCAATCTCTATGTTTCATCGTCAATCTGAAGATCCAAGGGATAGAGTAAAGTTGCAGTAGTGCATCAGAATCTGATACTGATCTCCCAGGAAACGCTCAAAGCAAACCACAAATAAAAAGTATATTTACTCTTCTTGTACGTAAGTCAGCATTGTGCCTTTTGTATTAAATCCCGACGCTATTTCAGAGCATCATCGTCAATGTGAAAGTTCAAGAGAGACAGAAAAGCTGCAGTTGTCCATCGGAATCTAATGCTGATCTCCCAGGAAACGCTCAAAGCAAACCACAAACAATGGGAAGATTTACTCATCTTGTACTTAAGTCGGCATTGCGAATTTTGTATTAAATCCCGACGTAATATCTGTGTTTCATCGACAATGTGAAGGTCCAAGGGATAGAGTAAAGCCGCAGTAGTGCATCGGAATCTAATACTGAACTCCCAGGAAACGCCCAAAGCAAATCACAAACAATGGGAAGATTATCTCCTCTTGTACTTAAGTCGTCATTGTGCCTTTTGTATTAAATCCCTACGCAATTTCTGAGTTTCATCGTCAATGTGAAGGTTCAAGGGATACAGTATGGCTGCAGTAGTGCATCGGAATCTAATGCTGATTTCCCAGGAGACGCTCAAAGCAAACCACAAAAATGAGATGATTGACACTATATGTTCTTCAGTCGGCCTTGTGCTTTTTTAATTAAATCCCGACGCATATTTCTGTGTTTCATCGTTAATGTGAAGCCCAAGGGATAGAGTAAAGCTGCAGTAGTGCAATGGAATCTAGTACTGATCTCCAAGGAAACGCTCAGAGCAAACCACAAACAATGAGAAGATTTACTCTTCTTGTACTGAAGTCGGCATAGTGCCTTTGTATTAAATCCAAACGCAATTTCTGAGTTTCATCTTCAATGTGAAGGTTCAAGGGATAGAGGAAACTGCAGTAGAGCATTGGAATCTAATACTGATCCCCCAGGAAACGCTCAAACCAATCCACAAAAAAAGATAAGATTGACTACTTTTGTACTTAAGTCGGCATTGTGCCTTTTGTATTAAGTCTCGAGGCAATTTCTGGGTTTCATCGTCAATGTGAATGTCCAAGGGATAGCGTAAGCTGCAGTAGTGCATCGGAATCTAGTACTGATCTCCCAAGGATCGCTCAAAGCAAACCACAACCTATGAAGAGATATACTCTTCTTGTACTGAAGTCGCCATTGTGCCTTTTGTATTATATCCCGACGCAATTTCCGTGTTTCACCGTCAATGTGAAGGTCCAAGCGATAGAGCAAAGCTGCAGTACGGCTTTGTAATCTAATACTGATCTACCAGGAAACGCTCAAAGCAAACCACAAACTATGAGAAGATTTACTCTTTTTGTACTTTAGTCGGCATTGTGCCTTTTGTTTTAAATCCCGACGCAACTTCTGTGTATCATCGTGAATCGGAAGGTCCAAGGGATAGAGTAAAGCTGCAGTAGTGCATCGGAGTCTTACACTGATCTCCCAGCAAACGCTCAAAACAAACCACAAACAATGGGAAGATTAACTCATCTTGTACTTAAGTCGGCATTGTGCATTTTGTATAAAATCCCAACGCAAATTCTGTGTTTCATCGTCAATGTGAAGGTCCAAGGGATAGAGTAAAGCTGCAGTAGTGCATCGGAATCTAATACTGAACTCCCAGGAGACGCCCAATGCAAATCACAAACAATGAGAAGATTTTCTCCTATTATACTTAAGTCGTCATTGTGCCTTTTGAATCAAATCCCGACGCAATTTCTGTGTTTCATCGTCAATGTGATAGTCCAAGGGATAGAGTAAAGCTGCAGTAGTGCATCGGAATCTAATACTGAACTCCTAGGAAACGCTCAAAGCAAACCACAAACAATGATATGATTTACTCTTCTTTTACTTAAATCGGCATTGTGTCTTTTGTATAAATTGCCGACGCTATCTCTGTGTTTCATCATCAACGTGAAGGTCCTAAGGATTGAGTAAAGCAGCAGTAGTGCATTGGAATCTAACACTCATCTCCCAGATAACGCTCAAAGGAAACCACGAACTATGAGAAGATTTACTATTCTTTTACTTAAGTCGGCATTGTGCCTTTTATAAAAAATCCCGACGCAATTTCTGTGGTTCATCGGCAATGTGAAGTTCCAAGGGATAGAGTAAAGCTGCAGTCGTGCATCGGAATCTAATCCTGATGTCCCAGGAATCGCTCAAAGCAAACCACAAACAAAAAGAAGATATACTCTACATGTACTTAAGTGGGCATTGTGCATTTTGTTTCAAATTCCGACGCAATGTCTGTGTTTAATCGTCAATGTGAAGGTCCTAGGGATAGAGTAAAGCTGCAATAGGGGATCGGAATCTAATACTGATCTCTTAGGAAACGTTCAAAGCAAATCAGAAACAATGAGAATATTTACTCTTCTTCAACTTAAGTCAACGTTGTACCTTTGTATCAAATCCCGACGCAATCTCTGTGTTTCATCGTCAAGGTGAAGATCCTAGGGATAGAGTAAAGCTGCAGTAGTGCATCGGAATCTAATACTGATCTCCCAGGAAACGCTCAAACCATACAACGAAAAAGAGAAGATCTACACTTCTTGTACTTGAGTGGGCATTGTGCCTTTTATATTAAATCCCGACGCAATTTCTGTGTTTCACCGTCAATGTGAAGGTCCAAGGGATGGAGTAAAGATGCTGTAGTGCATCGGAATCTATTACTGATCTCCCAGGAAAAGCTCAAAGCAAACCACAAACCGAAAGAATAATTACTCTTCTTGTACTTAAGTCGGCATTGTGCATTTTGTGTTAAATCCCGACGCAATTTCAGTGTTTCATCGTCAATGTGAAGGTCCACGGGATGGACTAACGATGCAGTAGTGCATCGGAATCTAATACTGATCGCCCAGGAAAAGCTCAAAGCAAACCACAAACAAAAAGATATTTACTCGACTTGTCCTTAAGTCGACATTGTGCCTTTTGTATTAAATTCCGACGGAATATCTGTGTTCCATCGTCAATGTGAAGGTCCAAGGGTTAGAGTAAAGCTGCAGTAGTGCATCGGAATCTAGTACTGATCTCCCAGGAAACGCTCAAAGCAAAACACAAACAATCAGAAGATTTACTCTTCTTGTACATACGTCGGCATTGTGTCTTTTGTATTAAATTCCGACGCAATTTCTATGTTGCTTCGTCAATGTGAAGGTCCGTGAGATAGAGTAAACCTGCAGTAGTGCATCGGAATCTAATACTGATCTCCCAGGAAACGTCAAAGCAAACTACAAACAATGAGTAGGTATACCCTTCTTGTACTTAAGTCGGCATTGTGCTTCTTGTTTTAAATCCCGACGCAATTTCTGTGTTTCATCTTCAATCTTAAGGTCCAAGGGATAAAGTAAAACTGCAGTAGTGCATCGGAATCTAATACTGATCTCCCAGGACACGCTCGAAGCATACCACAAACAATGAGAAGATTAACTCTTCTTCAACTTATGTTGGCATTGTGACTTTTGCATTAATTCCCTACGCAATCTCTGTGTTTTATCGTCAATGTAAAGGTCCTAGGGATAGAGTAAAGCTGCAGTAGTGCATCGGAATCTAATACTGATCTCCCAGAAAACGATCAAAGCAAACCACGAACAATGAGAAGATTTACTATTCTTGTACCTAAGTCTGCATTGTGCCTTTTGTTCTAAATTCCTACGCAATTTCTGTGTTTCATCGGCAATCTGAACGTCCAAGGGATTATGTAAAGCCGCAGTAGAGCATCGGAATCCAATACTGATCTCCCAGGTAACGCACAAGGCAAACCACAAACAATGAGTAGATTTACTCTGCTTGTACTTAATTCGGCATGGTTCATTTTATATTAAATCGCGTCGCAATTTCTGTGTTTCATCGTCAATGTGATGGTCCAAGTGATAGAGTAAATCAGCAGTAGTGCATCGGAATCTAATACTGATCTCCCAGGAGACGCTCAGAGCAAACCACAAACAATGAGAAGATTTACTCTTCTTGTATTTAACTCGGCATTGTGCCTTTTTGGGTTAAATTCCGACCCAAATTCTGTGTTTTATCATCAATGTGAAAGTCCAAGGGATAGTGTAAAGCTGCAGTAGTGCATCGGAATATAATACTGAACTCCCAGGAAACGCTCAAAGCAAACCAGAAACAATGAGAAGAGTTACTCTTCTTGTACTTAAGTCGGCATTGTGCCTTTAGTATTAAATCCCGACACAATTTCTATGTTTCATCGACAATGTGCAGGTCCAAGGGATAGAGTAATGCTGCAGTATGCATCGGAATCTAATACTGATCTCCCAGGAAACACCCAAAGCAAACCACAAACAATGAGAAGAGTTACTCTTCTTGTACTTAGGTCGGCATTTTACCTTTTGGGTTACATCCCGACGCAATTTCTGTGTTTCATCGTCAATGTGAAGGTCCAAGTGATAGAGTAAATAAGCAGTAGTGCATCGGAATCTAATACTGATCTCCCAGGACACATTCAAAGCAAACGAGAAACAATGAGAAGATTTACTCTTCTTGTACTTAAGTCGGCATTGTGAATTTTCTTATAAATCCCGACACAATATCTGTGTTTCATCGTCAATGTGAAGGTTCAAGGGATAGAGTAAAGCTGCAGTAGTGCATCGGAATCAAATGGTGATATCCCAGGAAACGCTCAAACCAAACCACAGACAATGAGACGATTTACTCTTCTAGTACTTAAGTCGGCATTGTGCCTATTGTATTAAATCCTGGCGCAATTTCTGAGTTTCATCGTCAATGTGAAGGTCCAAGGGATAGAGTATAGCTGCAGTAGTGCATCGGAATTTAATGCTGATCTCCCAGGAAACGCTCAAAGCAAACCCCAGATAATGAGAAGATTGACTCTATTTGTACTTCAGTCGGCCTTGTGCCTTTTTCATTAAATCCCGACTCATATTTCTGCGTTTCATCGTCAATGTGCAGGTCCAAGGGATAGAGTAATGTTGCAGAAGTGCAATGGAATCTAGTACTGATCTCCCAGGAAACGCTCAAAGCAAACCACAAAAAATGAGAAGGTTTACTCTTCTTGTACTTAAGTCGGCATTATGCCATTTTTATTAAATCCCGACGCAATATCTGTGATTCATCGTCATTGTGAAAGTCCATGTGTTAGAGTAAAACTGCAAGAAGTGCATCGGAATCTAATACTGATCTCCCAGGAAACGCCCAAAGGAAACCACAAACAATGAGAGGATTTAACCTGATTGTACTTAAGTCGGCATTGTGCCATTTGCATTAAATCACGACGCAATTTCTGTGTTTCATCGTCAATGTGAGGGAATAAGGGATAGAGTAAAGCTGCAGTAGTGCTTTGGAATCTAGTACTGATGTCTTAGGAAACGCTAAAACCAAAGCACAAACAATGAGAAGATTTACTCTTCTTGTACTTAAGTCGGCATTGTGCACTTTGGGTTAAATCCCGACGCAATTTCTGTGTTTCATCTTCAATGTCAAGGTCCAATGGATAGAATAAAGCTGCAGTAGTGCTTCTGAATCTAATGCTTATCTCCCAGGAAACGCTCAAAGCAAACCAGAAACAATGTGTAGATTTACTTTTCTTGTTTTTAAGTCGGCATTGTGCCTTTTGTATTAAATCCCGGCGTAATTTCTGTGTTTCATCGTCAATGTTAAGGTCCAAGGGATAGAGTAAAGCTGCAGTAGTGCAATGGAATCTTGTACTGATCTCCCAAGAAACGCTCATAGCAATCCACAAACAATGAGAAGATTTACTCTTCTTGTACTTAAGTCGGCATTGTGCCTTTTGTATTAAATTCCGACGCAATTTCTGTGTCTCATTGCGAATGTGAAGGTCCAAGGGATAGAGTAAAACTGCAGTAGTGCATCGGAATATAATACTGATCTCCCAGGAAACGCTCAAAGCAAACCACAAACAGTGAGAAGGTGTACTCTCCTTGTACTTAAGTCTGCATTGTGCCTTTTGTTCTAAATTCCGACGCAATTTCTGTGTTTCATCGTCAATCTGAACGTCCAAGGGAATATGTAAAGCCGCAGTAGAGCATCGGAATCCAATACTGATCTCCCAGGTAACGCACAAAGCAAACCACAAACAATGAGTAGATTTACTCTTCTTGTACTTTAGTTGGCATTGTGCATTTTGTATTAAGTCCCGACCCAATTTCTGTGTTTCATCGTCTGTGTGAAGGTCCAAGGGATAGAGTAAAGCTGCAGTAGTGCATCGGATTCTAGTACTGATGTTCCAGGAAACGCTCAAAGTAAACCACAAACAATGAGAAGATTTACTCTTCTTGTACTTATCTCGGCATTGTGCCTTTTTTGGGTTAAATCCTGACGCAATTTCTGTGTTTTATCATCAATGTGAAGGTCCAAGGGATAGAGTAAAGCTGCAGTAGTGCATCGGAATATAATACTGAACTCCCAGGAAACGCTCAAAGCAATCCAGAAACAATGAGAAGAATTACTCTTCTTGTACTTAAGTCGGCATTGTGCCTTCTGTATTAAATCCCGACACAATTTCTGTGTTTCATCGACAATGTGAAGGTCCAAGGGATAGAGTAATGCTGCAGTATCCATCGGAATCTAATACCGATCTCCCAGGAAACGCCCAAAGCAAACCACAAACAATGAGAAGAGTTACTCTTCTTGTACTTAAGTCGTCATTTAACCTTTTAGGTTACATCCCGACGCAATTTCTGCGTTTCATCGTCAATTTGAAGATCCAAGGGATAGAGGAAAGCTGCAGTAGTGCACCGGAATGCAATACTGATCTCCCAGGAAACGCGCAAAGCAAACCAGAAACAATGAGAAGATTTTCTCTTCTTGCTCTTAAGTCGGCCTTGTGCCTTTTGTATTAAATCCCGACACAATATCTGTGTTTCATCGTCAATGTGAAGGTTCAAGGGATAGAGTAAAGCTGCAGTAGTGCATCGGAATCAAATGGTGATATCCCAGGAAACGCTCAAACCATACCACAAACAATGAGACGATTTACTCTTCTAGTACTTAAGTCGGCATTGTGCCCATTTGACTAAATCCCGTCGCAATTTCTGTGTTTCATCGTCAATGTGAAGGTCCAAGGGATAGAGTAAAGCTGCAGTAGTTCATCGGAATCGAATACTGTTATCCCAGGAAATGCTCATAGCAAACCACAAACAAAGAGAACATTTACTCTTCTTGTACTTAAGTCGGTATTGTGCCTTTCGTATTACATCCCGACGCAATTTCTGTGTTTCATGCTCAATGTGAAGGTCCAAGGGATAGAGTAATGCTGCAGTAGTGCATCCGAAAGTAATATTGATCTCCCAGGAAACGCCCAAAGCAAACCATAAACAATGAGAAGATTTACTCTTCTTGTACTTAAGTCGGCATTGTGCCTTTTGTATTAAATCCCGACGCAATTTCTGAGTATCATCGTCAATCTGAAGGTTCAAGGGATAGAGTATAGCTGCAGTAGTGCATCGGAATTTAATGCTGATCTCCCAGGAAACGCTCAAAGCAAACCCCAGACAATGAGGAGATTGACCATATTTGTACTTCAGTCGGCCTTGTGCCTTTTTCATTAAATCCCGACTCATACTTCTGTGTTTCATCGTCAATGTGAGGGTCCAAGGGATAGAGTAATGTTGCAGAAGTGCAATGGAATCTGGTACTGATGGCCCTGGAAACGCCCAGGGCAAACCACAAAAAATCAGAAGATTTACTCTTCTTGTACTTAAGTCGGCATTGTGCTATTTTTAGTAAATCCCGACGCAATATCTGTGTTTCATCGTCATTGTGAAAGTCCATGTGTTAGAGTAAAACTGCAGAAGTGCATCGGAATCTAATACTGATCTCCCAGGAAACGCCCAAAGCAAACCACAAACAATGAGAAGATTTAACCTGATTGTACTTAAGTCGGCATTGTGCCTTTTGTATTAAATCCCGACGCAATTTCTGTGTTTCATCGTCAATGTGAGGGTATAAGGGATAGAGTAAAGCTGCAGTAGTGCAATGGAATCTTGTACTGATCTCCCAGGAAACGCTCATAGCAATCCACAAACAATGAGAAGATTTACTCTTGTTGTACTTAAGTCGGCAATGTGCCTTTTGTATTAAATTCCGACGCAATTTCTGTGTCTCATTGCCAATGTGAAGCTCCAAGGGATAGAGTAAAACTGCAGTAGTGCATCGGAATATAATACTGATCTCCCAGGAAACGCTCAAAGCAAACCACAAACAATGAGAAGGTATACTCTCCTTGTACTTAAGTCGGCATTTTTCCTTTTGTATTAAATCCCGACGCAATTTCTGTGTTTCATCGTCAATGTGGGGGTCCAAGAAATAGAGTAAAGCTGCAGTAGTGCATCGGATTCTAACACTGAACTCCAAGGAAACGCTCAAAGCAAACCACAAACAATTGGAAGATTTACTCCTCTTGTACCTACGTCGGCATTGTGAATTTTGTATTAAATCCCAACGCAATTTCTGTGTTTCATCGCCAATCTGAAGGTCGAAGGGATAGAGTAAAGCTGCAGTAGTGCATCGGAATCTGATACTGATCTCCCTGGAAACTCTCAGAGCAAACCAGAAAATATGAGAAGATTCACTGTTTTTGTATTTAAGTCGGCATTGTGCCTTTTGTATTTAATCCCGACACAAAATCTGCATCGGAATCTAATACTGATCTCCCAGGAAACGCTCAAAGCAAACCTCAAAGAAAAAGAATATTTTCTTTTTATGTACTTAAGTCGGCATTGTGCCTTTTGTATTAAATCCTGACGCAATTTCTGAGTTTCATCGTCGATGTGAAGGTTCTAGGGATAGAGAAAAGCTGCTGTAGTACATCGGAATCTAACGCTGATCTCCCAGGAAACGCTCAAAACTAACCACAAACAACAAGAAGATTTACTCTTCTAGTACTTAAGTCGGCGTTGTGCCTTTTATATGAAATCCTGACGGAATATCTGAGTTTCAAGGTCAATGTGAAGGTCCGAGGGATAGAGCGAAGATGCAGTAGTGCATCGGAATCTAATACTGATCTCCCAGGAAACGCTCAAAGCAAACCACAAACAAAAAGGATATTTACTGGACTTGTACTTAAGTCGACATTGTGCCTTTTGTATTAAATCCCGACGCAATTTCTGAGTTTCTTCGTCAATGTGAAGGGCCAAGGGATAGAGTAAAGCTGCAGTAGTGCATCGTAATTATAGTACTGATCTCTAAAGGAACGCTCAAAGCAAACCACAAACAATGGGAAGATTTACTGTTCTTGTACTTAAGTCGGCATTGTGCCTTTTGTATTAAATCCCGACGCAATTTCTTTGTTCCATCGTCAATGTGAAGGTCCAGGGGATAGAGTAGAGCTGCAGTAGTGCATCGGAATCTAATACTGATCTCCCAGGAAACGCTCAAAGCAAAACACAAACAATGAAAAGATATACGCTTCTTGTACTTAAGTCGGCATTGTGCCTTTTGAATTATCTCCCGACGCAATTTCCGTGTTTCATTGTCAATGTGTAGGTCCAAGCGATAGAGGAAAGCTGCAGCAGTGCATCGGAATCTAATACTGATCTAATAGGAAACCCTCAAAGCAAAACCCCAAACAATGAGATGATTTAATGTTCTTGTACCTAAGTCGGCATTGTGCCTTTTGTGTTAAATCCCGACGCAACCTCTGTGTTTCATCGTCAATGTGAAGGTCCAAGGTATAGAGTAAATCTGCAGTCGTGCATCGGAATCTAATACTGATCTCCCAGGAAACGCTCAAATAAACCACGAACAATGAGAAGATTTACTATTCTTGTACTTATGTCGGCATTGCGCCTTTCACATTAAATCCCGACGCAATTTCTGTGATCCATCGTCAATGTGAAGGTCCAAGGGATAGAGTAAAGCTGCAGTAGTGCTTCGGAATCTAATACTGATCTCCCAGGAAACGCTCAAAGCAAACCACAAACAATGAGAAGATTTCACCTTATTGTACTTAAGCCGGCATTGAGCCTTTTGTATTAAATCCCGACGCTATTTCTGTGTTTCATCGTCAATGTGAAGGTCCAAGGGATAGAGTAAAACTGCCGAAGTGCATTTGAATCTTGCACTGATGTCCCAGGAAATGTTCAAACCAAACCACAAACAATGGGAAGATTGACCCTTTTAGTACTTCAGTCGTCCTTGTGCCTTTTGTATTAAATCCTGACGCATATTTCTGTGTTTCATCGTCAATGTGAAGGTCCAAGGGATAGAGTAAAGCTGCAGTAGTGCAATGAAATCTATTACTGAACTCCCAGGAATCGCTCAGAGCAAACCACAAACAATGAGAAGATATACTCGTCCTGTACTTAAGTCGGCATTGTGCCTTTTGTATTAAATCCCGACGCAATTTCTGAGTTTCATCGTCGATGTGAAGGTCCAAGGATAGAGTAAAGCTGCAGTGGTGCATCGGAATCTAATACAGATCTCCCAGGAAACGCTCAAAGCAAACCACAAACAATGGGCAGATATACTGTTCTTGTACTTAAGTCGGCATTGTGCCTTTTGTATTAAATCCCGACGCATTTTCTGCGTTCGTCGTCAATGTGATAGTCCAAGAGATAGACTATAGCTGCAGTAGTGCATAGGAATCTAATGCTGATCTCCCAGGAAACGCTCAAAGCAAACCACAAACAATGAGAAGATTGACTCCTTTTGTACTTCAGTCGGCGTTGTGCCTTTTGAATTAAATCCCGACGCATTTTGCTGTGTTTCATCGTCAATGCGAAGGACCAAGTGATAGAGTAAAGCTGCAGTAGTGCAATGGAATCTAGTACTGTTCTCCCAGGAAACGCTCAGAGCAAACCACAAACAATGACAAGATTTACTCTTCTTGTACTTAAGTCAGCAATGCGCCTTTTGTATTAAATCCCGACGCAATATCTGTATTTCATCGTCAATGTGACGGTCCAAGGGATAGAGTAAAGCTGCAGTATTGCATCGGATTCTAATACTGATCTCCAGGAAACGCTCAACGCAAACCATGAACAATGAGAAGATTTACTCTTCTTGTATTTAAGTCGGCATTTTTCCTTTTGTATTAATTCTCGACGCAATTTCTGTGTTTCATCGTCAATGTGGGGGTCCAAGGGATAGAGTAAAGCTGCAGTAGTGCATCGGATTCTTACACTGAACTCCAAGGAAACGCTCAAAGCAAACCACAAACAATTAGAAGATTTACTCCTCTTGTACCTACGTCGGCATTGTGAATTTTGTATTAAATCCCAACGCAATTTCTGTGTTTCATCGCCAATCTGAAGGTCGAAGGGGTAGAGTAAAGCTGCAGTAGTGCATCGGAATCTGATACTGATCTCCCTGGAAACTCTCAGAGCAAACCAGAAAATATGAGAAGAGTTACTCTTCTTGTACTTAAGTCGGCATTGTGCCTTTTGTAATTAATCCCGACACAAAATCTGCATCGGAATCTAATACTGATCTCCCAGGAAACGCTCAAAGCCAACCTCAAAGAAAAAGAATATTTTCTTTTTATGTACTTAAGTCGGCATTGTGCCTTTTGTATTAAATCCTGACGCAATTTCTGAGTTTCATCGTCGATGTGAAGGTTCTAGGGATAGAGAAAAGCTGCTGTAGTACATCGGAATCTAACGCTGATCTCCCAGGAAACGCTCAAAACTAACCACAAACAACAAGAAGATTTACTCTTCTAGTACTTAAGTCGGCGTTGTGCCTTTTATATGAAATCCTGACGGAATATATGAGTTTCAAGGTCAATGTGAAGGTCCGAGGGATAGAGCGAAGATGTAGTAGTGCATCGGAATCTAATACTGATCTCCCAGGAAACGCTCAAAGCAAACCACAAACAAAAAGGATATTTACTGGACTTGTACTTAAGTCGACATTGTGCCTTTTGTATTAAATCCCGACGCAATTTCTGAGTTTCTTCGTCAATGTGAAGGGCCAAGGGATAGAGTAAAGCTGCAGTAGTGCATCGTAATTATAGTACTGATCTCTCAAGGAACGCTCAAAGCAAACCACAAACAATGGGAAGATTTACTGTTCTTGTACTAAAGTCGGCATTGTGCCTTTTGTATTACATCCCGACGCAATTTCTTTGTTCCATCGTCAATGTGAAGGTCCAGGGGATAGAGTAGAGCTGCAGTAGTGCATCGGAATCTAATACTGATCTCCCAGGAAACGCTCAAAGCAAACCACAAACAATGAAAAGATATACGCTTCTTGTACTTAATTCGGCATTGTGCCTTTTGTATTATATCCCGACGCAATTTCCGTGTTTCATCGTCAATGTGAAGGTCCAAGCGATAGAGCAAAGCTGCAGCACGGCATCGTAATCTAATACTGATCTACCAGGTCACGCTCAAAGCAAACCACAAACAATGAGAAGATTTACTCTTTTTGTACTTTAGTCGTAAATGTGCCTTTTTGTTTTAAAACCCGACGCAACTTCTGTGTTTCATCGTCAATCGGAACGTCCAGGCGATAGAGTAAAGCTGCTGTAGTACATCGGAATCTAATACTGGTCTCCCAGGACTTGCTCAAAGCAAACCACAAACAATGAGAAGATTTACTGTTCTTGTACTTAAGCCGGCATTGTGCCTTTTGTTTTCAATTCCGACGCAATTTCTGTGTTTCGTCGTCAATCTGAAGGTCCAAGGGATTATGTAAAGCTGCAGTAGTGCATCGGAATCCAAAACTGATCTCCCAGGAACGCTCAAAACAAACCAGAAACAATGAGAAGATTTACTCTTCTTGTACTTAAGTCGGCATTGTGCCTTTTGTATTAAATCCCGACGCAATTTCTGTGTTTCATCGTCAATGTGACGGTCCTAGGGATAGAGTAAAGCTACAATAGTGGATCGGTATTTAATACTGATCTCCCAGGAAACGCTCAAAGCATACAATGAAAAAGAGAAGATCTACACTTCTTGTACTTAAGTCGGCATTGTGCCTTTTATATTAAATCCCAACGCAATTTCTGTGTTTCATCGTCAATGTGAAGGTCCAAGGGATGGAGTAAAGTTGCAGTAGTGCATCGGAATCTAATACTGATCTCCCAGGAAAAGCCCAAAGCAAACCACAAACCGAAAGAATATTTACTTTTCTTGTCCTTAAGTCGACATTGTGCCTTTTGTATTATATCCCGACGGAATATCTGTAATTCATCGTCAATGTGGAGGTCCAAGGGTTAGAGTAAAGCTGCAGTAGTGCATCGGAATGTAGTACTGATCCCCCAGGAAACGCTCAAAGCAAACCACAAACAATTAGAAGATTTACTCTTCGTGTACTTAACTCGGCATTGTGCCTTTTGTGTTAAATCCCAACGCAATTTCTGTGTTTCATCGTCAATGTGAAGGTCCAAGGGATAGAGTAAAGCTTCAGTAGTGCAACAGAATCTAACACTGAATTCCCAGGAAACGCTCAAAGCAAACCACAAACAATCAGAAGATTTACTCTTCTTGTACTTAAGTCGGCATTGTGTCTTTTGTATTAAATTCCGACGCAATTTCTGTGTTTCATCGTTAATGTGAAGGTCCAAGGGATGGAGTAAAGATGCAGTAGTGCATCGGAATCTAATACTGATCTCCCAGGAAAAGCTCAAAGCAATCCACAAACCGAAAGAATATTTATTCCTCTTGTCCTTAAGTCGACATTGTGCCTTTTGTATTAAATCCCGACGGAATATCTGTGTTTCATCGTCAATGTGAAGGTCCAAGTGATAGAGTAATGCTGCAGTAGTGCATCGGAAACTAATACCGATCTCCCAGGAAACGCTCAAAGCAAACCACAAACAATGAGAAGATTTACTCTTTTTGTACTTAAGTCATCATTGTGACTTTTGTATTAAATCCCGACGCAATATCTGCGTTACATCGACCATGTGAAGGTCCAAGGGATAGAGAAAAGCTGCAGTAGTGCATCGGAATCTAATACTGAACTCCTAGGAAACAATCAAAGCAAATCACAAACAGTGATATGATTTACTCTTCTTTTACTTAAGTCGGCATTGTGTCTTTTGTATTAATTCCCGACGCCATCTCTGGGTTTCATCATCGATGTGAAGGTCCTAAGGATTGAGTAAAGCTGCAGTAGTGCATTGGAATCTAACACTCATTTCCCAGAAAACGCTCAAAGGAATCCACGAACTATGAGAAGATTTACTATTCTTGTACTTAAGTCGGCATTGTGCCTTTTATAAAAAATACCGACGCAGTTTCTGTGGTTCATCGGCAATGTGTAGTTCCTAGGGATAGAGTAAAGCTGCAGTCGTGCATCGGAAACTAATCCTGATGTCCGAGGAATAGCTCAAAGCAAACCACAAACAAAAAGAAGATATACTCTTCATGTACTTAAGTCGGCATGGTGCTTTTTGTTTTAAATTCCGACGCAATATCTGTATGTCAACCTCAATCTGAAGGTCCAAGGGATTATGTAAAGCTGCAGTAGAGCATCGGAATCCAAAACTGATCTCCCAGGTAACGCTCAAAACAAACCACAAACAATGAGAAGATTTACTCTTCTTGTACTTAAGCCGGCATTGTGCATTTTATGTTAAATCCCGACGCAATTTCTGTGTTTTATCGTCAATGTGAGGGTCCAAGGGATAGAGTAATGCTGCAGTAGTGCATCGGATTCTAACACAGAACTCCCAGGAAACGCTCAAAGCAAACCACAAACATTGAGAAGATTTAGTCCTCTTGTACTTAATTCGGCATTGTGCCTTTTGTATTAAATCCCGACGCAATTTCTGTGTTTCATCGTCAATGTGAAGGTCCTAGGGATAGAGTAAAGCTGCAATAGTGGATCGGAATCTAATACTCATCGCCCAGGAAACGCTCAAAGCAAACCACAAACAAGGAGAAGATTTACTCTTCTTGTACTTAAGACGGCATTGTGCCTTTTGTTTTAAATCCCGACGCAATTTCAGTGTTTCATCGTCAATCTAAAAGTCCAAGGGATAGAGTAAAGCTGCAGTAGTGCATCTGGATCTAATACTGATCTCCTAGGAAACGCTTAATGCAAACCACAAACAATGAGAAGAATTACTCTTCTTGTACTTAAGTCGGCATTGTGCCTTTTGTATTAAATCCCAACGCACTTTCAGTGTTTCATCGTCAATGTGAGGGTCCAAGGGATAGAGTAAAGCTGCAGTAGTGCAGCGGATTCTAGTACTGATAACCCAGGAAACGCTAAAAGCAAACCACAAACAATGAGAAGATTTACTCTTCTTGTACTTAACTCGGCATTGTGCCCTTTTGGGTTAAATTCCGACCCAATATCTGTGTTTTATCATCAATGTGAAGGTCCAAGGGATAGAGTAAAGCTGCAGTAGTGCATCGGAATATATTACTGAACTCCCAGGAAACACTCAAAGCAAACCAGGAACAATGAGAAGATTTAGTCTTCTTGTACTTAAGTCGGCATTGTGCCTTTTGTATTAAATCCCGATGCAATTTCTGAGTTTCATCGTCAATGTGAAGGTTCAAGGGATAGAGAAAAGCTGCTGTAGTGTATTGGAATCTAACGCTGATCTCCCAGGAAACGCTCAAAACTAACCACAAACAATAAGAAGATTTACTGTTCTAGTACTTAAGTCGGCGTTGTGCCTTTTATATGAAATCCTGACGGAATATCTGAGCTTCATCGTCAATGTGAAGGTCCAAGGGATAGAGTGAAGATGAAGTAGTGCATCGGAATCTAATACTGATCTCCCAGGAAACGCTCAAAGCAAACCACAAACAAAAATATATTTACTCGACTTGTACTTAAGTCGACATTGTGTCTTTTATATTAAATCCCGACGCAATTGCTGTGATTCATCCTCAATGTGAAGGTCCAAGGGATAGAGTAAAGCTGCAGTAGTGCATCGGAATCTAATACTGATCTCCCAGGAAACGCTTAATGCAAACCACAAACAATGAGAAGAATTACTCTTCTTGTACTTAAGTCAGCATTGTGCCTTTGGCAATAAATCCCGACGCAGGTTCTGAGTTTCACCGTCAATGTGAAGGTTCAAGGGATAGAGTAAAGCTGCAATACTTCATAACAATCTAATACTGATCTCTCAGGAAACGCTCAAAGCAAACAACTAACAATGAGAAAATTTACTCTTCTTGTACTTAAGTCGCCGTTTTGCGTTTTGTTTGAAATCCCGACGCAATTTCTGTGTTACATCGTCCATCTGAAGGTCCAAAGGATAGAGTAAAGCTGCAATAGTGCATCGGAATCTAATACTGGTCTCCCAGGAAACGCGCAAAGCAAAGCACGAACAATGAGAAGATTTACTCCTCTTGTACTTAAGTCGGCATTGTGCCTTTTATATTAAATACCGACGCAATTTCTGTGTTTCCGCATCAATGTGAAGGTCCATGGGATAGAGTAAAGGAGCAGTAGTGCATCGGAATCTAATACTGATCTCCCAGGAAAGGCTCAAAGCAAACCACAAACAATGAGAGGATTTACGCTTCCTCTACATTAGTCAGATTTGAGCCTTCTGTATTAAATCCCGACGCAACATCTGTGTTTCATCGTCAATGTGAAAGTCCAAGGGATAGAGTAAAGCTGCAGTAGTGCATCGGAATCTAATACTGATCTACCAGGAAACCCTCAAAGCAAAGCCCAAACAATGAGATGATTTAATGTTCCTGTACCTAAGTCGGCATTGTGCCGTTTGTTTTAAATCCCGACGCAATTTCTGTGTTTCATCGTCAATCTGAAGGTCCAAGGGATAGAGTAAATCCGCAATAGTGCATCGGAAAGGAACACTGATCCCCCAGGAAGCCTCAAAGCAAACCACAAACAATGAGAAGATTTACTCTCCTTGTACTTAAGTCGGCATTGTACCTTTTGTATCAAATCCCGACGCAATTTCTGAAATTCATCGTCAATGTGAAGTTTCACGGGGTAGAGTAAAGATGCAGTAGTCCATCGGAATCTTGTACTGATCACCCAGGAAACGACTCAAGACAAACCACAAATAATGAGAAGATTTACTCCTCTTGTACTTAAGTCGGCATTGTACCTTTTGTATTAAATCCCGACGCAATTTCTGAGTTTCATCGTCAATGTGAAGGTTCTAGGGATAGAGTAAAGCTGCCGTAGTGCATCGGAATCTAAAGCTGATCTCCCAGGAAACGCTCAAAGCAAACCATGAACAATGAGAAGATTTACTCTTCTTGTACTTAAGTCGGCATTGTACCTTTTGTATTAAATCCCGACGCAATTTCTGTATTTCGTCGTCAATGTGAAGGTCCAAGGGATAGAGTAAAACTGCAGTAGTGCATCGGAATCTAAAGCTGATCTCCCAGGAAACGCTCAAAGCAAACCATGAACAATGAGAAGATTTACTCTTCTTGTCCTTAAGTCGGCATTGTACCTTTTGTTTTAAATCCCGACGCAATTTCTGTGTTTCATCGTCAATGTGAGGGTCCAAGGGATAGAGTAAAGCTGCAGTAGTGCATCGGAGTCTAGTACTGATGTCCCAGGGAACGCTCAAAGCAAACCAACAACAATGAGAAAAATTACTCTTTTTCTACTTCAGTCGTCCTTGTGCTTTCTGTATTAAATCCCGACGCATATTTCTGTGTTTTATCGTCAATGTGAAGGTCCAAGGGATAGAGTAACGATGCAGTAGTGCAATGGAATCTAGTACTGATCTCCCAGGAAACGCTCAGAGCAAACCACAAAACAATGAGAAGATTTATTCTTCTTGTACTTAAGTCGGCATTGTGCCTTTTGTTTTAAATTCCGACGCAATTTCTGTACTTCATCGTCAATGTGAAGGTCCAAGCGATAGAGTAAAGCTGCAGTAGTGCATCGGAATCTAATACTGATCTCACATGAAACGCTCAATGCCAACCACAAACAGTGAGAAGATTACTCCTCTTGTACCTATGTCGGCATAGTGTCTTTTGTATTAAATTCTGACGCAATTTCTGCGTTTCATCGTCAATGTGAAGGTCCAAGGGATAGAGTAAAGCTGCAGTAGTGCATCGGAATGTAATACTGATCTCCCAGGAAACGCTTAAACAAACCACGAACAATGAGAAGATTTACTATTCTTGTACTTAAGTCGGCATTGTGCCATTTACATTAAATCGCGACGCAATTTCTGTGTTTCATCGTCAATGTGAAGGTCCAAGAGAATGAGTAAAGCTGCAGTAGTGCATCGGAATCTAATACTGATCTCCCATTAAACGCTCTAAGCAAACCACAAACAATGAGAAGATTACTCCTCTTGTACTTAAGTCGGCATTGTGTCTTTTGTATTGAATTCGGAATCAATTTCTGTGTTTCATCGTCAATGTTAAGGTCCAAGGGATAGAGTAAAGCTGCAGTATTGCATCGGAATCTAAACTGATCTTCCAGGAAACACTCAAAGCAAACTACCAACAATGAGAAGATATACTTTTCTTGTACTTAAGTCGCCATCATGCCGTTTGTTTTTAATCCCGAAGCAATCTCTTTGTTTCAACGTCAATGTGAAGGTCCAAGGGAAATAGTAAAGATGCAGTAGTGCATCGGAATCTAATACTGATCTCCCAGGAAACGCTCAAACAAACCACGATCAATACGAAGATTTACTATTCTTGTACTTAATTCGGCATTGTGCCTTTTACATTAAATCGCGACGCAATTTCTGTGTTTCATCGTCATTGTGAAGGTCCAAGGGAATGAGTAAAGCTCCAGTAGTGCATCGGAATCTAATACTGATCTCCCAGGAAACGCTCAAAGCAAACCAGAATTTAAAAGAATATTTAATCCTCTTGTACTTAAGTCTTAATTGTGCCTTTTGTATTAAATCCCGACGCAATTTCTGAGTTTCATCGTCAATGTGAAGGTTCAAGGGATACAGTATGGCTGCAGTAGTGCATCGGAATCTAATGCTGATCTCCCAGGAGACGCTCAAAGCAAACCACAAAAATGAGATGATTGACACTATATGTTCTTCAGTCGGGCTTGTGCTTTTTTCATTAAATCCCAACGCATATTTCTGTGTTTCATCGTCAATGTGAAGGTCCAAGGGATAGAGTAAAGCTGCAGTAGTGCAATGGAATCTAGTACTGATCTCCAAGGAAACGCTCAGAGCAAACCACAAACAATGAGAAGATTTACTCTTCTTGTACTTAAGACGGCATAGTGCCTTTGTATTAAATCCAAACGCAACTTCTGAGTTTCATCTTCAATGTGAATATCCAAGCGATAGAGAATAGCTGCAGAAGTGCATTGGAATGTAATACTGATCTCCCAGGAAACGCTCAATGCAAAACACAAAAATGAGGAGATTTACACTATTTGTACTTCAGTCGGCCTTGTGCTTTTTCCATTAAATCCCGACGCATATTGCTGTGTATCATCGTCAATGTGAAGGTCCAAGGGATAGAATAAAGCTGCAGTAGTGCAATGGAATCTAGTACTGATCTCCAAGGAAACGCTCAGAGCAAACCACAAACAATGAGAAGATTTACTCTTTTTGTACTTAAGTCGGCATTGTGCCTTTGTATTAAATCCCAACGCAATTTCTGAGTTTCATCTTCCATGTGAAGGTTAAGGGATAGAGTAAAGCAGCAGTAGTGCATCGGAATCTAATACTGATCTCCCAGGAAACGCTCAAATTTAACCACAAAGAATGAGATGATTTACTCATATTGAACCTAAGTCGGCATTGTGCCTTTTGTATTAAATCCCGACGCAATCTCTGTGTCTCATCGTCAATGTGAAGATCCAAGGGATAGCATAAAGTTGCAGTAGTGCATCGGAATCTGATACTGATCTCCCAGGAAACGCTCAAATTTAACCACAAACAATGAGATGATTTACTCATATTGAACCTAAGTCGGCATTGTGCCTTTTGTATTAAATCCCGACGCAATCTCTGTGGCTCTTCGTCAATGTGAGGATCCAAGGGATAGAGTAAAGTTGCAGTAGTGCATCGGAACCTAATACTGATCTCCCAGGAAACGCTCAAATTTAACCACAAACAATGAGATGATTTACTCATATTGAACCTAAGTCGGCATTGGGCCTTTTGTATTTAATCCCGACACAATTTCTATGTTTCATCGTCAATCTGAAGGTCCAATTGATAGAGTAAAGCTGCAGAAGTACATCGGAATGTAATACTGATCTCCCAGGAAAAGCTCAAAGCAAAACATAATAATCAGACGTTTTAACCTAATTATACTTATGTCGGCATTGTGCCTTTAGTATTAAATCCCGATGCAATTTCTGTGTTTCATCGTCAATGTGAGGGTCCAAGGAATAGAGTAAACCTGCAGTAGTGCATCGCAATCAAGTACTGATGTTCCAGATAGCGCTCAAACCAAACCACAGACAATGAGAAGATTTACTCTTCTAGTACTTAAGTCGGCATTGTGCCTTTGTATTAAATCCCAACGCAATTTCTGAGTTTAATCTTCATTGTGAAGGTACAAGGGATAGAGTAAAGCTGCAGTTGTGCATCGGAATCTAATACCGATCTTTCAGGAAACGCTCAAAGCAAACCACAAACATTGAGAAGATATAGTCATCTTGTACTTAAGTCAGCACTGTGCCTTTTGTTCTCAATCCCGACACAATTTCTGTGTTTCATCGTCAATCTGAAGGGCCAGTTGATAGAGTAAAGCTGCAGTAGTGCATCGGAATCTAATACTGATCTCCCAGGAAACGCTCAAATATAACCACAAACAATGAGATGATTTACTCATATTGAACCTAAGTCGGCATTGTGCCTTTTGTATTAAATCCCGACGCAATCTCTATGTTTCATCGTCAATGTGAAGATCCAAGGGATAGAGTAAAGTTGCAGTAGTGCATCAGAATCTGATACTGATCTCCCAGGAAACGCTCAAAGCAAACCACAAATAAAAAGTATATTTACTCTTCTTGTACGTAAGTCAGCATTGTGCCTTTTGTATTAAATCCCGACGCTATTTCAGAGCATCATCGTCAATGTGAAAGTTCAAGAGAGACAGAAAAGCTGCAGTTGTCCATCGGAATCTAATGCTGATCTCCCAGGAAACGCTCAAAGCAAACCACAAACAATGGGAAGATTTACTCTTCTTGTACTGAAGTCGGCATAGTGCCTTTGTATTAAATCCAAACGCAATTTCTGAGTTTCATCTTCAATGTGAAGGTTCAAGGGATAGAGGAAACTGCAGTAGAGCATTGGAATCTAATACTGATCCCCCAGGAAACGCTCAAACCAATCCACAAAAAAAGATAAGATTGACTACTTTTGTACTTAAGTCGGCATTGTGCCTTTTGTATTAAGTCTCGAGGCAATTTCTGGGTTTCATCGTCAATGTGAATGTCCAAGGGATAGCGTAAGCTGCAGTAGTGCATCGGAATCTAGTACTGATCTCCCAAGGATCGCTCAAAGCAAACCACAACCTATGAAGAGATATACTCTTCTTGTACTGAAGTCGCCATTGTGCCTTTTGTATTATATCCCGACGCAATTTCCGTGTTTCACCGTCAATGTGAAGGTCCAAGCGATAGAGCAAAGCTGCAGTACGGCTTCGTAATCTAATACTGATCTACCAGGAAACGCTCAAAGCAAACCACAAACTATGAGAAGATTTACTCTTTTTGTACTTTAGTCGGCATTGTGCCTTTTGTTTTAAATCCCGACGCAACTTCTGTGTATCATCGTGAATCGGAAGGTCCAAGGGATAGAGTAAAGCTGCAGTAGTGCATCGGAGTCTTACACTGATCTCCCAGCAAACGCTCAAAACAAACCACAAACAATGGGAAGATTAACTCATCTTGTACTTAAGTCGGCATTGTGCATTTTGTATAAAATCCCAACGCAAATTCTGTGTTTCATCGTCAATGTGAAGGTCCAAGGGATAGAGTAAAGCTGCAGTAGTGCATCGGAATCTAATACTGAACTCCCAGGAGACGCCCAATGCAAATCACAAACAATGAGAAGATTTTCTCCTATTATACTTAAGTCGTCATTGTGCCTTTTAAATCAAATCCCGACGCAATTTCTGTGTTTCATCGTCAATGTGATAGTCCAAGGGATAGAGTAAAGCTGCAGTAGTGCATCGGAATCTAATACTGAACTCCTAGGAAACGCTCAAAGCAAACCACAAACAATGATATGATTTACTCTTCTTTTACTTAAATCGGCATTGTGTCTTTTGTATAAATTCCCTACGCTATCTCTGTGTTTCATCATCAATGTGAAGGTCCTAAGGATTGAGTAAAGCAGCAGTAGTGCATTGGAATCTAACACTCATCTCCCAGAAAACGCTCAAAGGAAACCACGAACTATGAGAAGATTTACTATTCTTTTACTTAAGTCGGCATTGTGCCTTTTATAAAAAATCCCGACGCAATTTCTGTGGTTCATCGGCAATGTGAAGTTCCAAGGGATAGAGTAAAGCTGCAGTCGTGCATCGGAATCTAATCCTGATGTCCCAGGAATCGCTCAAAGCAAACCACAAACAAAAAGAAGATATACTCTACATGTACTTAAGTGGGCATTGTGCATTTTGTTTCAAATTCCGACGCAATGTCTGTGTTTAATCGTCAATGTGAAGGTCCTAGGGATAGAGTAAAGCTGCAATAGGGGATCGGAATCTAATACTGATCTCTTAGGAAACGTTCAAAGCAAATCAGAAACAATGAGAATATTTACTCTTCTTCAACTTAAGTCAACGTTGTACCTTTGTATTAAATCCCGACGCAATCTCTGTGTTTCATCGTCAATGTGAAGATCCTAGGGATAGAGTAAAGCTGCAGTAGTGCATCGGAATCTAATACTGATCTCCCAGGAAACGCTCAAACCATACAACGAAAAAGAGAAGATCTACACTTCTTGTACTTGAGTGGGCATTGTGCCTTTTATATTAAATCCCGACGCAATTTCTGTGTTTCACCGTCAATGTGAAGGTCCAAGGGATGGAGTAAAGATGCTGTAGTGCATCGGAGTCTATTACTGATCTCCCAGGAAAAGCTCAAAGCAAACCACAAACCGAAAGAATAATTACTCTTCTTGTACTTAAGTCAGCATTGTGCATTTTGTGTTAAATCCCGACGCAATTTCAGTGTTTCATCGTCAATGTGAAGGTCCAAGGGATGGACTAACGATGCAGTAGTGCATCGGAATCTAATACTGATCGCCCAGGAAAAGCTCAAAGCAAACCACAAACAAAAAGATATTTACTCGACTTGTCCTTAAGTCGACATTGTGCCTTTTGTATTAAATTCCGACGGAATATCTGTGTTCCATCGTCAATGTGAAGGTCCAAGGGTTAGAGTAAAGCTGCAGTAGTGCATCGGAATCTAGTACTGATCTCCCAGGAAACGCTCAAAGCAAAACACAAACAATCAGAAGATTTACTCTTCTTGTACTTACGTCGGCATTGTGTCTTTTGTATTTAATTCCGACGCAATTTCTATGTTGCTTCGTCAATGTGAAGGTCCGTGGGATAGAGTAAACCTGCAGTAGTGCATCGGAATCTAATACTGATCTCCCAGGAAACGTCAAAGCAAACTACAAACAATGAGTAGGTATACCCTTCTTGTACTTAAGTCGGCATTGTGCTTCTTGTTTTAAATCCCGACGCAATTTCTGTGTTTCATCTTCAATCGGAAGGTCCAAGGGATAAAGTAAAGCTGCAGTAGTGCATCGGAATCTAATACTGATCTCCCAGGACACGCTCGAAGCATACCACAAACAATGAGAAGATTAACTCTTCTTCAACTTATGTTGGCATTGTGACTTTTGCATTAATTCCCTACGCAATCTCTGTGTTTTATCGTCAATGTAAAGGTCCTAGGGATAGAGTAAAGCTGCAGTAGTGCATCGGAATCTAATACTGATCTCCCAGAAAACGATCAAAGCAAACCACGAACAATGAGAAGATTTACTATTCTTGTACCTAAATCTGCATTGTGCCTTTTGTTCTAAATTCCTACGCAATTTCTGTGTTTCATCGGCAATCTGAACGTCCAAGGGATTATGTAAAGCCGCAGTAGAGCATCGGAATCCAATACTGATCTCCCAGGTAACGCACAAGGCAAACCACAAACAATGAGTAGATTTACTCTGCTTGTACTTAATTCGGCATGGTTCATTTTATATTAAATCGCGTCGCAATTTCTGTGTTTCATCGTCAATGTGATGGTCCAAGTGATAGAGTAAATCAGCAGTAGTGCATCGGAATCTAATACTGATCTCCCAGGAGACGCTCAGAGCAAACCACAAACAATGAGAAGATTTACTCTTCTTGTACTTAACTCGGCATTGTGCCTTTTTGGGTTAAATCCCGACCCAAATTCTGTGTTTTATCATCAATGTGAAAGTCCAAGGGATAGTGTAAAGCTGCAGTAGTGCATCGGAATATAATACTGAACTCCCAGGAAACGCTCAAAGCAAACCAGAAACAATGAGAAGAGTTACTCTTCTTGTACTTAAGTCGGCATTGTGCCTTTAGTATTAAATCCCGACACAATTTCTATGTTTCATCGACAATGTGCAGGTCCAAGGGATAGAGTAATGCTGCAGTATGCATCGGAATCTAATACTGATCTCCCAGGAAACACCCAAAGCAAACCACAAACAATGAGAAGAGTTACTCTTCTTGTACTTAGGTCGGCATTTTACCTTTTGGGTTACATCCCGACGCAATTTCTGTGTTTCATCGTCAATGTGAAGGTCCAAGTGATAGAGTAAATAAGCAGTAGTGCATCGGAATCTAATACTGATCTCCCAGGACACATTCAAAGCAAACGAGAAACAATGAGAAGATTTACTCTTCTTGTACTTAAGTCGGCATTGTGAATTTTCTTTTAAATCCCGACACAATATCTGTGTTTCATCGTCAATGTGAAGGTTCAAGGGATAGAGTAAAGCTGCAGTAGTGCATCGGAATCAAATGGTGATATCCCAGGAAACGCTCAAACCAAACCACAGACAATGAGACGATTTACTCTTCTAGTACTTAAGTCGGCATTGTGCCTATTGTATTAAATCCTGGCGCAATTTCTGAGTTTCATCGTCAATGTGAAGGTCCAAGGGATAGAGTATAGCTGCAGTAGTGCATCGGAATTTAATGCTGATCTCCCAGGAAACGCTCAAAGCAAACCCCAGATAATGAGAAGATTGACTCTATTTGTACTTCAGTCGGCCTTGTGCCTTTTTCATTAAATCCCGACTCATATTTCTGCGTTTCATCGTCAATGTGCAGGTCCAAGGGATAGAGTAATGTTGCAGAAGTGCAATGGAATCTAGTACTGATCTCCCAGGAAACGCTCAAAGCAAACCACAAAAAATGAGAAGGTTTACTCTTCTTGTACTTAAGTCGGCATTATGCCATTTTTATTAAATCCCGACGCAATATCTGTGATTCATCGTCATTGTGAAAGTCCATGTGTTAGAGTAAAACTGCAAGAAGTGCATCGGAATCTAATACTGATCTCCCAGGAAACGCCCAAAGGAAACCACAAACAATGAGAGGATTTAACCTGATTGTACTTAAGTCGGCATTGTGCCATTTGCATTAAATCACGACGCAATTTCTGTGTTTCATCGTCAATGTGAGGGAATAAGGGATAGAGTAAAGCTGCAGTAGTGCTTTGGAATCTAGTACTGATGTCTTAGGAAACGCTAAAACCAAAGCACAAACAATGAGAAGATTTACTCTTCTTGTACTTAAGTCGGCATTGTGCACTTTGGGTTAAATCCCGACGCAATTTCTGTGTTTCATCTTCAATGTCAAGGTCCAATGGATAGAATAAAGCTGCAGTAGTGCTTCTGAATCTAATGCTTATCTCCCAGGAAACGCTCAAAGCAAACCAGAAACAATGTGTAGATTTACTTTTCTTGTTTTTAAGTCGGCATTGTGCCTTTTGTATTAAATCCCGGCGTAATTTCTGTGTTTCATCGTCAATGTTAAGGTCCAAGGGATAGAGTAAAGCTGCAGTAGTGCAATGGAATCTTGTACTGATCTCCCAAGAAACGCACATAGCAATCCACAAACAATGAGAAGATTTACTCTTCTTGTACTTAAGTCGGCATTGTGCCTTTTGTATTAAATTCCGACGCAATTTCTGTGTCTCATTGCGAATGTGAAGGTCCAAGGGATAGAGTAAAACTGCAGTAGTGCATCGGAATATAATACTGATCTCCCAGGAAACGCTCAAAGCAAACCACAAACAATGAGAAGGTGTACTCTCCTTGTACTTAAGTCTGCATTGTGCCTTTTGTTCTAAATTCCGACGCAATTTCTGTGTTTCATCGTCAATCTGAACGTCCAAGGGAATATGTAAAGCCGCAGTAGAGCATCGGAATCCAATACTGATCTCCCAGGTAACGCACAAAGCAAACCACAAACAATGAGTAGATTTACTCTTCTTGTACTTTAGTTGGCATTGTGCATTTTGTATTAAGTCCCGACCCAATTTCTGTGTTTCATCGTCTGTGTGAAGGTCCAAGGGATAGAGTAAAGCTGCAGTAGTGCATCGGATTCTAGTACTGATGTTCCAGGAAACGCTCAAAGTAAACCACAAACAATGAGAAAATTTACTCTTCTTGTACTTATCTCGGCATTGTGCCTTTTTTGGGTTAAATCCTGACGCAATTTCTGTGTTTTATCATCAATGTGAAGGTCCAAGGGATAGAGTAAAGCTGCAGTAGTGCATCGGAATATAATACTGAACTCCCAGGAAACGCTCAAAGCAATCCAGAAACAATGAGAAGAATTACTCTTCTTGTACTTAAGTCGGCATTGTGCCTTCTGTATTAAATCCCGACACAATTTCTGTGTTTCATCGACAATGTGAAGGTCCAAGGGATAGAGTAATGCTGCAGTATCCATCGGAATCTAATACCGATCTCCCAGGAAACGCCCAAAGCAAACCACAAACAATGAGAAGAGTTACTCTTCTTGTACTTAAGTCGTCATTTAACCTTTTAGGTTACATCCCGACGCAATTTCTGCGTTTCATCGTCAATTTGAAGATCCAAGGGATAGAGGAAAGCTGCAGTAGTGCACCGGAATGCAATACTGATCTCCCAGGAAACGCGCAAAGCAAACCAGAAACAATGAGAAGATTTTCTCTTCTTGCTCTTAAGTCGGCCTTGTGCCTTTTGTATTAAATCCCGACACAATATCCGTGTTTCATCGTCAATGTGAAGGTTCAAGGGATAGAGTAAAGCTGCAGTAGTGCATCGGAATCAAATGGTGATATCCCAGGAAACGCTCAAACCAAACCACAAACAATGAGACGATTTACTCTTCTAGTACTTAAGTCGGCATTGTGCCCATTTGACTAAATCCCGTCGCAATTTCTGTGTTTCATCGTCAATGTGAAGGTCCAAGGGATAGAGTAAAGCTGCAGTAGTTCATCGGAATCGAGTACTGTTATCCCAGGAAATGCTCATAGCAAACCACAAACAAAGAGAACATTTACTCTTCTTGTACTTAAGTCGGTATTGTGCCTTTCGTATTACATCCCGACGCAATTTCTGTGTTTCATGCTCAATGTGAAGGTCCAAGGGATAGAGTAATGCTGCAGTAGTGCATCCGAAAGTAATATTGATCTCCCAGGAAACGCCCAAAGCAAACCATAAACAATGAGAAGATTTACTCTTCTTGTACTTAAGTCGGCATTGTGCCTTTTGTATTAAATCCCGACGCAATTTCTGAGTATCATCGTCAATGTGAAGGTTCAAGGGATAGAGTATAGCTGCAGTAGTGCATCGGAATTTAATGCTGATCTCCCAGGAAACGCTCAAAGCAAACCCCAGACAATGAGGAGATTGACCATATTTGTACTTCAGTCGGCCTTGTGCCTTTTTCATTAAATCCCGACTCATACTTCTGTGTTTCATCGTCAATGTGAGGGTCCAAGGGATAGAGTAATGTTGCAGAAGTGCAATGGAATCTGGTACTGATGGCCCTGGAAACGCCCAGGGCAAACCACAAAAAATCAGAAGATTTACTCTTCTTGTACTTAAGTCGGCATTGTGCTATTTTTAGTAAATCCCGACGCAATATCTGTGTTTCATCGTCATTGTGAAAGTCCATGTGTTAGAGTAAAACTGCAGAAGTGCATCGGAATCTAATACTGATCTCCCAGGAAACGCCCAAAGCAAACCACAAGCAATGAGAAGATTTAACCTGATTGTACTTAAGTCGGCATTGTGCCTTTTGTATTAAATCCCGACGCAATTTCTGTGTTTCATCGTCAATGTGAGGGTATAAGGGATAGAGTAAAGCTGCAGTAGTGCAATGGAATCTTGTACTGATCTCCCAGGAAACGCTCATAGCAATCCACAAACAATGAGAAGATTTACTCTTGTTGTACTTAAGTCGGCAATGTGCCTTTTGTATTAAATTCCGACGCAATTTCTGTGTCTCATTGCCAATGTCAAGCTCCAAGGGATAGAGTAAAACTGCAGTATGCATCGGAATATAATACTGATCTCCCAGGAAACGCTCAAAGCAAACCACAAACAATGAGAAGGTATACTCTCCTTGTACTTAAGTCGGCATTTTTCCTTTTGTATTAAATCCCGACGCAATTTCTGTGTTTCATCGTCAATGTGGGGGTCCAAGAAATAGAGTAAAGCTGCAGTAGTGCATCGGATTCTAACACTGAACTCCAAGGAAACGCTCAAAGCAAACCACAAACAATTGGAAGATTTACTCCTCTTGTACCTACGTCGGCATTGTGAATTTTGTATTAAATCCCAACGCAATTTCTGTGTTTCATCGCCAATCTGAAGGTCGAAGGGATAGAGTAAAGCTGCAGTAGTGCATCGGAATCTGATACTGATCTCCCTGGAAACTCTCAGAGCAAACCAGAAAATATGAGAAGATTCACTGTTTTTGTACTTAAGTCGGCATTGTGCCTTTTGTATTTAATCCCGACACAAAATCTGCATCGGAATCTAATACTGATCTCCCAGGAAACGCTCAAAGCAAACCTCAAAGAAAAAGAATATTTTCTTTTTATGTACTTAAGTCGGCATTGTGCCTTTTGTATTAAATCCTGACGCAATTTCTGAGTTTCATCGTCGATGTGAAGGTTCTAGGGATAGAGAAAAGCTGCTGTAGTACATCGGAATCTAACGCTGATCTCCCAGGAAACGCTCAAAACTAACCACAAACAACAAGAAGATTTACTCTTCTAGTACTTAAGTCGGCGTTGTGCCTTTTATATGAAATCCTGACGGAATATCTGAGTTTCAAGGTCAATGTGAAGGTCCGAGGGATAGAGCGAAGATGCAGTAGTGCATCGGAATCTAATACTGATCTCCCAGGAAACGCTCAAAGCAAACCACAAACAAAAAGGATATTTACTGGACTTGTACTTAAGTCGACATTGTGCCTTTTGTATTAAATCCCGACGCAATTTCTGAGTTTCTTCGTCAATGTGAAGGGCCAAGGGATAGAGTAAAGCTGCAGTAGTGCATCGTAATTATAGTACTGATCTCTAAAGGTACGCTCAAAGCAAACCACAAACAATGGGAAGATTTACTGTTCTTGTACTTAAGTCGGCATTGTGCCTTTTGTATTAAATCCCGACGCAATTTCTTTGTTCCATCGTCAATGTGAAGGTCCAGGGGATAGAGTAGAGCTGCAGTAGTGCATCGGAATCTAATACTGATCTCCCAGGAAACGCTCAAAGCAAAACACAAACAATGAAAAGATATACGCTTCTTGTACTTAAGTCGGCATTGTGCCTTTTGAATTATCTCCCGACGCAATTTCCGTGTTTCATTGTCAATGTGCAGGTCCAAGCGATAGAGGAAAGCTGCAGCAGTGCATCGGAATCTAATACTGATCTAATAGGAAACCCTCAAAGCAAAACCCCAAACAATGAGATGATTTAATGTTCTTGTACCTAAGTCGGCATTGTGCCTTTTGTGTTAAATCCCGACGCAACTTCTGTGTTTCATCGTCAATGTGAAGGTCCAAGGTATAGAGTAAATCTGCAGTCGTGCATCGGAATCTAATACTGATCTCCCAGGAAACGCTCAAATAAACCACGAACAATGAGAAGATTTACTATTCTTGTACTTATGTCGGCATTGCGCCTTTTACATTAAATCCCGACGCAATTTCTGTGATCCATCGTCAATGTGAAGGTCCAAGGGATAGAGTAAAACTGCCGAAGTGCATTTGAATCTTGCACTGATGTCCCAGGAAATGTTCAAACCAAACCACAAACAATGGGAAGATTGACCCTTTTAGTACTTCAGTCGTCCTTGTGCCTTTTGTATTAAATCCTGACGCATATTTCTGTGTTTCATCGTCAATGTGAAGGTCCAAGGGATAGAGTAAAGCTGCAGTAGTGCAATGAAATCTAATACTGAACTCCCAGGAATCGCTCAGAGCAAACCACAAACAATGAGAAGATATACTCGTCCTGTACTTAAGTCGGCATTGTGCCTTTTGTACTAAATCCCGACGCAATTTCTGAGTTTCATCGTCGATGTGAAAGTCCAAGGATAGAGTAAAGCTGCAGTGGTGCATCGGAATCTAATACAGATCTCCCAGGAAACGCTCAAAGCAAACCACAAACAATGGGCAGATAAACTGTTCTTGTACTTAAGTCGGCATTGTGCCTTTTGTATTAAATCCCGACGCATTTTCTGCGTTCGTCGTCAATGTGATAGTCCAAGAGATAGACTATAGCTGCAGTAGTGCATAGGAATCTAATGCTGATCTCCCAGGAAACGCTCAAAGCAAACCACAAACAATGAGAAGATTGACTCCTTTTGTACTTCAGTCGGCGTTGTGCCTTTTGAATTTAATCCCGACGCATTTTGCTGTGTTTCATCGTCAATGCGAAGGACCAAGTGATAGAGTAAAGCTGCAGTAGTGCAATGGAATCTAGTACTGATCTCCCAGGAAACGCTCAGAGCAAACCACAAACAATGACAAGATTTACTCTTCTTGTACTTAAGTCAGCAATGTGCCTTTTGTATTAATTCCCGACGCAATATCTGTATTTCATCGTCAATGTGACGGTCCAAGGGATAGAGTAAAGCTGCAGTATTGCATCGGATTCTAATACTGATCTCCAGGAAACGCTCAACGCAAACCATTAACAATGAGAAGATTTACTCTTCTTGTATTTAAGTCGGCATTGTGCCTATTATATAAAATCCCGACGCAATTTCTGTGTTTCATCGTCAATGTGAAGGTCCAACGGATGGAGTAAAGCTACAGTAGTGCATCGGAATCTAATACTGATCTCCCAGGAAACGCTCAAAGCAAACCACAAACAATGAAAAGATATACGCTTCTTGTACTTAAGGCGGCATTGTGCCTTTTGTATTATCTCCCGACGCAATTTCCGTGTTTCATTGTCAATGTGTAGGTCCAAGCGATAGAGGAAAGCTGCAGCAGTGCATCGGAATCTAATACTGATCTACAAGGAAACCCTCAAAGCAAAACCCCAAACAATGAGATGATTTAATGTTCTTGTACCTAAGTCGGCATTGTGCCTTTTGTATTAAATCCCGACGCAACCTCTGTGTTTCATCGTCAATGTGAAGGTCCAAGGTATAGAGTAAATCTGCAGTCGTGCATCGGAATCTAATACTGATCTCCCAGGAAACGCTCAAATAAACCACGAACAATGATAAGATTTACTATTCTTGTACTTATGTCGGCATTGCACCTTTTACATTAAATCCCGACGTAATTTCTGTGATCCATCGTCAATGTGAAGGTCCAAGGGATAGAGTAAAGCTGCAGTAGTGCTTCGGAATCTAATACTGATCTCCCAGGAAACGCTCAAAGCAAACCACAAACAATGAGAGGATTTACCCTTCTAGTACCTAAGTCGGCATTGTGCATTTTGTATTAAATCCCGACGCAATTTCTGTGTTTCATCGTCAATGTGAAGGTCCAAGGGATTGAGTAATTCTGCAGTAGTCCATCGGAATCTAATACTGATCTCCCAGAAAACGCTCAAAGCAAACCACAAACAGTGACAAGATATACCCATCTTGTACTTAAGTCGGCATTGTGCCTTTTGTTTTAAGTCCCGACTACATTTCTGTATTTCATCGTCAATCTGGAGGCCAAGGTATTGAGCAAAGCTGCTGTGGTGCATCGGAATCTAAAACTGATCTCCCAAAAACGCTCAAAGCAACCCACAAACATTGAGAAGATTTACTTTTCTTGAACTTAAGTTGGCATTGTGCCTTTTGTATTAAATCCCGACGCAATCTCTGTGTTTGATCGTCAATGTGAAGGTCCTAGGGAAAGAGTAAAGCTGCAGTAGTGCATCGGAATCTAATACTGCTCCGAGGAAACGCTCAAAACAAACCAGGAACAATGAGAGGATCTACTCTTCTTGTACTTAAGTCGGCATTGTGTCTTTTAAATTGAATCGCGACGCAATTTCTGTGTTTCATCGTCAATGTGAAGGTCCAAGGGATAGAGTAAAGCAGCAGTAGTGCATCGGAATCATATACTGATCTCCCAGGAAAGGCTCAAAGCAAAACACAAACAGAAAGAATATTTACTCTATTTGTACATAAGTCGGCATTGTGCCTTTTGTATTAAATCCCGACGCAATTTCTGAGTGTCATCGTCATTGTGAAAGTTCAAGGGATAGAGTAAAGCTACAGTAGTGCATCAAAATCTAGTACTGATCTCCCAGGAAACGCTCAAAGCAAACCACGATTAATGAGAAGATTAACTCTTCTTGTACTTAAGTCTGCATTGTGCCATTTGTATTAAATCCCGACGCAATATCTGTGTTTCATCGTCAATGTGAAGATCCAAGGGATACAGTAAAGCTGCAGTAGTGCAACGCAATCTAATACTGATCTCCCAGGAAAAGCTCAAAGCAAACCACAAACAATGTGAACATTTACTCTTCCTGTACTTAAGTCGGCATTGTGCCGTTTGTATTAAATCCCGACGCAATTTCTTTGGTTCATCGTCAATGTGAAGGTGCAAGGGATAGAGTAAAGCTGCAGTGGTGCATCGGAATCTAATACTGATCTCACAGGAAACGCCCTAATCAAACCACAAAAAGTGAGAAGATTTCCTCTTCTTCTACTTAAGACGGCATTGAGCCTTTTGTATTAAATAATGACGCAATTTCTGAGTTTCATCGTCTATGTGAAGGTTCAAGGGATAGAGTATAGCTGCAGTAGTGTATCGGAATCTAATGCTGATCTCCCAGGAAACGCTCAAAGCAAACCACAAACAATGAGAAGATTTACTCTTCTTGTACTTAAGTCGGCATTGTACCTTTTGTATTAAATTCCGATACAATTTCTGTGTTTCATCGTCAATGTGAAAGTCGAAGGGATAGAGTAAAGCTGCAGTAGTGCATCGGAATCTAATACTGATCTCCCAGGGAACGCTCAAAGCAAACCACAAACAATGACAGGATTTACTCTTCTCGTACTTAAGTTGGCATTGTGCCTTTTGTATTAAATCCCCACGCAATTTCTGTGTTTTTTCGTCAATGTGAATGTCCTAGGGATAGAGCAAAGCCGCAGTAGTGCTTCGGAATGTAGTACTGATCTCCCAGGAAACGCTCAAAGGAAACCACAATCAATGAGAGGATTTACTCTTCTTGTACTTAAGTCGGCATTGTGCATTTTCTATATAATAACGACGCAATTTCTGTGTATCATCGTCAAGGTGAGGGTCCAAGGAATAGAGTAAATCTGCAGTAGTGCATCGGAATCTAATACTGATCTCCCAGGACACGCTCAAAGAAAACCACAAACAATGAGAAGATTTACTCTTCTTGTACTTAAGTCGGCATTGTGCCTTTTGTATTAAATCTCGACGCCATTTCTGTGTTTCATCGTCAATGTGAAGGCCCTAGTGATAGAGTAAAGCTGCAGTAGTGTTTCGGAATCTAGTACTGATCTCCCAGGAAACCTTCAAAGGACACCACAAACAATGAGAAGATTTACTCTTCTTGTACTTAAGTCGGCATTGTGCGTTTTGTATTAAATCCCGACGCAATTTCTCTGTTTCATTGTGATGGAGAAGGTCCAAGGGATAGAGTAAAGCTGCAGTAGTGCATCGGAATCTAATACTGATGTCCCAGGAAACGCCCAAACCAAACCAGAAACAATGAGAAGATTTAGTCTTCATGTACTTAAGTCGGCATTGTGCCTTTTGTATTAAATCCCGATGCAATTTCTGAGTTTCATCGTCAATGGGAAGGGACAAGGATTAGAGTACAGCTGCAGTATTGCATCGGAATCTAATACTGATCTTCCAGGAAACGTTC
Organism: Schistocerca piceifrons; assembly: GCF_021461385.2. Taxonomy (NCBI): domain Eukaryota; kingdom Metazoa; phylum Arthropoda; class Insecta; order Orthoptera; family Acrididae; genus Schistocerca; species Schistocerca piceifrons. The sequence goes on from NC_060149.1 coordinate 966,809,612, forward strand.
AAAGCGAACCAGAAAAAATGAGAAGATTTACTCTTCTTGTAGTTAAGTCGGCATTGTGCCTTTTGTATTAAATCCCGACGCAATTTCTGTGTTTCATCGTCAATGTGAAGGTCGAACCGATAGTGTAAAGTAGCAGTAGCGCATCGGAATCTAATACTGATCTCCCAGGAAGCGCTCATAGCAGACCACAAACAATGAGGAGATTAACTCTTCTTGTACTTAAGTCTTCATTGTGACTTTTGTATTAAATCCCGACGCAATTACTGTGTTTCATCGTCAATGTGATGGTCCAAGGAATAGAGAAACTGCAGTAGCAGAACGGAATCTAATACTGATCTCCCAGGAAACGCACAAAGCAAACCACAAACAATGAGAAGATTTACTCTTCTTGTAGTTAAGTCGGCATTGTGCCTTTTGTATTAAATCACGACGCAATTTCTGTGTTTATTCGTCAATGTAAAGGTCCAAGGCATAGAAGAAAGCTGCAGTAGTGCATCGGAATCTAATACTGATCTCCCTCGAAACGCTCAATGCAAACCACAAGCAATGAGAAGATTTACTCTACCTGTACTTAAATCGGCATTGTGCCTTTTGTATTAAATTCCGACGTAAATTCTGTGTTTCATTGTGAATGTGAAGGTCCAAGGGATAGAGTAATGCTGCTGTAGTGCATCGGAATCTAATACTGATCTCCCAGGAAATGTTCAAAGCAAACCACAAACAATGAGAAGTTTTACTCTTCCTGTACTGATGTCGGCATTGTGCCTTCTGTATCAAACCCCGACGCAATTCTGTGTTTCATCGTCAATGTGAAGGTCCAAAAGATAGAGTAAAGCTGCAGATGTATATCGGAATCTAATACCGATCCCCCAGGAATCACTCTAAGCAAACCACAAACAATGAGAAGATTTACTCTTCTTGTACTTAAGTCGGCATTGTGCCTTTTGTATTAAATCCCGACGTAGATTCTGTGTTTCATTGTCAATGTGAAGGTCCAAGGGAAAGAGTAAATCAGCAGTAGTGCATCGAAATCTAATACTGATAACCCAGCAAACGCTCAAAGCAAACCTCAGACAATGAGAAGAGTTACTCTTCTTGTACTTAAGTCTGCATTGTGCCTTACGTATTAATTCCCGTCGCAATTCCTGTGTTTCATCGTCAATGTGAAGGTCCAGGGGATAGAGTAAACCTGCAGCAGTGCATCGGAATCTAATACTGATCTCCCAGGAAACGCTCAAAGCAAGCCACAAACAATGAGAAGATTTACTCGTCTTGTAATTAAGTCGGGATTGTGACTTTTGTATTAAATTCCGACGCGATTGCTATGTTTCTTCGTCAATGTGAAGGTTCAAGGGACTGAGTAAAACTGTAGTAGTGCATCGGAATCTAAATCTGATCTCCCAGGAAACGCTCAATCCAAACCACAAACAATGAGAAGATTTACTCTACTTGTACTTAAGTCGGCTTTGTGGCTTTTTTATTAAATTCCTATGCAATTTCTGTGTTTCATCGTCAATGCGAAGGTCCAAGGAATAGAGTAAAGCTGCAGTATTGCATCGGAATCTAATACTGATCTCCCAGGAAACGCTCAAAGCGAACCACAAACAATGAGAAGATTTACTCTTCTTGTAGTTAAGTCGGCATTGTGCCTTTTGTATTAAATCACGACCCAATTTCTGTCTTTCATCGTCAATGTGAAGGTCCAAGGCATAGAGGAAAGCTGCAGTAGTGCATCGGAACCTAATGCTGATCTCCCTCGAAACGCTCAATGCAAACCACAAGCAATGAGAAGATTTACTCTTTCTGTACTTAAGTCGGCATTGTGCCTTTTGTATTAAATCCCGACGCTATTTCTGTGCCTCATAGTCAATGTGAAGGTCAAAGGGATAGTGTAAAGCTGCAGTAGCAGATCGGAATCTAATACTGATCTCCCAGGAAACGCTCAATGCAAACCACAAACAATGAGAAGATTTACTCTTCTTTTACATAAGTAGGCATGGTGCCTTTCGTATTAAATCCCGACGCAATATCTGTGTTTCATCGTCAATGTGAAGGTGTAAGAGATGGAGTAAATCTGCAGTAGTGCATCGGAATCGAATACTGATAACCCAGGAAACGCCCAAAGCAAACCTCAAACAATGAGAAGATTTACTCTTCCTGTATTGTTCCTTTTGTATTAAATCCCGACGCAATTTCTGTGTTTCATGGTGAATGTGAAGGACCAAAGGATGGGGTAAAACTGCAGTAGTGCATCGGAATCTAATACTGATGTCTCGGGAAACGCTCGAAGCAAACCACAAACAAAGAGAAGATTTTTTTCTTCTTGTACTTAAGACGGCATTGTGCCTTTTGTAAAAAATCCCGACGCAATTTCTGTGTTTCATTGACAATGTGAAGGTACAAGGAATAGAGTAAAGCTGAAGTACTGCATCGGAATCTAATACTGATCTCCCAGGAAACGCTCAAAGCAAACCACAAACAATGAGAAGTTTTTCTCTTCCTGTACTGAAGTCGGCATTGTGCCTCTAGTATTAAATCCCGACGCAACTTCTGTGTCTCATCGTCAATGTGAAGGACCTGCGGATAGAGTAAAGCTGCAGATGTGCATCGGAATCTAATACCGATACCCCAGGAATCACTCAAAGCAAACCACAAACAATGGGAAGAATTACTCCTCTTGTACTTAAGTCGGAATTGTGCCTTTTGCATTAAATCCCGACGCAATTTCTGTGTTTCATTGACAATGTGAAGGTCCAAGGGATACAGTAACGCTGCAGTACTGCATTGTAATCTAATACCGATCTCCCAGGAACCTCTCAAATCAAACCACAAACAATGAGAAGATTTATTCCTCTTGTACTTAAGACGGCATTGTGCCTTTTGTAATAAACCCCTACGCAATTTCTGTGTTTCATTGTCAAAGTGAAGGTCCAAGGGATAGAGTAAAGCTGCAGTAGTGAACCGGAATCTATTAGTGATATGCCAGGTTATGCTCAAAGCAAACCGCAAACAATGAGAAGATTTACTCTTCTTGTACTTAAGTCGGAATTGTGCCTATTGCATTAAATCCCGACGCAATTTCTGTGTTTCTTCGACAATGTGGTGTTCAAGGGATTGAGTAAAGCAGCAGTAGTGCGTCGGAATCTAATACTGATCTCCCAGGAAATGCTCAAACCAAACCACAAACAATGAGAAGATTTCCTCTTCTTGTACTTAGGTCGGCATTGTGCCTATTTTGTTAAATCCCGAAGCAATTTCTGTGTTTCATCGTCAATGTGATGTTCCAAGGGATTGAGTAAAGCTGCAGTAGTGTATCGGAATCTAATACTGATCTCCCAGGAACCACTCACAGCATACCACAATCAATGAGAAGAAATAATCATCTTGTACTTAAGTCGGCATTGTACCTTTTGTAATAAATCCCGACGCAATTTCTGTGTTTCATTGTCAATGTGAAGGTCCAAGCGATAGAGTAAAGCTGCAGTAGTGCATCGGAATCTAATAGTGATCTCTCAGGAAACGCTCAAAGCAAACCACAGACAATGTGAAGATTTCCTCTTCTTGTACGTAAGTCGGCATTGTGCCTTTTGTATTAAATCCCGACGCAATTTCGGTGTTTCATCGTCAATGTGTATGTCAAAGGAATAGAGTAAAGCTGCAGTAGCAGACGGAATCTAATACTGATCTCCCAGGAAACGCCCTAAAGCAAACCACAAACAATGTGAAGATTTCCTCTTCTTGTACTTAAGTCGGCATTGTGCCTTTTGTATTATATCCCGACGCAATTTCAGTGTTTCATCGTCAATATGAAGGTCCAAGGAATAGAGTAAAGCTGCAGTAGCAGATCGGAATCTAATACTGATCTCCCAGGAAACGCTCAAAGCAAACCACAAACAATGAGATGATTTACTCTTCTTCTACATAAGTCGGCATTGTGCCTTTTGGATTAAATCCCGACGCAATATCTGTGTTTCATCGTCAATGTGAAGGTCCAAGGGATAGAGTAAATCTGCAGTAGTGCATCAGAATCTGATACTGATAACCCAGGAAACGCTCAAAGCAAACCACTAACAATGAGAAGATTTATTCTTTCCTTACCTATGTCGGCATTGTGCTTTTGTATTAAATGTCGACGCAATTTCTGTGTTTCATGGTCAATGTGAGAGGTCCAAGGGATAAAGCTTCAGTAGCAGATCGGAATCTAATACTGATCTCCCAGGAAACGCTTAAAGCAAACCACAAACAATGAGAAGTTTTACTCCTCGTGTACATAAGTCGGAATTGTGCCTTTTGTATTAAATCCCGACGCAATTTCTGTGATTCATCGACAATGTGAAGCTCCAAGGGATACAGTAACACTGCAGTAGTGCATTGGAATCTAATACTGATCTCCCAGGAACCTCTCAACTCAAACCACAAACAATGAGAAGATTTATTCCTTCTGTACTTAAGTCGTCATAGTGTCTTTTGTATTAAATCCCGTCGAAATTTCAGTGTTTCATCGTCAATGCGAAGGTCCAAGGGATAGGGTATAGATGCAGCAGTGCATCGGAATCGAATACAGATCTCCCAGGAAACACTCAAAGCAGACCACAAACTGTAAGGAGATTTGCTCTTTTTGTCCTTAGGTCGGCATTGTGATTTTGTATTAATTCCCTACGGAATTTCTTTGTTTCATCGTCAATGTAAAGGTCCAAGGGATAGAGTAAAGTTGCAGTTATGTGTCGGAATCTAATACTGATTTCACAGGAAGCGCCCATAGCAAACCACAAAAAATGAGAAGAATTACTCTTCTTGTACTTAAATCGGCATTGTGCCTTTTGTAATAAATCCCGACGCAATTTCTATGTTTCATTGTCAATGTGAAAGTCCAAGAGATAGAGTAAAGCTACAATAGGGCATCGGAATCTAATACTGATACCCCAGGAAACGCTCAAAGCAAACCACAAACAATGAGAAGTTTTACTCATCTTGTACTTAACTCGGAATTGTGATTTTTGTATTAAATCCCGACGCAATTTCTGGGTTTCATCGTCAATGTGAAGGTCCAAGGGCTAGAGTAAAGCTGCGGTAGTGCATCAGAATCTAATACTGATCTCCCTGGAATCGTTCAAACCAAACCACAAACAATAAGATTTACTCTTGTTGCACTTAAGTCGGCAATGTGCCTGTTGTATTAAATCCCGACGATATTTCCGTGTTTCATCATCAGGGCGAAGGTCCAAGGTATAGAGTAAAGCTGCAGTAATGCATCGGAATTTAATACTGATCTCCCAGGAAACGCTCAAAGCAAACCACAAACACTGAGAAGATTTACTCTTCTTGTACTTAAGTCGGTATTGTGCCTTTTGTATTAAATCCCGACGCATATTCTGTGTTTCATCGTCAATGTGAAGGACCAAGGGATTGAGTAAAGCTACAGTACTGCATCGGAATCTAATACTGATCTCTTAGGAAACGCTCAAAGCAAACCACAAACAATGAGAGGATTTACTCTTCTTATACTAAAGTCGGAATTGTGCTTTTTGTATTATTTCCCGACTCAATTTCTGGGTTTCATCGTCAATGTGAAGGTCCAAGGGATAGAGTAAAGCTGCAGTAGTGCATCGGAATCCAATACTGATCTCCCAGGAAACGCTCAAAGCAAAGCACAAACAATGAGAAGATATTCTCTTCTTGTACATAAGTCGGCACTGTGCCGTTTGTATTAAATCCCGACGCAATTATTGTATTTCTTCGTCAACAAGAAGATCCAAGGGATAGAGCAATGCTGCAGTAGCGCGTCGGAATCTAATACTGCACTTCCAGGAAACGCTCAATAGCAAACCACAAACTTTGAGAAGAATTACTCTTCTTGTACTTAAATCGGCATTGTGGCTTTTCCATTAAATCCCGACGCAATTTCTGTGTTTCATCGTCAACGTGAAGGTCCAACGGTTAGAGTAAAGCTGCAGTAGTGCAGCCGAATCTAATACTGATCTCCCAGGAAAAGCTCAAACCAAACCACAAACAATAAGATTTACTCACCTTGTACTTTGCTCGGCATTATGCCTTTTGTATTAAATCCCGACACTATATTTGTGTTTCTTCGTCTATGTGAAGATCCAAGGGATAGAGTGAAGCTGCAGTAGTGCATCGGAATCTAATACTGATCTCGCAGGAAGCGCTCAAAGCAAACCACAAACAACGAGGAGAGTTACTGTTCTTGTACTTAAGTCGGCATTGTGCCCTTTGTATTAAATCCCGACGCAATTTTAGTAATTCATCGTCAATGTGTAGGTCCAAGGGAGAAAGTAAAGCCGCAGCAGTGCATCGGAATGTAATACTGATCTGACTGGTAAAGCTCAAAGTAAACCACAAGCAATGAAAAGATTTACTCTTCTTCTACTTAAGTCGGTATTGTGCCGTTTGTATTAAATCCCGACGCAATTATTGTGTTTCATCGTCAATAAGACGATCCAAGGGATAGAGTGAAGCTGCAGCAGCGCGTCGGAATCTAATACTGCTCTCCCAGGAAACGCTCAAAGGCAAACCACAAACAATTAGAAGATTTACCTTCTTGTAATTTAGTCGGCCTTGTGCCTTTTGTATTAAATCCCGACGCTCTTTCTGTGTTTCCTCGTCAATGTGAAGGTCTAAGGGATACAGTAAAGCTGCAGTTGTTCGTCGGAATCTAATACTGATCTCCCAGGAAACGCTCAAAGCAAACCACAAACTTTGAGAAGAATTACTATTCTTGTACTTAAGTCGGCATTGTGGCTATTGAATTAAATCCCGACGCAATTTCTGTGTTTCATCGTCAATGTGAAGGTCCAACGGTTACAGTAAAGCTGCAGTAGTGCAGCCGAATCTAATACTGATCTCTCAGCAAACGCTTAAACCAAACCATAAACAATAAGATTTACTCTTCTTGTACTTTGTTCGGCATTATGACTTTTGTATTAAATCCCGACGCTATTTTTGTGTTTCATCGTCAATGTGAAGATCCAAGGCATAGAGTGAAGCTGCAGTAGTGCATCGGAATCTAATACTGATCTCCCAGAAAACGCTCAAAGCAAACCACAGACAACGTGGAGACTTACTCTTCTTGTACTTAAGTCGGCATTGTGCCTTTTGTATTAAATCCCGACGCAATTTCTGTGTTTCATCGTGAGTGTGTAGGTCCAAGGGATCGAGTAAAGCTGCAGCAGTGCATCGGAATATAATACTGATCTGACTGGAAATGCCCAAAGTAAACCACAAGCAATGAGAAGATTTACTCCTCTTGTACTTAAGTCGGCATATTGCCTTTTGTAGTAAATCCCGACGCAATATCTGTGTTTCGTCATCAATGTGAAGGTCCAAGGGATAGAGCAAAGCTGCAGTAGTGCATCGGAATCTAATACTGATCTCCCAGGAAACGCTCAAAGAATACCACAAAAAATGGGAAGATTTACTCTTCTTGTACTTAAGTCGGCATTGTGTCTTTGGTATTATATCCCGACGCAATATCTGTGTTTTATCGTAAATGTGAAGGTCCAAGAGATAGAGTAAAGCTACAGTCGGACATCGGAATCTAATACTGATATCCCAGGAAACACTCAAAGCAAACCACAAACAATGAGAAGTTGTACTCATCTTGTACTTAAGTCGGAATTGTGATTTTTGTATTAAATCCCGACGCAATATCTGGGATTCATCGTCAATGTGAAGGTCCAAGGGCTAGAGTAAAGCTGCAGTTGTGCTTCAGAACTAATACTGATCTCCAAGGAAACGCTCATAGCAAACCACAAACAATGAGAAGATTTACTCTTCTTGTACTTAAGTCGGCATTGTGCCTTTTGTATTAAATCCCTACGCAATTTCTGTGTTTCATCGTCAATGTGAAGGTCCAAGGGATAGAGTAAAGCTGCGGTAGTGCATCGGAATCTAATACTGATCTCCCTGGAAACGTTCAAACCAAACCACAAACAATAAGATTTACTCTTGTTGCACTTAAGTCGGCAATGTGCCCTTTGTATTAAATCCCGACGCTATTTCCGTGTTTCATCATCAGTGCGAAGGTCCAAGGTATAGAGTAAAGCTGCAGTAATGCATCGGAATCTAATACTGATCTCCCAGGAAATGCTCAAAGCAAACCACAAACAATGAGAAGATTTACTCTTCTTGTACTTAAGTCGGTATTGTGCCTTTTGTATTAAATCCCGACGCAAATTCTGTTTCATCGTCAATGTGAAGGACCAAGGGATAGAGTAAAGCTGCAGTACTGCATCGGAATCTAATACTGATCTCATAGGAAAGGCTCAAATCAAACCACAAACAATGAGAAGATTTACTCATCTTATACTTAAGTCGGAATTGTGCTTTTTGTATTAATTCCCGACTCAATTTCTGGGTTTCATCGTCAATGTGAAGGTCCAAAAGGTAGAGTAAAGCTGCGTTTGTGCTTCGGAACTAAAACTGATCGCCAAGGAAACGCTAAAAGGAAACCACAAACAATGAGAAGATTTACTGTTCTTGTACTTAAGTCGGCATTGTGCATTTTGTTTGAAATTCCGACGCAATTTCTGTGTTTCATCGTCAATGTGAAGGTCCAACGGATAGAGTAAAGCTGCAGTAGTGCATCGGAATCCAATACTGATCTCCCAGGAAACGCTCAAAGCAAAGCACAAACAATGAGAAGATTTTCTCTTCTTGTACTTAAGTCGGCATTGTGCCGTTTGTATTAAATCCCGACGCAATTATTGTATTTCATCGTCAACAAGAATATCCAAGGGATAGAGCAAAGCTGCAGTAGTGCGTCGGAGTCTAATACTGCTCTTCCAGGAAACGCTCAATACCAAACCACAAACAATGAGAAGGTTTACCCTTCTTGTAATTAAGTCGGCATTGTGCCTATTGTATTAAATCCCGACGCTATTTCTGTGTTTCCTCGGCAATGTGAAGGTCTAAGGGACTGAGTAAATCTGCAGTTGTTCGTCGGAATCTAATACTGATCTCCAAATCTCCCAGGAAACGCTCAAAGCAAACCACAAACTTTGAGAAGAATTACACTTCTTGTACTTAAATCGGCATTGTGGCTTTTCAATTAAATCCCGACGCAATTTCTGTGTTTCATCGTCAATGTGAAGGTCCAACGGTTAGAGTAAAGCTGCAGTAGTGCAGCCGAATCTAATACTGATCTCCCAGGAAACGCTCAAAGCTAAACACAAGCAATGAGAAGATTTACTCTTCTTGTACTTATGTCTGCATTGTGATTTTATAATTAAATCCCGACACAATATCTGTGTTTAATCGTCAATGTAAAGGTCCAAGGGATAGAGTAAAGCTGCAGTAGTGCATCGGAATCTAATACTGATCTCCCAGGAATCGCTCAAAGCAAACATCAAACAATGAGAAGCTTTACTCTTCTTGTACTTATGTCGGTATTTAGCCTTTTCTATTAATTCCCGACGCAATTTCAGTGTTTCATCGTCAGTGTGAAGATCCAAGGGATAGAGAATCTGCAGTAGTGCATCGGAATCTAATACTGATCTCCCAGAAAACGCTCAAAGGAAACCACAAACAATGAGGAGATTTTATCTTCTTGTACTGAAGTCGGCATTGTGCCTTTTGTAATAAATCCCGACGCATTTTCTGTGTTTCATCGTCCTTGTGAAGGTCCAAGAGATATAGTAAAGCTGCATTACTGCATCGGAATGTAATACTGATCTCCCAGAATACGCTCAAATCAGTCCAGAGACAATGAGAACATTTAGTCTTCTTGAACATAAATCGGCATTGTACCTTTTGTATTTAATCCCGACCTGCAATATCTGTGTTTCATCGTCAATGTGAAGGTCCAAGGGAGAAAGTAAAGCTGCAGTTGAGCATCGGAACCTAATACTGATCTCCCAGGAAACGGACAAAGCAAACAATAAACAATGAGAGGATTTTCTCTTCTTGTACTTCAGTCGGCATTGTGCCTTTTGTATTATATCCCGGCGAAATTTCTGTGTGACACCGTTAATGTAAAGGTCCAAGGGATAGAGTACAGCTGCAGTACTGCTTCGGACCGCAATACTGATCTCCCAGGATACGCTCAAAGCAAACCATAAACCATGAGAAGTTTTACTATTCTTAAGTCGGCATTGTGAATTTTGTATTAAATTCCAACGCAATTACTGTGTTTCATCGTCAACGTGAAGGTCCAAGGGATAGAGTAAAGCTGCAGTAGTGCATCGGATTCTAATACCGATCTCCCAGGAAACGCTCGAAGCAAACCAGATACAATGAGAAGATTTACTCTTCTTGTACTTAAGTCGACTTTGTGCCTTTTTTATTAAATCCCGACGCAATTTCTGTGTTTCATCGTCAATGAGAGTGCCCAAGAGACATAGTAAAGCTGCATTAGTGCGTCGGTATGTAATACTCATCTCTCAGGAAACGCTGAGAGCTAACCACAAACAATGAGAAGATTTACTCTTCTTGTACTTAAGACGGCAATGTGCCTCTTGTATTAAATCCCGACGGAATTTCTGTGTTTCATCGTCTATGTGTAGGTCCAAGTGATAGAGTAAAGCTGCAGTACTGCAACGAAATCTAATACTGATCTCCCAGAAAACGCTCAAAGGAAACCACAAACAATGAGAAGATTTTCTCTTCTGGTACTTATGCCGGCATTGTGCCTTTTGTATGAAATCCAGACGCAATTTCTGTGTTTCATCGTCGATGTTAATGTCCAAGAGATATAGTAAAGCTGCAGTAGTGCATCGGAGCGTTATACTGAACTCCCAGGAAATGCTCAAAGCAGTCTAGAAACAATGAGAAGATTTAGTCTTCTTGAACTTAAATCGGCATTGTGCCCTTTGCATTAAGTCCCGACGCAATTTCTGTGTTTCATTGACAATGTGAAGGTCCAAGGGATACAGTAACGCTGCAGTACTGCATTGGAATCTAATACTGATCTCCCAGGAACCTCTCAAATCAAACCACAAACAATGAGAAGATTTATTCCTCTTGTACTTAAGACGGCATTGTGCCTTTTGTAATAAACCCCTACGCAATTTCTGTGTTTCATTGTCAATGTGAAGGTCCAAGGGATAGAGTACAGCTGCAGTAGTGCACCGGAATCTATTAGTGATATGCCAGGTTATGCTCAAAGCAAACCGCAAACAATGAGAAGATTTACTCTTCTTGTACTTAAGTCGGAATTGTGCCTTTTGCATTAAATCCCGACGCAATTTCTGTGTTTCATCGACAATGTGAAGGTAAAAGGGATACAGTAACGCTGCAGTAGTGCATTGGAATCTAATACTGATCTCCCAGGAACCTCTCAAATCAAACCACAAACAATTAGATGATTTATTCCTCTTGTACTTAAGTCGTTATAGTGTCTCTTGTATTAAATCCCGACGAAATTTCGGTGTTTCATCGTTAATATGAAGGTCCAAGGGATAGAGTAAAGCTGCAGTTGTGCGTCGGAATCTAATACTGATCTCACAGGAAGCGCTCTTAGCAAACCACAAAAAATGGAAAGAATTACTCTTCTTGTACTTAAGACGGCATTGTACCTTCTGTAATAAATCCCGACGCAATTTCTGTGTTTCATTGTCAATGGGAAGGTCTAAGGGATAGAGTAAAGCTGCAGTAGTGCATCGGAATCTAATACTGATATCTCAGGAATCGCTCAAAGCAAACCACAAACAATGAGAAGATTTACTCTTCCTGCACTTAAGTCGGCATTGTGCTTTTTGTAATAAATCGCGACGCAATCTCTGTGTTTCATCGTCAATGTGAAGGTCCAAAGGATACTGTAACGCTGCAGTAGTGCATCGGAATCTAATTCTGATCTCCTAGGAAACACTCAAAGATAACCTCAAACAATGAGAAGATTTACTCTCCCTGTTCTGAAGTCGACATTGTGCCTTTTGTATTAAATCCCGACGCAACTTCTGTGTTTCATCGTCAATGTGAAGGTCCAACGGATAGGGTAAAGCTGCAATTGTGCATCGGAATCGATCACTGATCCCCCAGGTAACACTCAAAGCAAACCACAAACAATGAGAAGAATTACTCTTCATGTACTAAGGTCGGCATTGTGATTTTTGTATTAAACTCCAACGCAATTTCTGTGTCTCATCGTCAATGTGAAGTTCCAAGAGATAGAGTAAAGCTGCAGTAGTGCATCGGAATCTAATTGTGATATCCCAGGTAATGGTCAAAGAAAACCACAAACAATGAGAAGATTTACTCATCTTGTACTTAAGTCGAAATTGTGCCTTTTGCATTAAATTCCGACGGAATTTCTGTATTTCATCATTAATGTGTAGGTCCAAGGGATAGAGTAAAGCTGCGGTAGTGCATCGGAATCTAATACTGATCTCCCAGCAAACGCTCAAAGCAAACCTCAAACAATGAGAAGATTTCCTCTTCTTGTACTTAAGTCGGCATTGTGCCTATTTTATTAAATCCCGACGCAATTTCTGTGTTTCATCGACAATGTGGTGTTCAAGGGATTGAGTAAAGCAGCAGTAGTGCGTCGGAATCTAATACTGATCTCCCAGGAAGCACTCACAGCAAACCACAATCAATGAGAAGAAATAATCACCTTGTACTTAAGTCGGCATTGTACCTTTTGTAATAAATCCCGACCCAATTTCTGTGTTTCATTGTCAATGTGAAGGTCCAAGCGATAGAGTAAAGCTGCAGTAGTGCATCGGAATCTAATAGTGATCTCCCAGGAAACGCTCAAAGCAAACCACAGACAATGTGAAGATTTCCTCTTCTTGTACGTAAGTCGGCATTGTGCCTTTTGTATTAATTCCCGACGCAATGTCGGTGTTTCATCGTCAATGTGTAGGTCAAAGGAATAGAGTAAAGCTGCATTAGCAGATCGGAATCTAATACTGATCTCTTAGGAAACGCCCTAAAGCAAACCACAAACAATGTGAAGATTTCCTCTTCTTGTACTTAAGTCGGCATTGTGCCTTTTGTATTAAATCCCGACGCAATTACAGTGCTTCATCGTCAATATGAAGGTCAAAGGAATAGAGTAAAGCTGCAGTAGCAGATCGGAATCTAATACTGATCTACCAGGAAACGCTCAAAGCAAACCACAAACAATGAGATGATTTACTCTTCTTCTACATAAGTCGGCATTGTGCCTTTTGTATTAAATCCCGACGCAATTTCTGTGTGTCATCGTCAATGTGAAGGTCCAAGGGATAGAGTAAAGCTGCGGTAGTGCATCGGAATCTAATACTGATCTCCCTGGAATCGTTCAAACCAAACCACAAACAATAAGATTTACTCTTGTTGCACTTAAGTCGGTAATGTGCCTGTTGTATTAAATCCTGACGCTATTTCCGTGTTTCATCATCAGTGCGAAGGTCCAAGGTATAGAGTAAAGCTGCAGTAATGCATCGGAATTTAATACTGATCTCCCAGGAAACGCTCAAAGCAAACCACAAACAATGAGAAGATTTACTCTTCTTATTTTTAAGTCGGAATTGTGCTTTTTGTATTAATTCCCGACTCAATTTCTGGGTTTCATCGTCAATGTGAAGGTCCAAGGGATAGAGTGAAGCTGCAGTAGTGCATCGGAATCCAATACTGATTTCCCAGGAAACGCTCAAAGCGAAGCACAAACAATGAGAAGATATTCTGTTCTTGTACTTAAGTCGGCATTGTGCCGTTTGTATTAAATCCCGACGCAATTATTGTATTTCATCGTCAACAAGAAGATCCAAGGGATAGCGCAAAGCTGCAGTAGCGCGTCGGAATCTAATACTGCACTTCCAGGAAACGCTCAATAGCAAACCACAAACTTTGAGAAGAATTACTCTCTTGTACTTAAATCGGCAATGTGGCTTTTCAATTATATCCCGACGCAATTTCTGTGTTTCATCGTCAACGTGAAGGTCCAACGGTTAGAGTAAAGCTGCAGTAGTGCACCCGAATCTAATACTGATCTCCCAGGAAAAGCTCAAACCAAACCACAAACAATAAGATTTACTCATCTTGTACTTTGTTCGGCATTATGCCTTTTGTATTAAATCCCGACGCTATATTTGTGTTTCTTCGTCTATGTGAAGATCCAAGGGATAGAGTGAAGCTCCAGTAGTGCATCGGAATCTAATACTGATCTCGCAGGAAGCGCTCAAAGGAAACCACAAACAACGAGGAGACTTACTGTTCTTGTACTTCAGTCGGCATTGTGCCCTTTGTATTAAATCCCGACGCAATTTCAGTAATTCATCGTCAATGTGTAGGTCCAAGGGAGAAAGTAAAGCCGCAGCAGTGCATCGGAATGTAATACTGATCTGACTGGAAAAGCTCAAAGTAAACCACAAGCAATGAAAAGATTTACTCTTCTTGTACTTAAGTCGGTATTGTGCCGTTTGTATTAAATCCCGACGCAATTATTGTGTTTCATCGTCAATAAGACGATCCAAGGGATAGAGCGAAGCTGCAGCAGCACGTCGGAATCTAATACTGCTCTCCCAGGAAACGCTCAAAAGCAAACCACAAACAATTAGAAGATTTACCTTCTTGTAATTTAGTCGGCCTTGTGCCTTTTGTATTAAATCCCGACGCTCTTTCTGTGTTTCCTCGTCAATGTGAAGGTCTAAGGGATACAGTAATGCTGCAGTTGTTCGTCGGAATCTAATACTGATCTCCCAGGAGACGCTCAAAGCAAACCACAAACTTTGAGAAGAATTACTCTTCTTCTACTTAAGTCGGCATTGTGGCTTTTGAATTAAATCCCGACGCAATTTCTGTGTTTCATCGTCAATGTGAAGGTCCAACGGTTAGAGTAAAGCTGCAGTAGTGCAGCCGAATGTAATACTGATCTCTCAGGAAACGCTTAAACCAAACCACAAACAATAAGATTTACTCTTCTTGTACTTTGTTCGGCATTATGACTTTTGTATTAAATCCCGACGCTATTTTTGTGTTTCATCGTCAATGTGAAGATCCAAGGGATAGAGTGAAGCTGCAGTAGTGCATCGGAATCTAATACTGATCTCCCAGAAAACGCTCAAAGCAAACCACAGACAACGTGGAGACTTACTCTTCTTGTACTTAAGTCGGCATTGTGCCTTTTGTATTAATTCCCGACGCAATTTCGGTGTTTCTTCGTCAATGTGTAGGTCAAAGGAATAGAGTAAAGCTGCAGTAGCAGATTGGAATCTAATACTGATCTCTTAGGAAACGCCCTAAAGCAAACCACAAACAATGTGAAGATTTCCTCTTCTTGTACTTAAGTCGGCATTGTGCCTTTTGTATTAAATCCCGACGCAATTTCAGTGTTTCATCGTCAATATGAAGGTCCAAGGAATAGAGTAAAGCTGCAGTAGCAGATCGGAATCTAATACTGATCTACCAGGAAAAGCTCAAAGAAAACCACAAAAAATGAGAAGATTTACTCTTCTTGTACTTAAGTCGGCATTGTGTCTTTGGTATTATATCCCGACACAATATCTGTGTTTTATCGTAAATGTGAAGGTTCAAGAGATAGAGTAAAGCTACAGTAGGGCATCGGAATCGAATACTGATATCCCAGGAAACGCTCAAAGCAAACCACAAACAATGAGAAGTTTTACTCTTCTTGCACTTAAGTCGGTATTGTGCCTTTTGTATTAAATCCCGACGCAAATTCTGTGTTTCATCGTCAATTTGAAGGACCAAGGGATAGAGTAAAGCTGCAGTACTGCATCGGAATCTAATACTGATCTCATAGGAAACGCTCAAATCAAACCACAAACAATGAGAAGATTTACTCTTCGTATACTTAACTCGGAATTGTGCTTTTTGTATTAAATTCCGACGCAATTTCTGTGTTTCATCGTCAATGTGAAGGTCCAAGGGATAGAGTAAAGCTGCAGTAGCGCGTCGGAATCTAATACTGCTCTTCCAGGAAACGCTCAATACTAAACCACAAACAATGAGAAGATTTACCCTTCTTGTAATTATGTCGGCATTGTGCCTATTGTATTAAATCCCGACGCTATTTCTGTGTTTCCTGGGCAATGTGAAGGTCAAATGGACTAAGTAAAGCTGCAGTTGTTCGTCGGAATATAATACTGATCTCCCAATCTCCCAGGAAACGCTCAAAGCAAACCACAAACTTTGAGAAGAATTACACTTCTTGTACTTAAATCGGCATTGTGGCTTTTCAATTAAATCCCGACGCAATTTCTGTGTTTCATCGTCAATGTGAAGGTCCAACGGTTAGAGTAAAGCTGCAGTAGTGCAGCCGAATCTAATACTGATCTCCCAGGAAACGCTCAAACCAAACCACAAACAATGAGGTTTATTCATCTTGTACTTTGTTCGGCATTATGTCTTTTGTATTAAATCCCGACGCTATATTTGTGTTTCTTCGTCCATGTGAAGATCCAAGGGATAGAGTGGTGCTGCAGTAGACCATCAGAATCTAATACTGATCTCCCAGGACACGCTCAAAGCAAACCATAAAAAATGAGAGGATTTACTCTTCTTGTACTTAAGTTGGCACTGTGCCTTTTGTACTGAATCCCGACGCTATTTCTGTGTTTCATCGTCAACGTGAAGGTGGAAGCAAACCAGATAAAATGAGAAGATATACTCTACTTGTACTTAAGTCGACATGGTTTCTTTTGTACTAAATTCCGACGCAATTTCTGTGGTTCATTGTCAATGTGAAGTTCCAAGAGATGGAGTAAAGCTGCAGTAGTGCATCGGAATCTAATACTGATCTACCAGGAAACGCTCAAAGCAAACCACGAACTATGAGATGATTTACTCTTCTTGTACTTTAACCGCCATTTTGCCTCTTGTATTAAATCCCGACGCTATAACTGTGTTTCATCGTCAATATGAAGATCCAAGAAATAGAGTAAAGCTGCAGAAGTGCATCGGAATCTAATCCTGATCTCGCAGGAAACGCTCAAAGCTAAACACAAGCAATGAGAAGATTTACTCTTCTTGTACTTATGTCTGCATTGTGATTTTATAATTAAATCCCGACACAATATCTGTGTTTAATCGTCAATGTAAAGGTCCAAGGGATAGAGTAAAGCTGCAGTAGTGCATCGGAATCTAATACTGATCTCCCAGGAATCGCTCAAAGCAAACATCAAACAACGAGAAGCTTTACTCTTCTTGTACTTATGTCGGTATTCTGCCTTTTCTATTAATTCCCGACGCAATTTCTGTGTTTCATCGTCAATGTGAAGATCCAAGGGATAGGGAAGCTGCAGTAGTACATCGGAATCTAACACTGAACTCTCACGAAACGCTCAAAGCAAACCTCGATTAATGAGATGATTTACTCTTCTTGTACTTAAGTCGGCAGTGTACCTTTTGTATTAAATCCCGACGCAATTTCTGTGTTTCATCGTCAATATGAAGATCCAAGAAATAGAGTAAAGCTGCAGAAGTGCATCGGAATCTAATCCTGATCTCGCAGGAAACGCTCAAAGCTAAACACAAGCAATGAGAAGATTTACTCTTCTTGTACTTATGTCTGCATTGTGATTTTATAATTAAATCCCGACACAATATCTGTGTTTAATCGTCAATGTAAAGGTCCAAGGGATAGAGTAAAGCTGCAGTAGTGCATCGGAGTATAATACTGAGCTTCCAGGAAACGCTCAAAGCAAACCACAAACCATGAGAAGTTTTACTATTCTTAAGTCGGCATTGTGAATTTTGTATTAAATTCCAACGCAATTACTGTGTTTCATCGTCAACGTGAAGGTCCAAGGGATAGAGTAAAGCTGCAGTAGTGCATCGGATTCTAATACCGATCTCCCAGGAAACGCTCGAAGCAAACCAGATACAATGAGAAGATTTACTCTTCTTGTACTTAAGTCGACTTTGTGCCTTTTTTATTAAATCCCGACGCAATTTCTGTGTTTCATCGTCAATGAGAGGGCCCAAGAGACATAGTAAAGCTGCATTAGTGCGTCGGTATGTAATACAAATCTCTCAGGAAACGCTGAGAGCAAACCACAAACAATGAGAAGATTTACTCTTCTTGTACTTAAGACGGCAATGTGCCTCTTGTATTAAATCCCTACGGAATTTCTGTGTTTCATCGTCTATGTGTAGGTCCAAGTGATAGAGTAAAGCTGCAGTACTGCAACGAAATCTAATACTGATCTCCCAGAAAACGTTCAAAGGAAACCACAAACAATGAGAAGATTTTCTCTTCTGGTACTTATGTCGGCATTGTGCCTTTTGTATGAAATCCAGACGCAATTTCTGTGTTTCATCGTCGATGTTAATGTCCAAGAGATATAGTAAAGCTGCAGTAGTGCATCGGAGTGTTATACTGAACTCCCAGCAAATGCTCAAAGCCGTCTAGAAACAATGAGAAGATTTAGTCTTCTTGAACTTAAATCGGCATTGTGCCCTTTATATTAAATCCCGACGCAATTTCTGTGTTTCATCGTCAATGTGATGGTCCACGGCATAAAGTAAGGCTGCAGTTGAGCATCGGAACCTAATACCCATCTCCCAGGAAACGCTCAAAGCAAACCACAGAGAATGAGAAGATTTACTCCTCTTGTCCTTAAGTCGGCATTGTGCCTTTTGTATTATATCCCGGCAAAATTTCTGTGTTTCATCGTCAAAGTGAAGGTCCATGGGATAGAGTAAAGCTGCAGTAGTGCATCGGAATCTAATATTGATATCTTTTGGAAACGAACAAAGCAAACCACAAACAATGAGAAGCATTACTCTTCTTGTACTTAAGTCGGCATTATGGAGTTTGTATTATATCCGGGCAATATTTCTGTGTTTCATCGTCAATGTGAAGGTCCAAGGCATAGAGTAAAGCTGCAGTTGTGCATCGGAATCTAATACTGATCTCTTTTGGAAACGAACAAAGCAAACCACAAACTATGAGAAGCATTACTCTTCTTCTACTTAAGTCGACATTGCGCATTTAGTTTTATATCCCGGCAATATTTCTGTGATTCATCGTCAATGTGAAGGTCCAACGGATCGAGTAAAGCTGCAGTAGAGCATCGGACTCTAATACTGATCTCGCAGAAAACGATCAAAGCAAACCACAAACAATGAGATGATTTACTCTTCTTGTACTTATGTCGACATTGAGCCTTTTGTGTTAAATCCAGAAGCAATTTCTGGATCTCATCGTCAAGGTGAAGTTCCAAGGGGTAGAGAAAAGCTGCAGTAGTGCATCGGAATCTAATACTGATTTCTCAGGAAACGCTCAAAGCAAACTACAAACAATGCGGAGATTTACCCTTCTTGTACTTAAGACGGCATTGTGACTTTTCTATTAAATCCCGACGCAATTTCTGTGTTCCATCGTCAATGTGAAGGTCCAAGGGATAGGGTAAAGCTATAATAGTGCATCGGAATCTAATACTGATCGCCCAGGAAACGCTCAAAGCAAACCACAAACAATGAGCAGCTTCACTCTTCTTGTACCTATGTCGGTATTGTGCCTTTTCTATTAATCCCGACGCAATTTCTGTGTCTCATGGTCAATGTGAAGGTCCAAGGTATAGAGTAAAGCTGCAGTAGTGCAGCGGATCTAATACTGATCTCCCAAGAAACGCTCAAAGCAAACCACAAACAATGGGAAGATTTACAGTGCTTGTTCTTAAGACGGCATTGTGCGTTTTAAATAAAATCCCGACGCAATTTCTGTGTTTCATCGTCAATGACAGGGCCCAAGAGATATAGTAAAGCTGCAGTAGTTCGTGGGAATGTAATAGTGATCTCTCAGGAAACCCTCAAAGCAAACCACAAACAATGAGAAGATTTACTTATCTAGTACTTTAGACGGCAATGTGCCTTTTGTATTAAATCCCGACGGAATTCCTGTGTTTCATCGTCAATGTGTAGGTCCAAGTGATACAGTAAAGCTGCAGTAGTGCAACGGAATCTAATACTGATCTCCCAGAAAACGCTCAAAGAAAACCACATACAATGAGAAGATTTTCTCTTCTCGTACTTATGTCGGCATGGTGCCTTTTGTATTAAATCCAGACGCAATTTCTGTGTTTCATCGTCAAAGTGAAGGTCCAAGGGATAAAGTAAAGCTGCAGTTATGCATCGGAATCTAGCACTGATCTCTTTTGGAAACGCTCATAGCTTAACCACAAACAATGAGAAGCATTACTCTTCTTGTACTTAAGTCGGCATTGTGCCTTTTGTATTATATCCTGGCAGAATTTCTGTGTTTCATCGTCAATGTTAAGGTCCAAGGGATAGAGTAAAGCTGCAGTAGTGCATCGGAATCTAATACTGATCTCCCAAAAAACGTTCAAAGCAAACCAAATACAATGAGAAGATTTACTCTTCTTGTACTTAAGTCGACATTGTGCCTTTTGTATTTAATCCCGACACAATATCTGGGTTTTGTCGTCAAAGTGAAGGTCCAAGGGATAAAAAAAAGCTGCAGTAGTGTATCGGAATCTAGTACTGATGTCCCAGGAAACGCTCAAAGCAAACCACAAACAATGAGAAAATTTACTCTTCTCGTACTTAAGTCGGCATTGTGCTTTTCTATTAAATCCCGACGCAATTTCTGTAATTCTCAAAGCAAACCACAAAGATTGGAAAGATTTACCATTCTTGTACTTAAGTCGGCATTGAGCCTTTTGTATTAAATACCGACGCAATTTCTGGGTTTCATCGTCAATGTGAGGGTCCAAGTGATGGAGTTAAGCTGCAGTAGTGCATCGGAATCTGATACTGATCTCCCAGGAAACGCTAAAAGCAAACCAAAGACAGTGACAAGATTTACCCTACATGTCCTTAGGTCGGCATTTTGCCTTTTGTATTACCTCCTGACGCAATTTCTGTGTTTGATCGTCAAAGTGAAGGTCCATGTGATAGAGTAAAGCTGCAGCAGTGCATCGAAATCTACCACTGATCTCCCAGGAAACGCTCAAAGGAAACGACAAACAATGAGAACATTTACTCAACTTGTACTTATGTCAGCATTGTGCCATTTCTATTATATCCCGGCGAAATTTCTGTGTTACATCGTCAATGCAAAGGCTTAAGGGATAGAGTAATGTTGCAGTAGTGCATCGGAATCTAATACTGATCTCCCAGGAAACGCTCAAAGCAAACCACAAACAATGAGAAGATTAACTCTTCTTAAGTCGGCATTGTGCCTTTTGTATCAAATTCCAACGCAATTACTGTCTTTTATCGTTAACGTGAAGGTCCAAGGGACAGAGCAAATCTGCAGTAGTGCATCGGATTCTAATACTGATCTCCCAGGAAACGCTCAAAGCAAACCAGATACAATGAGAAGATTTACTCTTCTTGTACTTACGTCGGCATTGTGCCTTTTGTATCAAATCCCGACGCACGTTCTGTGTTTCATCGTCAATGTGAAGGTCCAAGGAATAGAGTAAAGCTGCAGTCGTGCATCGGAATCTAATACTGACCCCCCAGGAATCCCTCAAAGCAAACCACAAACAATGAGAAGATTTTCTCTTCTTGTACTTAAATCGGCATTGTGCATCTTGTATTAAATTCCGACGCAATTTCTGTGTTTGATCGTCAATGTGAAGGTCCAAGGGATAGCTTAAAGCTGCAGTAGTGGGTCGGAATCTAATAGTGATATCCCAGGAAACGCTCAAAGCAAACCATAATCAACGGGAAGATATACTCTTCTTGTACATAAGTTTACGTTGTGCCTTTTGTATTAAATCCCGACGCAATTTCTGTGTTTCATCGCAATGTGGAAGTCCAAGGGATAGAGTAAAGCTGCCGAAGTGCATCGGAATCTAACACTGATTTCCGAAGATACGCTCAAAGCTAACCACAAACATTGGGAACATTTACTCTTCTTGTACATAAGTTTACGTTGTGCCTTTTGTATTAAATCCCGACGCAATTTGTGTGTTTAATCGTCAATGTAAAGGTGCAAGGGATTGAGTGAAGCTACAGTAAGGAATCGGAATCTAATACTTATCTCCCAGGGAACTTTCAAAGCAAACCACAAACAAAGAGACCATTTACTCTTCTTGTACTTAAGTCGGCATTGTGAATTTAGTATTAAATCCCAACGCGAATTCTGTGTGTCATTGTAAATGTGAAGGTCCAAGGGATAGAGTAAAGCTGCAGTAGTGCATCGCAATCTAATAGTGATATCCCAGGAAACGCTCAAAGCAACCACAAACAATGAGAGGATTTACTCTTCTTGTCCTTAAGTCGGCATTGTGCCTTTTGTATTAAATCCCGACGCAATTTCTGTGTTTCATCGTTAATGTGAAGGTCCAAGAGATAGAGTAAGGCTTCAATAGTGCATCGGAATGTAATACTGATCTTCCAGTAATAGCTCAAAGCAAACCAAAAACAATGAGAAGATTTACTCTTCTTGTACTTAAGTCGTCATCGTGCCTTTTGTATTAAATACCGACGCAATTTCTGTGATTCATCGTCAATGTGAAGGTCCGAGACATACAGTAAAGCTGCAGTGGTGCATCGGAATGTAATGGTGATCTCCCAGGAAACGCTCAAAGCAAACCACAAACAATGAGAAGCTTTACTCTTCTTGTACGTATGTCGGTAGTGTGACTTTTCTATTAAATCCCGACGCAATTTCTGTGTCTCATCGTCAAAGTGAAGGTCCAAGGGATAGAGTAAAGCTGCAGTAGTGAATCGGAAACTAATACTGATCTCTCAGGGAACGCTCAAAGCAAACCACAAACAATGGGAAGATTTACTCCTCTTGTTCTTAAGACGGCATTGTGCCTTTTATATAAAATCCCGACGCAATTTCTGTGTTTCATCGTCAATGAGAGAGCCCAAGAGATATAGTAAAGCTGCAGTAGTGCTTCGGAATGTAATACTGATCTCCCAGGAAACGCTCAAAGCAAACAACAAACAATGGGAAGATTTACTCTTCTTGTACTTAAGTCCGCATTGTGCCTTTTGTATTATATCCCGGTAAATTTCTGTGTTTCATCGTCAATGTGAAGGTCCAAGGGATAGAGTAATGCTGCAGTAGTGCATCGGAATCTGATACTGATCACACAGAAAACGATCAAAGCAAACCACAAACAATGAGATGATTTACTGTTCTTGTACTTATGTCGTCATTGAGCATTTTGTATCAAATCCCGACGCAATTTCTGTGTTTCATCGTCAATGTGATGTTCCAAGGGATAGAGAAAAGCTGCAGTAGTGCATGGGAATCTAATACTGATCTCCCAGGAAACGCTCAAAGCAAACCACGAACAATGAGAAGATTTACTCTTCTTGTCCTTAAGTCGGCATTGTGCCTATTGTATTAAATTCCGACGCAATATCTGTGTTTCATCGTCAATGTGTAGGTCCATGGAATACAGTAAAGCTGCAGAAGTGCATCGGAATCTAATACTGATCTCCTAGGAAACGCTCAAAGCAAACCATAAACACAAAGAAGATTTACTCATCTTGTACTTAGGTCGGCATAGTGCCATTTGTATTACATCCCGGCGAAATTTCTGTGTTGCATCGTCAATGTAAAGGTCCAAGGGATAGAGTAAATCTGCAGTAGTGCATCGGATTCTAATACTGATCTCCCAGGAAACGCTCAAAGCAAAACAGATACAATGAGAAGATTTACACTTCTTGTACTTAAGTCGGCATTGTGCTTTTTGTATTTAATCCCGACGCAATTTCTTTATTTCATTGTCAATGTGAATGTCCAAGGGACGGAGTAGAGCTGCAGTGGTGCATCTCCCAGGAAAAGCTCAAACTAAACCACAAACAATGAGAAAATTTTGCTGCTCTTGTACTTGAGTCAGCATTGTGCCTTTTGTATCAAATCCCGACGCATTTTCTGTGATTCATCGTCAATGTTAAGATCCAAGGGATAGTGTAAAGCTGCAGCAGTGCTTCGGAATCTAATAGTGATATCCCAGGAAACGCTCAAAGCAAACCACAAACAATGGTAGGATTTACTCTTCTTGTTCTTAAGTCGGCATTGTGCTTTTGTAATAAATCCCAACGCAATTTCTGTGTTTCATCGTCAATGTGAAGGTCCAAGAGACAGAGTAAGGCTTCCATAGTGCAACGGAATGTAATACTGATCTTCCACAAACAATGAGAAGATTTACTCTTCTTGTACTAAAGTCGGCATTGTGCCTTTTGTATTAAATACCGACACAATTTCTGTGTTTCATCGTCAATGTGAAGGTCCAAGGGATAGAGTAAAGCAGCAGTAGTGCATCAGAATCTAATACTGATCTCCCAGGAAGCGCTCAAAGCAAACGACAAACAACGAGAAGATTTACTCTTCTTGTACTTAAGTCGGCATTGTGCCTTTTGTATTAAATACCGACACAATTTCTGTGTTTCATCGTCAATGTGAAGGTCCAAGGGATAGAGTAAAGCTGCAGTAGTGCATCGGAAACTAATACTCAACTCCCAGGAAACGCTCAAGGCAATCCAGAAACAATGAGAAGATTTAGTCTTCTTCTACATAAGTCGGAATTGTGCCTTTTGTATTAAATCCCGACGCAATTTCTGTGTTTCATCGGCAATGTGAAGGTCCAAGAGAAATTAAAGCTGCAGTAGTGCATCGGAATCTATTACTGATCTCCCAGGAAACGCTCAATACAAACCTCAAACAATGAGAAGATTTACTCTTCTTGTACTCAAGTCGGCATTGCGCCTTTTCTAATAAATCCCGACGCAATATCTGTGTTTTATCGTCAATGTAAAGGTCCAAGGGATAGAGTTAAGCTGCAGTAGTGCATCGGAATCTAATACTCATCTCCCAGGGAACGCTCAAAGCAAACCACAAACAATGAGAAGATTAATTCTTCTAGTACTTAAGTCGGCATTGTGCCTTCTGTATTAAATCCCGACGCAATTTCTTTATTTCATCGTCAATGTGAAGGTCCAAGGGATAGAGTAAAGCTGAAGTAGTGCATCGGAATCTAGTACTGATCTCACAGGAAACGCTCAAACAAACCAAAAACAATGAGAAGATTTACTCAGCTTGCACTTATGTCGGCATTTTGCCTTTTGTATTAAATCCCGACGCAATTTGTATGTTTGATCGTCAATGTGAAGGCCCAGGGGTTAGAGTAAAGCTGCAGTAGTGCATCGGAGTCTAATACTGATCTCCCAGGAAACACTCAAAGCAAACCACATACAATGAGAAGATTTACTCTTCTTGTACTTAAGTCGGCATTGTGTCTTTTGTATTTTATCGCGGAGAAATTTCTTTGTTTAATTTTCAATGTAAAGGTCCAAGGGATAGAGTAGAGCTGCAGTAGTGCTTCGGAATCTAATACTGATATCCCAGGAAACGCTCAAAGCAAACTACAAACAATGAGAACATTTACTCTTCTTATGTCGGCATTGTGCCTTTTGTAATAAATTTCAACGCAATTTCTGTGTTTCATGGTCAATGAGAAGGTCCAAGTGCTACAGTAAAGCTGCAGTAGTGCATCGGATTCTAATACTGATCTCCCAGGAAACGCTCAAAGCAAACCAGATACAATAAGAAGATTTACTCTTCTTCTACATAAGTCGACATTGTGCGTTATGTATTAAATCCCGGCGCAATTTCTGTGTTTCATCGTCAATGTGACGTTCCAAGGGATAGAGTAAAGCTCCAGTAGTGCATCGGAATCTAATACTGATCTCCTAGGAAACGCTCAAAGCAAACCACGAACAATGAGAAGATTTACTTTTCTTGTACTTTAGTCGGCATTGTGCCTTTTGTATTAAATCCCGACGCAATTTCTGTGTTTCATCGTCAATATGAAGGTCCAAGTGATAGAGTAAAGCTGCAGAAGTGCATCGGAAACTAATACTGATCTCCCAGGAAACGCCCAAAGCAAACTACAAACAATGAGAAGATTTACTCTTCTTGTACTTAAGTCGGCATGGTGACATTTGTATTAAATCCCGACACAATACCTGTGTTTTATCGTCAATGTAAAGTATAACACTCTCGTCTCCTACTGCTATACCTTAACCTCAAAACTTGAGGCTGTTGCAAAACAGAATTACTTTGTTATAGTAATTATGGTGTAAAGCAACAGAGCAGTGTTACCCTCTGAGAGGAATTTTGTTATGTTGACCGTGTTGTTCCTAATGGAAGTGGCTTATCGGGAATGAAAGTCAAAATTACGTACATATCGAAATAGTAACAAACAAAATTTTGCCTAGCTATATTGTTTACAGAATAAGGGCAACGGTCGCCAGCCTAATTAGGGAAGACAAAGATTAATGTTCTCGTTTATGAATGTAGGTATAAGTAACTATAATGGACAAACACAACCTAGACTTAGCCACACGGGATTGCTATGAACTATATGTTTTAAGATTGAAGCTAACAACTAGAGCAGCACAAACTATTTGCAAAATCTATAAGATATACCAAAACACCCTATTACTTTCAGGCTTACATAAAGTGAATGGTCTTTATAACATTACTATTAACATGCACTTATAATACACAAGATACGCAAACACTTAGCAAACTTGAATATATAATGTTCAGCAACTGCAGCTTTCTCACTTTTACTACAGCGAAACACAATACTGACCGAATTGCAAGAACTGACTCACCTTTAAGAATTTACTGCAGACAATAATGTGATCGTTTGCCTTATAAGCCTCAGTCTTAAGAACTTTTAATATTGAAGTTAGTAGCAACACTTTAAATAAGCAGTTTTACTAGGAAAATTATTCCAGCAAGCATCAATAACTTTAACTCACTCTCTTGCCACTTTAACTTTCTCTTCACTGTGTTCAAGAGGCATTAATTAGCAAACTGGGTTTTAACGTACTTTCAGTAAGGACACTCGGTAATCACTTTAGTTCAAACGGAGAGGACCCTAGGAGGTGTTATGATGAGGAGGAAAGTCAAGGTAGGTACATACATTCAGATATAAATTACATTATATTTCAGCACATTAGCACATCCATCAAGGTGATCCTTCACTGTACATCATTATAGTATTACATTACAGTGATTGCGCAACGTGGTGGCAACTGCATGTTGGTAGGTGGATTTGCAGACTGAATTGCTGGACTCTGTCATTTCTTGGTGGCAACGACGGATACAAATTCCAGAATAGTTCCAGCTATTTATCCATCCATCCGAGGCCTTGGAAAGAAGCAGGAAGAGCCTCTCTCGGAATCAGCACAATATGTATCTTTTACATGGCAGTGCACGGACTCATGGCTCGTCTCCGACTCGTGGCTCGTCCCCGACTGACTATCAGTTCCACCTTTTCCACCTAGGCCAACCACAATTTGCGCGCGCTACACAGTTCTGTTCCCTAGGGGAACCACGCTATCTCTTACATACAGAATAACTAAGAGCCCTAAGTGAGTATCAGAAGTTTACATAACAGCAACCAAATGTATTAAATAAAACAGAACATTTACACATATTAAATGTCTACAAAAAATTATTCACACAGAATTACAATCATATACAGTAAGTTTTGTCCCCTCCAAATGGGACAAAGAATATAAATTGCAGATATACTACTTTGCATAGAATCAAATCACGACATCAAAGGTTTGACAAAGAAAAGAGTATACAATTTTGTGTTATCTGTTCAATCAAACACATTTACAGATACTCAATGTTATAACATTAAATAAAACAAAAGCAAAGTAAATCTGTACCGCAGAAGAGGTATGGTGTTACACATGCCCCATGTTTCGTTGAAGTTTCCCATCAGGGATACTTCAAGGAAACATCTATAACACCTAAGTGGTGCTAGCTGCAAAAAAAAATTATTCCATCTTACTTCAGTTGGGAGAAAAAAAAACACACATTACAAACATACAGTATATACACTAAGAAATTGCATACATTTCTTCCAAAAGATTTTCAAAATAACACATTTACAGAAATTTTCATATTCACACTGGTTTAAGGAAACTAATTTTCATCATTACACTAGATATCTTTAAGCATGTTCATTTCATACACACACAGTTAAAAAAACAGACAAACAGTACACAAACTAACCTACACATTAGTAGAATAGGTATAGCCTCCAAATGAAATAAAAAAAGTAAACACATATACAATAGCACAGAACATTTTAACATAACAAAGCAGAAATTTGTCTTTCAATATTTTTAAAGAGAGTAAATATTCAGACACACAAGTATACTCATGATCACAGTGCATTTTACAAGATTCAGCACCTCATGAAATATTGAAAATTTCAGTATGCATCCACATATGTACTAATATTTACACAAAACAGCTATGAGAACTTTTTCCAACTGACTCTTTAAATACAAAAGCAACCTTTCAAGATTTTCTCAAAACAATTAACTTTAAAGCTGCTCTTCATTAATAGCAGTCCAAAATGTTTGTTGCACATATCCACATTAACCTATTCAGAACCTATCTTTATTCATCACTGCTGTATTTTTAAAACAATGCAGTCCAAAACAAAACATCTACATTCATTTGAATAAGAATGCATATATATTTTATAATAACTTTTCACTGACTTCAATAAGAAGAGTCAGTTCATAACACACTGATCAAAAAAACCTAACTTACTTCACTGCTTGCCTCAGTGCTAGCAGTCCATGTTACACATTCTGCCCATTATTGTTTTGGGCAGTCTTTTATCTATAAATATTTAGGAACAAAAGCACAATTTAGATTAAGAACACCAAAACAAACATTTTTTTTTATTAGTACACTGCCCCATCCTCTAGGTCCTTTTGCCCCACAATGGCAAGTCCTTTGGCTACTGCTCACATAGCATATATGGTAGTCCTCAACTTCAGGACTACAGCATTTTTATTGTCTTGTCTTGTTTAGCTGCCCAACAATATATTTTTGAGCAGTTTATAGTCATCATCTCCAAGATTTTTCCATCATTATGTCACATCTATGTTACCAATTGCATTAATGGTATAAAACATAAAATCTGCAACTTTGAGGCAGTAATTAGACACTGGCAACAAAACCATTTCCTTTCAAATGACAACATCAGGTAACATATACATTAATCAAGAAAATTTTAAATGACATTTTTGGCATAATGACAATGTTCAGGGTTTATTTGAGTCCCTGATTTGTGGTTTTTCTCCCCACTTTCTTACTCAGTAATATTTCTTATGAAGTCAACATTCAATTTAATTACACATTTAGGTTATCAAATATGTCAAGCTCAGAACAATAATTTTACATCCTATTGCAAGTGCTTTTTGCCTTTGGTGGCACTAGACATATACATCTCATATCCATCTTACACACATTAGTCAGGTTCATCCCCACAGTTTTTAACACACAAAGTTTTTCAACATCATATTTGTCCTTATTTTCAAAGCCATTTACGTTTAGTCATATTATAGTATTCATTTACCTTGTTTTCAGTATTCTTACCTTTCTCATCCATATTTCTCTTTCCAATAACTTTCTATTACATTTTTTCTTTTACAATACTCACTATACTTTCATTATTCTTGGTCATTTTCTAGTGTACCCAATGTAATCATTCATTTCTATTTACAGAAACATTCACCTTTAGTCATATTATACAAAGAAAATTTTGCATTATTAATAATTTTTATCATCATTCAAATCCACTAAAAAATTAACTGCATGTTCCTATTCCTTTTTACTGTACCCACTATACTTTCATTATTCATGGCCATTTTCTAGTGTACCCAATTTAATTATTCATTTATTTATCCACAAACAATACACAGCATTCTACATTATTTCCACACTATTCAGTTTACTCTGATAGAGAAGAAGGAAAGAAGATAGTAAAAGTTCTGAATGATGAAGAGGAAGGTTGGCAGCATGAAAAGAGAAAGAAGTAGTGCTGGCAACGACTCGGGTCCCTGGTGCTCGTCAGGCACCTGACAATGCAAAGAGTGCATGTCCCCTGAGGCTTAACAACCCTCATCTGAGGACGTGTAGCTTTAAGTAAACCACATATTGCAAACAGAAGCCCTTTCTGATCTTGAAGTATATTATGAATTAAATTATTATCTTGTGGAGTTCCTTGCACTTTCATTAAGTTACCATAAACATCATTATTCCTAAACTTTTAAGGTTTGCCACACTACATGGCCCTATCTTCATAATTAGGCTGGCAACAATAAGTATTCAATAGAAAACAAACAGTTCCTAAGCAAAGTCAAACAGTACACTCCTATAAATAAACAACCTGCCCCAGGCCTCAAGGTCAACAAAACAATAATTAACTTTCAGGTAACACTCAGATACGATAATAATAATGTCATGCATTATATTAACAGAGTATATACATACATCCTGCCCCCAGTCTCTTTATTAACAAGGCAGTCTTTTATGGTTCATAAAACAGTCACTTAAATCTGGTGGCTTTTTAGGCCTCCTATTTTCTACATCTTTCACTAAGCCATTCAGATCTTGCCAACGTTTTGTTTCATCAGGTGGTTTTTTAGGTTTTGAAATTTCAAAGTCTTTAGCAAGATACAACATCTCCTGTCCTGCTATTATTTTATCAGGTGGTTCTTTTAGTTCCTGTAATTTACACTCATTTAAAACATCTGTTAAGGTTTGCCCCAGTATAGCATCATCTGGAGATTCCTGTAAATTTTGCCCGTGTGTTACATTACTGAATAATTCCTTCGGTTTTGGCCCATTTTCACTTTCTGTATCTTGCTTTGGAAAAATGTCACTAACTTTCTCATACCCTCTTTCAGTAAAAGTATATTCACTTTCGTTTACACCTGCAAATTCATCGTCACTAGAGTCATCGCTACTCTCTTCCTCACCATCAGATTCACATAAGTACTCGACTTTTGAACAATAGGGAAAGATAGTAGATTTATTCATATCTGTGTTCATATACCCTTCACCATCTGAACTATCACTGATCTCATTTTCGTCATCAGATTCGAGCAGGAAAGCAACTTTTAGACAGTGGAGCAGATTATCACTAGATGTTTCAGCCACTTCGTTTTTCGACTAATTTTCTACACAATGCACACCGTTTGGACACTCAGGTACTTCTGTTGAATTACTTTGAACGATCTCAGCCTTAGTTTCGTACATAGTATGCTCGTCATATATATTAATAACCTTCGTTTCAAAGATTCCTTTGTTATCATTCTCAGGTAATCGTGCGAAATACTTACTAGACCCTTCTGCATTAGAATCATAAAACACCTTTCCATCAACAACAATTTTATCTGCACTGTTTATAATGCAATGTTCACTAACGTCCTCCTTTACACCATTTTCACCTATTTTTAATTGTGCACACGTCTTTTGCGTGGCATACTCTATCTCCGTTTCCTCTTTATTCATCATAACTTCCCCCACATCTACGTATTTTACCTCATACATATCATTAACAGTGCCAATATTTCCTTTTTCACTCGCGTTTTCTATTTCCCTTTCATTCTTTAATGAATTCTTTTCGCACGATTTCAGCATTGAGTTATCCATATCACATGACATATTAACTTTATTTTCATTTCTACATTCATCTACTACTGAAACCGTCCATCGGAAGGGTCCGATCCCGCCTCTTCTGTTTCTCTCTACGGCAGCCATCTTGTTCTGACGTCTGCCATTTGTGTGTGCTGCCAAGTGCAATGTACGCTGCTCCAGCAACCGCTGGCCCGAGCACAAACGGTCACGTGACTTCTCACTGGGAACGCCTCTATGTATCATTCCGCGCCCGTCTGCTACAGGCGCGTCCTTAACCTTCCTGCCCCATAGTTTACATCATTCTTTCTCGAATCTAATATTTGACATCTTTTCTTTGGGCCGAAAAACAGTTTCCGCGTGAATCCGGCCCGTAACATACGCGGTTTTCAGTTTTCCATTTCTTCTCTATTTTGGAAATTCCGCGCCATGTATCCTCTGCCGCGCGTCGTAAAATTTCCCCTGCCTCTCGCACGACCTCTTTGAATCGTGTTTACACGAAATCAATCATTTTCCTGTCGTTCGTTTTGGTCATTACTTTCTCGCGAATAATTGTTGTTATTATGGGGACGGGACCCGCGATTTCTTCGCCAGTGATCTTCATCCTCTACCCTTTCCAAGAACGCAGAAAAACTACTGTGGGTACTCCCAACATACCGTTTAGAATCTTCAGGCAGTTTCTGCCAAAGAACCCAAACGATCTCGGCTTCAGTTCTTCTTGCTTTTAGGTGTATTAGTTTTCTGTACCATGATTCGCAAAACTCTTTCATGGTTTGCCTGCCTCTGACATCATACAGTCTGGCCATTAGAAATTCACGCCACAACTGGTCTTGTATTCGATCTGACCAGTACTCGTCAATAAATTTTTGTTTAAACGTTTCAAAAGACATCTGGTTAGTATCAAGATTATACCCCCACCTTTTTGCTTCTCCCGTTAGTGCACTAATTACAACATTAATTTTTTCCTGGTCAGACAAATATTCAGGAAAATTTCTTTCGCAATTCTTTACAAAGTCTAGGGGGTACCAACCGTTATGTCTTTTTGCTGGGTCGAATTTTTCCTCGCCCTCTAATATCTTATTGAAAGGCATTTTTTCAGTAAAATGTATAGGTCCTGATTGTAATATTCTTTCCAAGTCATACATTTTGCCTTGGATTTGTGAAGTGTTATGTTCACACTTCTTTTCGCAAGTAACAATCTGTTTAGTTAGTTCCCTGCTTTTTTCTGTTACAGATTGTTTAATCTGTGCAAATTCTGCGTTACTTTCTGTTTGTATTTCGGATTTAATACCGAATACCTTTTCATCCACTTTAGTACAGACTAAGGGCTCTATTTGATCTTGAATTTTAATTACTTCACAGTCAAATCTTTCGTTAATGTCATCAATTTGTCCTTGTACATTGGCAATATTGCCATTGATGAGAGTAATTTCGCTTTTAATACTTTTGATTTCATTACTCACTGTTCCTACCCTTGAGTTGACTTCTTCAATTTGTTTACTAAGTCTGGTACCCTGCTCTTGCATTTGTTTACTAATATCACTACCTAGTGCTGCGTTTTGCGCTGCAATTTGTGCCTTAATATTATCATTGTGTGCTGTAATTTGTGCAGACAACATTTTTAACAATTCTATCATATCTGGATTCTTTTCACTTTTAGGTTCTGCTACATTTTTGTGTTCGAGTCCTACTTCCCTTTCAGTTTTTGGTGATTCAAACATATCCCGCGATTCATTAACATAGCCACTGTCTTCCACAACATCGTTCATATTGTCTTGCTAAGTACGAGCGACATTCATAGCTTCTATCTGTTTATTGACATCGGCGTGGTACCGTACGTAATTTAACTCGCGAGTAAGGCCATCTGTTGGTGTGCTGCCTGAACTGCTCTCGGTTGCATTCTCTTCTCGCGTGTCTGGATTTTTTTCTAGTTTCCTGTCCATTTTAGCTATTACTACGTACTGATACCTTTTATTTTCAATTTCAACTGAACTTTCACTATCCGTTCTGTCAAATAATGTAAAAGTTCGAGCCGCTGGACGTTTTATGTTCACTCTATGTTTGTAAAATGGTAACTACTTATAATTTTTTCCGTCTGTAGGTGCAAATTGAACAACGTCCTGTCGCGCGGCGCCACGTATAACACTCTCGTCTGCTACTGCTATACCTTAACCTCAAAACTGGAGGCAGTTTGCAAAACAGAATTATTTTGTTATAGTAATTATGGTATAAAGCAACAGAGCAGTGTTACCCTCTGAGAGGAATTTTGTTATGTTGACCGTGTTGTTCCTAACGGAAGTGGCTTATCGGAAATGAAAGTCAAAATTACGTACATATTGGAATAGTAACAAACAAAGTTTTGCCTAGCTATATTGTTTACAGAATAAGGGAAACGGTCGGCAGCCTAATTAGGCAAGAGAAAGATTAATGTTCTCGTTTATGAAAGTAGGTATAACTAACAATAATGGACAAACGCAACCTAGACTTAGCCACACGCGAGTGCAATGAACTCTGACACACATATGTTTTAAGATTGAAGCTAACAACTAGAGCAGCACAAACTATTTGCAAAAATTATAAGAGATACCGAAACACCCTATTACTTTCAGGCTTACATAAAGTGAATGGTCTTTATAACATTACTATTAACATGCACTTATAATACACAAGATACGCAAACACTTAGCAAACTTGAATATATAATGTTCAGCAACTGCAGCTTTCTCACTTTTACTACAGCGAAACACAATACTGACCGAATTGCAAGAACTGACTCACCTTTAAGAATTTACTGCAGACAATAATGTGATCGTTTGCCTTATAAGCCTCAGTCTTAAGAACTTTTAATATTGAAGTTAGCAGCAACACTTTAAATAAGCAGTTTTACTAGGAAAATTATTTCAGCAAGCATCAATAACTTTGACTCACTCTCTTGCCACTTTAACTTTCTCTTCACTATGTTCAAGAGGCATTAATTAGCAAACTGGGTTTTAACGTACTTTCAGTAAGGACACTCGGTAATCAGATTAGTTCAAACGGAGAGGACCCTAGGAGGTGTTATGATGAGGAGGAGAGTCAAGGTAGGTACATAAATTCAGATATAAATTACATTATATTTCAGCACATTAGCACATCCATCAAGCTGATCCTTCACTGTACATCATTATAGTATTACATTACAGTGATTGCGCAACGTGCTGGCAACTGCATGTTGGTAGGTGGATTCGCAGACTGAATTGCTGGACTCTGTCATTTCTTGGTGACAACGACGGATACAAATTCCAGAATAGTTCCAGCTATTTATCCATCCATCCGAGGCCTTGGAAAGAAGCAGGAAGAGCCTCTCTCGGAATCAGCACAATATGTATCTTTTACATGGCAGTGCACGGACTCATAGCTCGTCTCCGACTCGTGGCTCGTCCCCGACTGACTATCAGTTCCACCTTTTCCACCTAGGCCAACCACAATTCGCGAGCACTACACAGTTCCGTTCCCTAGGGGAACCACACTACCTCTTACATACAGAATAACTAAGAGCCCTAAGTGAGGATAAGCAGTTTACATAACAGCAACCAAATGTATTAAATAAAACAGAACATTTACACATTTTAAATGTCTACAAAAAATTATTCACACAAAATTACAATCATATACAGTAAGTTTTGTCCCCTTAAGATGGAACGAAGAATATAAATTGCAGATATACTACTTTGCACAGAATCAAATCACGCCATCAAAGGTTTGACAAAGAAAAAAGTATACAATTTTGTGTTATCTGTTCAATCAAACACATTTACAGATACTCAATGTTATAACATTAAATAAAACAAAAGCAAAATAAATCAGTACAGCAGAAGAGGTATGGTGCTACACAAGGATAGAGTAAAGCTGCAGTAGTGCATCGGAATCTGATTCTGATCTCCCAGGGAACGCTGAAAGCTAACCACAAACAATGAGAAGATATACTCTTCTTGTACTTAAGTCGGCATTGTGCCTTTTGGATTAAATCCCGACGCAATATCTGTGTTTCATCGTCAATGTGAAGGTCGAAGAGCTAAAGTAAAGTTGCAGTGGTGCATCGGAATCTAATACTGATATCCCAGGAAAGGCACAAAGCAAACCACAAACAATGAGAAGATTTAATCTTCTTGTACTTAAGTCGGCATTGTGCCTTTTCTATTAAATCCCGACGCAATTTCTGTGTTCCATCGTCAATGTGAAGGTCCAAGGGATAGAGTAAAGCTGCAGCAGTGCATCGGAATCTAACACAGATCTCCCAGGAAACGCTCAAAGAAAACCCCAAACAATGGGAAGCTTTACTCTTCTAGTACTTAAGTCGGTATTGTGTCTTTTCTATTAAATCCTGACGCCAATTCTGTGTTTCATCGTCAATGTGAAGGTCCAAGGGATAGAGCAAAGCTGCAGTAGTGCATCGGAATCTAATACTGATCTCCCACGAAACGCTCAAGATAAACCAGAAACAATGGGAAGATTTACTCTTCTTGTTCTTAAGTTGGCATTGTGCCTTTTGTATTAATCCCCGACGCAACTTTTGTGTTTCATCGCCAATGTGAAGGCCCAAGAGATATCGTAAAGCTGCAGTAGTGCATCGGAATTTAACACTGATCTCCCAGGACACGCTCAAAGCAATCCAGAAACAATGAGAAGATTTAGTCTTCTTGAACTTAAGTCGGCATTGTGCAATTTGTATTAAATCCCAACGCAATCTCCGTGTTTCATCGCCAATGTGAAGGTCCAAGGGATAAAGTAAAGCAGCAGTAGTGCATCGGAGTCTAATACTGATCTCCCAAGAAACGCTCAAAGCAAACCACAAACATTGAGAAGATTTTCTCTTCTTGTACTTAAGTCGGCATTTTGCCTTTTGTATTAAATCAGGAGGCAATTTCTGTGTTTCATCGTCAATGTGAAGGTCCAAGGGATAGAGCAAAGCTGCAGTAGTGCATCGGAATCTAATTCTGATCTCCCACGAAACGCTCAAGATAAACCACAAACAATGGGAAGATTTACTCTTCTTGTTCTTAAGTTGGCATTGTGCCTTTTGTATTAATCCCCGACGCAATTTTTGTGTTTCATCGCCAATGTGAAGGCCCAAGAGATATCGTAAAGCTGCAGTAGTGCATCGGAATGTAACACTGATCTCCCAGGACACGCTCAAAGCAATCCAGAAACAATGAGAAGATTTACTCTTCTTGTACTCAAGTTGGCATTGCGCCGTTTGTATTAAATCCTGAAGCTATTTCTGTGTTTCATCGTCAATGTGAAAGACCAAGTGATAGAGTAAAGCTGCTGAAGTGCATCGGAATCTAATACTGATCTGCCAGAGAAACGCTCAAAGCAAACCACAAACAATGAGAAGATTTACCCTTCGTGTACTTATGTCGGCATTTTGACTTTTATATTAATACCCGACACAATATCTGTGTTTTAACGTCAATGTAAAGGTCCAAGGGATAGAGTGAAGCTGCAGTAGTGCAACGGAATCTAATACTAATCTCCCAGGAAACGCTCAAAGGAAACCGCAAACAATGTGAAGATTTACTCTGCTTGTACTTAAGTTGGCATTATGATTTTTATATTAAATCCCGACGCAGTTTCTGTGTTTCATCGTCAATGTGAATGTCCAAGGGATAGAGTAAAGCTGCAGTAGTGCATCGGAATCTAATAGTGATCACCCACGAAACGCTCAAAGCAAACCACAAACAAAGTGAATATTTATTCTTCTTGTACTTAAGTCTGCATTGTGACTTTTGTATTAAATACCGACACGATATCTGTGTTCAATCGTCAATGTAAAGGTCCAAGGGATAGAGTAAAACTGCAGTAGTGCATCGGAATCTAATTCTGATCTCCCAGGTAAAGCTCAAACAAAACCACACACAATGAGAAGATTTACTGTTCTTGTACTTAAGTCTGCATTGTGCCTTTTGTATCATATCCCGACGCATTTTCTGTAATCATCGTCAATGTGAAGGTCCAAGGGATAGAGTAAAGCCGCAGTAGTGCATCGGAATCAAATACTGACCTCCCCGGAATCACTCAAATCAAACCACAAACAATGAGCAGAATTACTCTTCTTGTACTCAAGTCGGCATTGTGCCTTTTGTATTAAATCCCGACTCAATT
Organism: Schistocerca piceifrons; assembly: GCF_021461385.2. Taxonomy (NCBI): domain Eukaryota; kingdom Metazoa; phylum Arthropoda; class Insecta; order Orthoptera; family Acrididae; genus Schistocerca; species Schistocerca piceifrons. The sequence continues at coordinate 966,847,119 of NC_060149.1, forward strand.
TCTGTGTTTCATCGTCAATGAAAAGGTCCAAGGGATAGAGTAAAGCTGCAGTAGTGCATCGGATTGTAATACTGTTCTTTCAGGAATGCTCAAAGCAAACATAAAAAATTGAGCAGATTTACTCTTATTGTACTCAAGATGGCATTGTGCCTTTTGTATTAAATCCCGACGCAATTTCTGTGTTTAATCGACAATGTGAAAGTCCAAGGGATAGAGTAAAGCTGCTGAAGTGCATCGGAATCTTATACTGATATCCCAGGGAAATGCTCAAAAGAAACCACAAACAATGAGAACATTTACTCTTCTTGTACTTAAGTCGGCATTGTGCCTTTTGTATCAAATAGCGACGCATTTTCTGTAATCATCGCCAATGGGAAGGTCCAAGGGATAAAGTAAATCTGCAGTAGTGGATCGGAATCTAATACTGACCCCCCGGAATCCCTCAAAGCAAACCACAAACAAAGAGCAGATTTACTCTTCTTGTACTTAAGTCAGCATTGTGACTTTTGTATTACATCCCGACGCAATATCTGTATTTCAGTGACAATGTGAGAATCCAAGGGATTGAGTAAAGCTGCTGAAGTGCATCATAATGTAATTCTGATCTCCCAGGAAACGCTCAAAGCAATCCACAAACAATGAGAAGATCTACTCTTCTTGTACTTAAGACGGCATTGTGCCTTTTGTATTAAATCCCGACGCAAATTTGTGTTTCATCGTCAATTAGACGGTCCAAGGGATAGAGTAAAGCTGCAGCAGTGCATCGCAATCTGAAACTGATCTCCCAGGAAACGCTCAAAGCAAGCCACAAACAATGAGAAGATTTACTCTTATTGTACTTAAGTCGGCTTAGTGCCTTTATTATTAAATACCGACGCTATTTCTGTGTTTCATCATCAATGTGGAGGTCCAAGGGATAGAGTAAAGCTGCAGTAGTACATCGGAATCTAATACTGTTCTCCCAGGAAACGCTCAAAGCAAATCACAAACAATGAGAGTATTTACTCTTCTTGTACTTCAGAGGGCTTTGTGCCTTTTGTTTTAAATCTCGACGCAATTTCTGTGTTTCATCGTCAATGTGAAGTTCCAAGGGATAGCGTAATGCTGCAGTAGTGCATCGGAATCTAATACTGATCTCCCAGGGAACGCTCAAAGCAAACCACAAACAATGAGAAGATTTACTCTTCTTGTACTTAAGTCGGCACTGTGCCTTTTGTATTAATTCCCGACACAAGGTCTGTGTTTCATCGTCTATGTGAAGGTCCAAGTGATAGAGTAATGCTGCAGCTGTGCATCGGAATCTAATACTGATCTCCCAGGAAACACTCAAAGCAAACCACAAACACTGACAAGATTTGCTCTTCTTGTACTTAAGTCGGCATTGTGCCTTTTGTATTGAATCCCGACGGAATTTCAATGTTTCATCGTCAATGAGAAGGTCCAAGGGATAGAGAAAAGTTGCAGTAGTGCATCGGAATCTAATACTGATCGTCCAGGAAACGCTCATACAAACCACAAACAATGAGAAGAAATACTCTTCTTGTACTTAAGTCGGCATTGTGTCTTTTGTATTAAATCCCGTCGCCATCTCGGTGTTTTATCGTCAATGTGAAGGTCCAAGGGAAAGGTTAAAGCTGCATTAGTGCATCGGAATCTAATCCTGATCTCCAAGGAAACGGTCAAAGCAAACTACAAACAAAAAGAATATTTACTCTTCTTGTAGTTCAGTGGACATAATTACTTTTGAATTAAATCCCGACGCAATTTCTAGGTTTCATCGTCAATGTGAAGGTCCAAGGGATAGGGTAAAGCTGCAGTAGTCTATCTGAATCTACTACTGATCCCCCAGGAAACGTTCAAAGCAAACCACAAACAATGAGAACATTTACTCTTCTTGTAATTAAATCGGCATTGTGCCTTTTGTATTAAATCCCGACGCAATATCTGTGTTTCATCGTCAATGTGAAGGTACAAGGTATAGTGTAAAGCTACAGTAGTACATCGTAATCTAATACTGATCTCCCAGGAAACGCTCAAACCAACCACAAACATTGAAGAGATTGAACCTTATTCTACTTAAGTCGGCATTGTGCTTTTAGCATTAAATCCCGACGCTATTTCTGTGTTCCATCGTCAATGTGAATGTCCAAGGGATATAGTAAAGCTGCAGTAGTGCATCGGAATGTAATACTGATCTCCCAGGGAACGCTCAAAGCAAACCACAAACAATGAGGAGATATACTCTTCTTGTAGTTAAGTCGGCATTGTGCCTTTTGTTTTAAATCCCGACTCCATTTATGTGTTTCATCGTCAATGTGAACGTCCAAGGGATAAAGTAAAGCTGCGGTAGTGCAACGGAATGTAATACTGTTCTCACAGGAAACGCTCAATGCAAACCACTGAAATTGAGAAGATGTACTCTTCTTGTAATCAAGTTGGCATTGTGCCTTTTGTATTAAATCCCGACGCAATTTCTGTGTTTCATCGTCAATGTATAGTTAAAGCGGATAGGGTAAAGCTGCGGTAGTGCATCGGAGTCAAATTCTGATCTCCCAGGGAGCGCTCAAAGCAAACCACAAACAATGAGAAGGTATACTCTTCTTGTACTTAAGTCGGCATTGTGCCTTTTGTATTAAATCCCGACACAATTTCTGTGTTTCATCGTCAATGTGAAGGTACAAGGGATAGTGTAAATCTGCAGTAGTGCATCGTAATCGAATACTGATCTCCAAGGAAACGCTCATACCAACCACAAACATTGAAGGGATTGAACCCTATTGTACTTAAGTCGGCATTGTGCCTTTAGTATTAAATCCGGACGCAATTTCAGTGTTTCATCAACAATGTGATGGCCCAAGGGATAGAGTAAAGCTGCAGCAGTGCATCGGAATCTAATACTGATCTCCCACGAAACGCTCAAGATAAACCACAAACAATGGGAAGATTTACTCTTCTTGTACTTAAGTTGGCATTGTGCCTTTTGTATTAATTCCCGACGCAATTTTTGGGTTTCATCGTCAATGTGAAGGTCCAAAGGTATCGTGAAGCTGCAGTAGTGCATCAGAATGTAACACTGATCTCTTCTTGAATTTAAGTCGGCATTGTGCCTTTTGTATTAAATCCCAACGCAATCTCCGTGTTTCATCGCCATTGTGAAGGTGCAAAGGATAATGTAAAGCTGCCGTAATGCATCGGAATCTAATACTGATCTCCCAAGAAACGCTCTAAGCAAACCACAAACATTGATAAGATTTTCTCATCTTGTACTAAAGTCTGCATTGTGACTTTTGTATTAAATCCCGACACGATATCTGTGTTCTATCGTCAATGTAAAGGTCCAAGGGATAGAGTAAAAACGCAGTAGTGCATCGGAATCTAATTCTCATCTCCCAGGTAAAGCTCAAACCAAACCACACACAATGAGAAGAATTACTGTTCTTGCACTTAAGTCTGCATTGTGCCTTTTGTATCATATCCCGACGCATTTTCTGTAATCATCGTCAATGTGAAGGTCCAAGGGATAGAGTAAAGCTGCAGTAGTGCATCGGATTGTAATACCGTTCTTCCAGGAAACGCTCAAAGCAAACATCAAAAATTGAGCAGATTTACTCTTCTTGTACTCAAGATGGCATTGAGCCTTTTGTATTAAATCCCGACGCAATTTCTGTGTTTAATCGACAATGTGAAAGTCCAAGGGATAGAATAAAGCTGCTGAAGTGCATCGGAATCTTATACTGATATCCCAGGGAAACGCTCAAAGCAAGCCACAAACAATGAGAAGGTTTACTCTTCTTGAACTTAAGTCGGCATTGTGCCTTTTGTATTAAATCCCGACGCAATTTCTGTGGTTCATCGTCATTATGGAGGTCCAAGGGATAGAGAAAAGTTGCAGTAATGCATCGGAATCTAGTACTTATCTCCCAGGAAACGCTCAAAGCAAACCACAAACAATGAGGAGATTTACTCTTCTTGTACTGAAGTCGGCGTTGTGCCTTTTGTATTAACTCTAGACGCAATTTCTGTGTTTCATCGTCAATGTGAAGGTCCAAGGGATAGAGTAAAGCGGCAGTAGTGCATCAGAATGTTATACTGATCTCCCAGGCAAAGCTCAAAGCAAACCTCAAACAATGAGAAGATTTACTCTTCTTGTACTTAAGTCGGCATTGTGTCTTTTGTATCAAATTCCGACGCATTTTCTGTAATCATCGTCAATGTGAAGGTCCAATGGATTGAGTAAAGCTGCAGTAGTGCATCGGAATCTAATACTGACCACCCTGGAAACGCTCAAAGCAAACCACAAACAATGAGAGGATTTTCTCTTCTTGTACTTAAGTCGGCATTGAGCCTTTTGTATTAAGACCCGATGCCATTTCTGTGTTTCATCGTCAATGTGAAGGTCCAAGGGATATAGCAAAGCCGCAGTAGTGCATCGGAATGTAATACTGTTCTCCCAGGAAACGCTCAACCGAAACCACAGAAATTGAGATGATTTACTCTTTTTGTAATCATGTAGGCATTGTGCATTTTGTTCTAAAACCCGACGCAATTTCTCTGTTTCATCGACAATGTGAAAGTCCAAGGGATAGAGTAAAGCTGCTGAAGTGGATCGGAATCTAATACTGAACTCCCAGGAAACGCTCCAAGCAAACCAGAAACAATGAGAAGATTTACTCTTTTTGTACTTATGTCGGCATTGTGCCTTTTGTATTAAACCCCAACTAAATTTCTGTGTTTCATCGTCAATATGAAGGTAAAAGGGATAGAGTAAAGCTGCAGTAGTACATCGGAACCTAATTCTGATCTTCCAGGGAACGCTCAAACCAACCGCGAACATTGAAATGATTTAACCTTCTTGTACTTAAGTCGTCATTGTGCCTTTTGTACTAAATCCCAACACAATGTCTGTGTTCCATCGTCAATGTGAAGTCCAAGGGATAGAGTAATGCTGCAGTAGTGTATCGGAATCTAATCCTTACCTCCCAGGAAACGCTCAAAACAAACGACAAACCATGAGAAGATTTACTGTTCTTGTACTTAAGTCGGCATTGTGCCTTTTGTATCAAATAGCGACACATTTTCTGTAATCATCGTCAATGGGAAGGTCCAAGGGATAAAGTAAATCTGCAGTAGTGGACCGGAATCTAATACTGACCCCCCGGAATCCCTCAAAGCAAACCACAAACAAAGAGCAGATTTACTCTTCTTGTACTTAAGTCAGCATTGTGACTTTTGTATTACATCCTGACACAATATCTGTATTTCAGTGACAATGTGAAAATCCAAGGGATTGAGTAAAGCTGGTGAAGTGCATCATAATGTAATTCTGATCTCCCAGGAAACGCTTAAAGCAAAACACAAACAATGAGAAGATTTACTCTTCTTGTACTTAAGTCGGCATTGTGCCTTTTGTATTAAATCCCGACGCAATTTTGTGTTTCATCGTCAATGACAAGGTCCAAGGGATAGAGTAAAACTGTAGCAGTGCATCGCAATCTGAATCTGATCTCCCAGGAAACGCTCAAAGCAAGCCACAAACAATGAGAAGATTTACTCTTCTTGTACTTAAGTCGGCTTAGTGCCTTTATTATTAAATACCGACGCTATTTCTGTGTTTCATCATCAATGTGGAGGTCCAAGGGATAGAGTAAAGCTGCAGTAGTGCATCGGAATCTAATACTGTTCTCCCAGGAAACGATCAAAGCAAATCACAAACAATGAGAGTATTCACCCTTCTTGTACTTAAGAAGGCTCTGTGCCTTTTGTTTTAAATCTCGACGCAATTTCTGTGTTTCATCGTCAATGTGAAGTTCCAAGGGATAGCGTAATGCTGCAGTAGTGCATCGGAATCTAATACTTATCTCCCAGGAAACGTTCAAAGCAAACCACAAACAATGAGAAGATTTACTCTTCTTGTACTTAATCGGCACTGTGCCTTTCGCATTAATTCCCGACACAAGGTCTGTGTCTCATCGTCTATGTGAAGGTCCAAGGGATAGGGTAAAGCTGCAGTAGTCTATCTGAATCTACTACTGATCCTCCAGGAAACGTTCAAAGCAAACCACAAACGATGAGAACATATACTCTTCTTGTAATTAAGTCGGCATTGTGCCTTTTGTATTAAATCCCGACGCAATTTCTGTGTTTCATCGTCAATGTGAAGGTACAAGGGATAGTGTAAAGCTACAGTAGTGCATCGTAATCTAATACTGATCTCCCAGGAAACGCTCAAAGCAAACCACAAACAATGAGGAGATTTACTCTTCTTGTAGTTAAGTCGGGATTGTGCCTTTTGTATTATATCCCGACTCCATTTCTGTGTTTCATCGTCAATGTGAAGGTCCAAGGGATAAAGTAAAGCTGCAGTAGTGCATCGGAATGTAATACTGTTCTCACAGGAAACGCTCAATGCAAACCACTAAAATTGAGAAGATTTACTCTTCTTGTAATCAAGTTGGCATTGTGCCTTTTGTATTAAATCCCGACGCAATTTCTGTGTTTCATCGTCAATGTATAGTTAAAACGGATAGGGTAAAGCTGCGGTAGTGCATCGGAGTCAAATTCTGATCTCCCAGGGAGCGCTCAAAGCAAACCACAAAGAATGAGAAGGTATACTCTTCTTGTACTTAAGTCGGCATTCTGCCTTTTGTATTAATTCCCGACACCATTTCTGTGTTTCATCGTCAATGTGAAGGTACAAGGGATAGTGTAAAGCAGCAGCAGTGCATCGGAATCTAATACTGATCTCCCACGAAACGCTCAAGATAAACCGCAAACAATGGGAAGATTTACTCTTCTTGTTCTTAAGTTGGCATTGTGCTTTTTGTACTAATTCCCGACGCAATTTTTGGGTTTCATCGTCAATGTGGAGGTCCAAGAGATATCGTAAAGCTGCAGTAGTGCATCGGAATGTAACACTGATCTCCCAGGACAAGCTCAAAGCAATCCAGAAACAATGAGATGATTTAGTCTTCTTGAACTTAAGTCAGCATTGTGCCTTTTGTATTAAATCCCAACGCAATCTCCGTGTTTCATCGCCAATGTGAAGGTCCAAAGGATAAAGTAAAGCTGCCGTAGTGCATCGGAATCTAATACTGATCTCCCAAGAAACGCTCAAAGCAAACCACAAACATTGAGAAGATTTTCTCTTCTTGTACTTAAGTCGGAATTTTGCCATTTGTATTAAATCAGGAGGCAATTTCTGTGTTTCATCGTCAATGTGAAGGTCCAAGGGATATGGTAACGCTGCAGTAGTGCATCGGAATGTAATACCGTCCTCCCAGGAAAAGCGCAATGCAAACCACTAAAATTGAGAAGATTTACTCTTCTTGTACTCAAGATGGCATTGTGCAGTTTGTATTAAATCCTGAAGCAATTTCTGTGTTTCATCGTCAATTTGAAAGTCCAAGGGATAGAGTAAAGCTGCTGAAGGGCATCGGAATGTAATACAGATCTGCCAGAGAAACGCTCAAAGCAAACCACAAACAATGAGAAGATTTAAACTTCTTGTATTTAAGTCGGCATTGTGCCTTTTGTTTTGAATCCCGACGGAATTTCAATGTTTCATCGTCAATGAGATGGTCCAAGGGATAGAGAAAAGTTGCAGTAGTGCAGCGGAATCTAATACTGATCGTCCAGGAAACGCTCATACAAACCACAAACAATGAGAAGAAATACTCTTCTTGTACTTAAGTCGGCATTGTGTCTTTTGTATTAAATTCCGTCGCCATCTCGGTGTTTTATCGTCAATGTGAACGGCCAAGGGAAAGGTTGAAGCTGCATTAGTGCATCGGAATCTAATACTGATCTCCCAGGAAACGGTCAAAGCAAACTACAAACAAAAAGAATATTAACTCTTCTTGTACTTAAGTCGACATAGTGAGTTTTGAATTAAATCCCGACGCAATTTCTAGGTTTCATCGTCAATGTGAAGGTCCAAGGGATAGGGTAAAGCTGCAGTAGTCTATCTGGATCTACTACTGATCCCCCAGGAATCGTTCAAAGCAAACCACAAACAATGAGAACAATTACTCTTCTTGTAATTAAGTCGGCATTGTGCCTTTTGTATTAAATCCCGACTCCATTTCTGTGTTTGATCGTCAATGTGAACGTCCAAGGGATAAAGTAAAGCTGCAGTAGTGCATCGGTATGTAATACTGTTCTCACAGTAAACGCTCAATGCAAACCACTAAAATTGAGAAGATTTACTCTTCTTGTAATCAAGTTGGCATTGTGCCTTTTGTATTAAATCCCGACGCAATCCTGTGTTTCATCGTCAATGTATAGTTAAAACTGATAGGGTAAAGCTGCGGTAGTGCATCGGAGTCAAATTCTGATCTCCCAGGGAGCGCTCAAAGCAAACCACAAAGAATGAGAAGGTATACTCTTCTTGTACTTAAGTCGGCATTGTGCCTTTTGTATTAAATCCCGACACAATTTCTGTGTTTCATCGTCAATGTGAAGGTACAAGGGATAGTGTAAATCTGCAGTAGTGCATCGTAATCGAATACTGATCTCCAAGGAAATGCTCATACCAACCACAAACATTGAAGGGATTGAACCTGATTGTACTTAAGTCGGCATTGTGCCTTTAGTATTAAATCCCGACGCAATTTCAGTGATTCATCATCATTGTGAAGGTCCAAGGGATAGAGTAAAACTGCAGCAGTGCATCGGAATATAATACCGATCTCCCACGAAACGCTCAAGATAAACCACAAACAATAGGAAGATTTACTCTTCTTGTTCTTAAGTTGGCATTGTGCCTTTTGTATTAACTCCCGGCGCAATTTTTGGGTTTCATCGTCAATGTGAAGGTCCAAGAGATATCGTAAAGCTGTAGTAGTGCATCGGAATGTAACACTGATATCCCAGGACACGCTCAAAGCAATCCAGAAACAATGAGAAGATTTAGTCTTCTTGAACTTAAGACGGCATTGTGCCTTTTGTATTAATACCAGACACAATATCTGTGTTTTATCGTCAATGCAAAGGTCCAAGGGATAGAGTGAAGCTGCAGTAGTGCAACGGAATCTAACACTGATCTCCCAGGAAACGCTCAAAGGAAACCGCACACAATGTGAAGATTTACTCTGCTTGTACTTAGGTTGGCAATATGCTTTTCATATTAAATCCCGACGCAGTTTCTGTGTTATATCGTCAATGTGATTGTCCAAGGGATAGAGTAAAGCTGCAGTAGTTCATCGGAATCTAATACTGGTCTCACAGGAAACGCTCAAAGCAAACTACAAACAAAAAGAATATTTACTCATCTTGTACAGTGCAGGGAGAGCTGGTTTGGAATCCTTTGAAACCCGTGAAATTTTGGCGTACCGTACTATACCTATATCAGAGATTATTATCTCCGGTGAGGGTTCCTACATTATGCCACATGGGAGTTTGTCTTTGTATTGTCGACATTGTGCCTTTTGTATTTCAACCCGATTCAATTTCTGTGTTTCATCGTTAATGTGAAGGTCCAAGGGATAGAGTAAAGCTGCTGAAGTGCATCGGAATCTTACACTGATATCCCAGGGAAACGCTAAAAGCAAACCACAAACAATGAGGAGATTTACTCTTCTTGTACTGAAGTCGGCATTGTGCCTCTTGTATTAACTCTAGACGCAATTTCTGCGTTTCATCATCAATGTGAAGGTCCAAGGGATAGAGTAAAGCTGCAGTAGTGCATCGGAATGTAATACTGATCTCCCAGGCAACGCTCAACGCAAACCTCAAACAATGGGAAGATTTACTCTTCTTGTACTTAAGTCGGCATTGTGCAATGTTATTAAATCCCGACGCAATTTGTGTGTTTCATCGTCAATAAGAAGGTCCAAGGGACAGAGTAGAGCTGCAGTAGTGCATCGGAATCTAATTCTGATCTCCCAGGAAACGCTCAAAGCAAACCACAAACAATGAGAAGACTTACTCCTCTTGTACTTAAGTGTGCATTGTGCCTTTTGTATTAAATCCCGACGCAATTTCTGTGTTTCATCGTCAATGTGAAGGACCAACGGATAGAGTAAAGCTGTAGAAGTGCATCGGAATCTAATACTGATCACCCAGGAGACGCTCAAAGCAAGCCACAAACTATGTGAAGATTTACTCTTCTTGTACTTAAGTCTGCAATGTGACTTTTGTATTAAATCCCGACACGATATCTGTGTTCTATCGTCAATGTGAAGGTCCAATGGATAGAGTAAAGCTGCAGTAGTGCATCGGAATCAATTACTGACCCCCCAGGAATCCCACAAAGCAAACCACAAACAATGAGCAGATTTACTCTTCTTGTACTTAAGTCGGCATTGAGTCTTTTGTATTAATTCCCGACGCCATTCCTGCGTTTCATCGTCAATGTGACGGTTCAAGGGATATAGCAAAGCCGCAGTAGTGCATCGGAATGTAATACCGTTCTCCCAAGAAACGCTCAACCGAAACCACAGAAATTGAGATGATTTACTCTTTTTGTAATCATGTGGGCATTGTGCATTTTGTACTAAATCCCGACGCAATTTCTGTGTTTCATCGACAATGTGAAAGTCCAAAGAATAGAGTAAAGCTGCTGAAGTGGATCGGAATCTAATACTGAACTCCCAGGAAACGCTCCAAGCAAACCAGAAACAATGAGAAGATTTACTCTTTTTGTACTTAAGTCGGCGTTGTGCCTTTTGTATTAAACCCCGACGAAATTTCTGTGTTTCATCGCCAATAGGAATGTAATAGGGATAGAGTAAAGCTGCAGTAGTACATCGGAACCTAATTCTGATCTCCCAGGGAACGCTCAAACCAACCGCAAACACTGAAATGATTTAACCTTCTTGTACTTAAGTCGGCATTGTGCCTTTTGTACCAAATCCCAACACAATGTCTGTGTTCCATCGTCAATGTGAAGTCCAAGGGATAGAGTAAAACTGCAGTAGTGCATCGGAATCTAACCCTTACCTCCCAGGAAACGCTCAAACCAAACCACAAACCATGAGAAGATTTACTGTTGATGTACTTAAGTCGGCATTGTGCCTTTTGTATTAAATCCCGACGCAATTTCTGTATTTCAGTGACAATGTGAAATCCAAGGGATTGAGTAAAGCTGCTGAAGTGCATCGGAATGTTATACTGATCTCCCAGGAAACGCTCAAAGCAAACCACAAACAATGAGAAGATTTACTCTTCTTTACTTAAGTCGGCATTGTGCCTTTTGTATTAAATCCCGACGCAATTTTGTGTTTCATCGTCAATGAGAAGGTCCAAGGGATAGAGTAAAGCTGCAGCAGTGCATCGCAATCGGAAACTGATCTCCCAGTAAACGCTCAAAGCAAGCCACAAACAATGAGAAGATTTACTCTTCTTGTACTTAAGTCGGCTTAGTGCCTTTATTATTAAATAACGACGCTATTTCTGTGTTTCATCATCAATGTGGAGGTCCAAGGGATAGAGTAAAGCTGCAGTAGTGCATCGGAATCTAATACTGTTCTCCCAGGAAACGCTCAAAGCAAACCACAAACAATGAGAGTATTTACTCTTCTTGTACTTAAGAAGGCTCTGTGCCTTTTGTTTTAAATCTCGACGGAATTTCTGTGTTTCATCGTCAATGTGAAGTTCCAAGGGATAGCGTAATGCTGCAGTAGTGCATCGGAATCTAATACTGATCTCCCAGGAAACGCTCAAAGCAAACCACAAACAATGAGAAGATTATCTCTTCTTGTACTTAAGTCGGCACTGTGCCTTTTGTGCTAATTCCCGACACAAGGTCTGTGTTTCAAAGTCAATGTGAAGGTCCAAGGGATAGAGTAATGCTGCAGCAGTGCATCGGAATCTAATACTGATCTCCCAGGAAACGCTCAAAGCAAACCACAAACAATGACAAGATTTACTCTTCTTGTACTTAAGTCGGCATTGTGCCTTTTGTATTTAATCCCGACGGAATTTCAGTGTTTCAACGTCAATGAGAAGGTCCAAGGGATGGAGTTAAGCTGCAGTAATGCAACGGAATCTAATACTGATCTCCCAGAAAACGCTCAATGAAAACCACAAACAATGAGAAGATTTACTCTTCTTGTACTTAAGTTGGCATTGAGCCTTTTGGATTAAATCCCGACCCAATTTCTGTGTTTCATCGTCAATGTGAAGGTCCAAGGGATAGAGTAATGCCACAGCAGTGCATCGGAATCTAATACTGATCTCCCAGGAAACGATCAAAACAAACCACAAACATTGAGATGATTTACTTTTCTTGTACTTAAGTCGGCACTGTGCGTTTTGTATTAAATCCCGACGCAATTTCTGTGTTTCATCGTCAATGTGAAGGTCCAAGGGATAGAGAAAAGTTGCAGTAGTGCATCGGAATCTAATACTGATCGTCCAGGAAACGTTCATACAAACCACAAACATTGATAAGAAATACTCTTCTTGTACTTAAGTCGGCATTGTGTCTTTTGTATTAAATCCCGTCGCCATCTCGGTGTTTTTTCGTCAATGTGAAGGTCCAAGGGAAAGGTTAAAGCTGCATTAGTGCATCGGAATCTAATACTGATCTCCCAGGAAACTACAAACAAAGAGAATATTAACTCTTCTTGTACGTAAGTCGACATTGTGACTTTTGAATTAAATCCCGACGCAATTTCTGTGTTTCATCGTCAATGTGAGGGTCAAAGGGATAGGGTAAAGCTGCAGTAGTCTATCGGAATCTACTACTGATCCCCCAGGAAACGTTCAAAGCAAACCACAAACAATGAGGAGATTTACTCGTCTTGTAGTTAAGTCGGCATTGTGTCTTTTGTATTAAATCCCGACGCCATTTCTGTGTTTCATCGTCAATGTGAATGTCCAAGGGATAGAGTAAAGCTGCAGTAGTGCATCGGAATGTAATACTGTTCTCACAGGAAACGCTCAATGCAAACCACTGAAATTGAGAAGATTTACCCTTCTTGTAATCAAGTTGGCATTGTGCCTTGTGTATTAAATCTCGACGCAATTTCTGTGTTTCATCGTCAATGTATAGTTAAAACGGATAGGGTAAAGCTGCAGTAGTGCATCGGAGTCTAATTCTGATCTCCCAGAGAGCGCTCAAAGCAAACCACAAACAATGAGAAGGTATACTCTCCTTGCACTTAAGTCGGCATTGTGCCTTTTGTATTAAATCCCGTCGCAATTTCTGTGTTTCATCGCCAATGTGAAGGTACTAGGGATAGTGTAAATCTGCAGTAGTGCTTCGTAATCGAATACTGATCTCCAAGGAAACGCTCAAACCAACCACAAATATTGAAGAGATTGAACCTTGTTGTACCTAAGTCGGTATTGTGCCTTAGCATTAAATCCCGACGCAATTTCTGTGATCCATCGTCAATGTGAATGTCCAAGGGATATAGTAAAGCTGCAGTAGTGCATCGCAATCTAATACTTATCTCCCGGGAAACGCTCACACCAAACCACAGACAATGTGAAGGGTTACTGTTCTCGTACTTAAGTCGGCATTGTGCCTTTTGTATCAAATCCCGACTAATTTTCTGTAATCATCGTCAATGTGAAGATCGATGCGATAGTATAAAGCTGCAGCAGTGCATCGGAATCTAATACAAACCCCCCAGGAATCCCACAAAGCTAACCACAAACAATGAGCAAATTTACTCTTCATGTACGTAAGTCGGCATTGTGCCTTTTGTATTAAATCCTGACGCCATTTCTGTATTTAGTCGTCAATGTGAACGTCCAAGGGATAAGGTAAGGCTGCAGTAGTGCATCGGAATGTAAAACAGTTCACCCAGGAAAAGCTCAAAGCAAACCACTAAAATTGAGAAAGTTTACTCTTCTTGTAATCAAGTTGTCATTGTGCCTTTTGTATTAAATCCAAACGCAATTTCTGTGTCTCACCGACAATGTGAAAGTCCAAGTGATAGAGTAAAGCTGCCAAAGTGAATCGGAATGTAATACTGATCTCCCAGGAAACTTTCAAAGCCAACCACAAACAATGAGAAGATTAACTCCTCTTGTTCTTAAGTCGGCATTGTGCCTTTTGTATCAAACCCCTACGCATTTTCTGTAATCATCGTCAATGTTAAGGTCCTAGGGACCGAGTAAAGCTGCAGCAGTGCAACGGAATCTAATACTGACCCCCAGGATTCCCACAAAGCTAACCATAAACAATGAGCAAGTTTACTCTTCATGTACATAAGTCGGCATTGTGCCGTTTGTATTAAATCCCGACGCAATTTCTGTGATTCATCGTCAATGTGAAGGTCCAAGGGATAGAGTAAAGCTGCAGTAGTGCATCGGAATGTCATACTGATCACCCAGGAAACGCTCAAAGCTAACCAAAGACAATGGGAGGAGTAACTCTTCTTCTGCTTAAGTCGGCATTGTGCCTTTAGTATTAAATCCCGACGCCATTTCTGTGTATCATCGTCAATGTGAATGTCCAACGGATAGAGTAAAGCAGCAGTAGTGCATCGGAATGTAATAGTATTCTCCCAGGATACGCTCAAAGCAATATAAAATAATTGGGAAGATTTACTCTTCTAGTACTTAAATCGGAATTGTGCCTTTTGTATTAAGTCTCGACGCAATATCTATATTCATCGTCTATGAGAAGGTCCAAGGGATAGAATAAAGCAGCAGTAGTGCATCTTTATCTAGTACTGATCTCCCAGGAGGCGCTCAAAGCAAGACACAAACAATGGGGAAAATTACTCTTCTGGTAATAAGTCGGCTTTGTGCCTTTTGTATTAAATCCCGACGCAATTTCTGTGTTTCATCATCAATGGGAAGGGCCAAGGGATAGGGTAAAGCTGCAGTAGAGCATCGGAATCTAATACTGATCTCCCAGGAAATGCTCAAAGCAAACCACAAACAATGTGAAGGTTTACTCGTCTTGTACTTAAGTCGGCACTGTGCGTTTTGTATTGAATCCCGACAGAATTTCTGTGTTTCATCGTCAATCTGAAGGTCCAAGGGATAGAGTAAAGCTGCAGTAGTGCAACGAAATCCAATACTGATCTCCCAGAAAACTCTCAAAGAAAACCACAAACAATGAGAAGATTTTCTCTTCTTGTACTTAAGTCGGCATTGTGCCTTTTGTATTAAATCCCGACGCATTTTCTGCGTTTCATCGTCAATGTGAAAGTCCAAGGGATAGAGTAAAGCTCCAGTAGTACGTCAGAATCTAATACTGATCTCCCAGGAAACGCCCAAAGCAAATCACAAATAATGAGAAGATTTACTCCTCTTGTACATAAGTCGGCATTGTGATTTTTGTATTAAACTCCGACGCAATTTCTGTGTTTCATCGTCAATGTGAAGGTCCAAGGGATAGGGTAAACCTGCAGTAGTCATTCGGAATCTAGTACTGATCCCCCAGGAAACGCTCAAAGCAAACAACAAACAATGTAAAGATATACTCTTCTTGTAATTAAGTCGGCATTGTGCCTTTTGTATTAAATCCCTACGCAATTTCTGTGTTTCATGGTCAATGTTAAGGTAGAAGGGATAGTGTAGAGCTGCAGTAGTGCATCGGAATCTAATACTGATCTCCCAGGAAACTCTCAAAGCAAACCACAAACAATGAGAAGATTTACTCTTCATGTACTTAAGTCGGCATTGCGCCTTTTATATTAAATCCCGACGCCATTTCTGTGTTTCATCGTCAATGTGAACGTCCAAGCGATAGAGTAAAGCTGCAGTAGTGCATCCGAATCTAATTCTGCTCTCCCAGGAAACGCTCAAAACAAACCACAAACAATGAGAAGATTTACTCTTCATGTACTTAAGTCGGCATTGCGCCTTTTATATTAAATCCCGACGCCATTTCTGTGTTTCATCGTCAATGTGAACGTCCAAGGGATAGAGTATAGCTGCAGTAGTGCATCGGAATCTAATACTTATCTCCCAGGGAACACTTAAACCAAACCACAGACAATGACAAGGGTTACTATTCTTGTAATTCAGTCGGCATTGTGCCTATTGTATCAAATCCCGACACATTCTCTCTAAACATCGTCAATGTGAAGGTCGAAGGGATAGTGTCAAGCTGCAGTAGTGCATCGGAATCTAATACTGACCCCCCAGGAATCCTTCAAAGCAAACCACAAACTATGAGAATATTTACCCTTCTTTCACTTAAGGCGGCATTGTGCATTTTGTATTAAATCCCGACAAATTTCTATGTTTCATCATCAATGAGAAGGTCCAAGGGACAGAGTAAAGCTGCAGTAGTGCATCGGAATCTAGAACTGATCTCCCGGGAAACGCTCTAAGCAAACCACAAACATTGGGAAGGTCTACTTTTCTTGTACTTAAGTCGGCATTGTGCCTCTTGTATTAAATCTTGATGAAATTTCTGTGTTTCATCGTCAATGTAAAGGTCCAAGGGATAGAATAAAGCTGCAGTAGTGCACCGGAATCTAATACTGATCTCCCAGGAAAAGCTCAACGCAAACCACAAACAGTGGGAAGATTTACTCTTCTTGTACTTAAGTCGGCATAGTGCCTTTTGTATTAAATCCCGTCGCAATTTCTGTATTTCATCGTCAACGTGAAGGTCCAAGAGATAGAATAAAGCTGCAGTAGTCCATCGGAATATAATACTGATCTCCCAGGAAACGTTAAAACCAACCACAAACATTGAAGAGATTCAAACTTATTGTACTTAAGTCGGCATTGTGCCTTTTGTATTAAATCCCGACGCCATTTCTGTGTTGCATCGTCAATGTGAACGTTCAAGGGATAGAGTAAAGCTGCTGTAGTGCATCGGAATCAAATTCTGATCTCCCAGGGAACGCTCAAAGCAAACCACGGACAATGACAAGGGTTACTATTCTTGTAATTAAGTCGGCATTGTGCCTTTTGTATCAAATCCCGACACATTTTCTGTAATCATCGTCATGTGAAGGTCCAAGGGATAGAGTAAAGCTGCAGTAGTGCATCGGAATCTAATACTGATCTCACAGGAAACGCTCCAACAAACCACAAACAATGAGAAGATTTACTCTTCTTGTACTTCAGTTGTCATAGTGTCTTTTGTATTAAATCCCGTCGCTATTTCTGTGCTTTATCGTCAATGTGAAGGTCCAAGGGATAGGGTAAAGCTGCAGTATTGCATCGGAATGTAATACTGATCTCCCAGGCAACGCTCAAAGCAAACCACAGACATTGAGATGTTCTACTCTTCATGTACATATGTCGGCATTGTGCGTTTTGTATTAAACACACACGCAATTTCTTTGTTTCATCGTCATTGTGAAGGTCCAAGGGATAGAGTAAAGATGCAGTAGTGCATCGGAATCTAATACAGATCTCCCAGGAAACGCTCAAACCAACCACAATCATTTAAGAGATTTAACCTTATTGTACTGAAGTCGGCATTGTGCTTTTTGTATTAAATCCCGACGCAATTTCTGTGATCCATCGCGAATGTGAAGGTCCAAGGGATGTAGTAAAGCTGCAGTAGTGCATCGCAATACAATACTGTTCTCCCAGGAAACGCTCAATGCAAACCTTAAAAATTGAGAAGATTTACTCTTCTTGTATACAAGTTGGCATTGTTCCTTTTGTGTTAAATGCCGACGTATTCAGTGTTTCATCGACAATGTGAAGATCCTAGGGGTAGTGTAAAGCTGCAGTAGTGCACCGGAATGTAATACTGTTCTCCCAGTAAACGCTCAAACAAACCACACAAATTGAGAAGATTTACAGGTCTTGTACTCTTGCTGGCATTGCGCCTTTTGTATTAATTGCCGACGCAATTTCTGTGTTTCATCGACAATGTGAAAGTCCAAGGGATTGAGTAAAGCTGCTGAAGTGCATCAGAATCTAATACTGATTTCCCAGGAAGCGCTCAAATAAAACCACAAACAATGAGAAGATTTTCTCTGCTTGTACTTATGTCGGCATTGTGCC
Source organism: Schistocerca piceifrons (assembly GCF_021461385.2). Taxonomy (NCBI): domain Eukaryota; kingdom Metazoa; phylum Arthropoda; class Insecta; order Orthoptera; family Acrididae; genus Schistocerca; species Schistocerca piceifrons. The sequence continues at coordinate 966,865,002 of NC_060149.1, forward strand.
CTGTGTATTAAATCCCGACGCAATTTCTGCGTTTCGTCGTCAATGTGAATGTCCAAGGGATAGAGTAAAGTTGCAGTACTGCATCGGAATCTAATATTGATCTCACAGGAAACGCACAAAGCAAACTACAAACAAAAGGAATATTTACTCTTCTTGTACTTAAGTCGACATTGTGCCTTTTGTATCAGATCCCGACGCAATTTCTGTTTTTCAACGTCAATGTGATGGTCCAAGGGATAGAGTAAAGCTGCAGTAGTCCATCGGAATCTAGTACTGATCCCCCAGGAAAAGCTCAAACTACCACAAACAATGAGAAGACTTACTGTTCTTGCAATTAAGTCGGCATTGAGCCTTTTGTATTAAATCCCGACACAATTTCTGTGCTTCATCGTCAATGTGAAGGTCCAAGGGATAGTGTAAAGCTGCAGTAGTGCATCGGAATCTAATACTGATCTCCCAGGAAACGTTAAAACCAACCACAAACATTGAAGAGATTCAACCTTATCGTACTTAAGTCAGCATTGTGCCTTTTATATTAAATCCAGACGCAGTTTCTGTGTTCCATCGTCAATGTGAAGGTCAAACGGATATAGTACAGCTGCATTAGTGCATCGGAATGTCACACTGATGTCAAAAATAACGCTCAAAGCAAACCACAAACAATGTGAATATTTACTCTTCCTTTACTTAAGTCGGCATTGTGCATTTTGTATTAAATCCCAACGCCATTTCTGTGTTTTATCGTCAATGTGAAAATCCATGAGGTAGTGTAAAGCAGCAGTAGTGCATCGGAAGGTAATACTGTTCTCCCAGAAAACGCTCAAAGCAAACCACAAAAATTGAGAAGATTTACTGTCCTTGTCCTCATGTTGGCATTGTGCTTTTTGTATTAAATTCCGACCCAATTTCAGTGTTTCATCGACAATGTGAAAGGCCAAGGGATAGAGTAAAGCTGCAGTAGTGCATCGGAATCTAACTCTGATCTCCCAGGGAACGCTCAAAGCAAACCACAAACTATGATAATATTTACACTTCTTGCACTTAAGTCGGCATTGTGCCTTCTGTATTAAATCCTGACGCCACTTCTGTGATTCATCGTCAATGTGAAGGTCCAAGGGGTAGTGTAAAGCTCCAGTAGTGCACCGGAATGTAATACTGTTCTCCCAGTAAACGCTCAAACCAACCACACAAACTGAGAAGATTTTCTGTTCTTGTACTCAAGTTGGAATTGTGCCCTTTGTATTAAATCCCGACGCAATTTCTGTGTTTCATCGACAATGTGAAAGTCGAAGGGATCGATTAAAGCTGCTGAAGTGCATCGTAATCTAATCCTCATCTCCCAGGAAACGCCTAAAGCAAACCACAACCAATGAGATGATTTACTCATCTTGTACTTAAGTCGGTATTGTGCTTTTGTATTAAATCCCGACGAAATTTCTGTGTTTCGTCGTGAATGTGAAGGTCCAAGGGATAGAACAAAGCTGCAGTAGTGCACCGGAATCTAATACTGATCGCCCAGGACACGCTTAAAGCAAACCACAAACTATGAGAGGATTTTCTCTTCTTGTACTTAAGTCGGCATTGTGCGATATTTATTAAATCCCGACGGAATTTCTGTGTTTCATCGTCAATGTGAAGGTCCAAGTGATAGAGTAATGCTGCAGTAGTGCATCGGAATCTAATACCGATCTCCCAGGACACGCTCAAAGCAAACCACTAACAATGGGATGATTTACTCTCCTTGTACTTAAGTCGGCACTGCGCCTTTTGTATTAAATCCCGACGCCATTTCTGTGTTTCATCGTCAATGTGAACGTCCAAGGGATAAAGTGAAGCTGCAGTAGTGCATCGGAAACTAACTCTGATCTCCCAGGGAACGCTCAAAGCAAACCACAAACTACGAGAATATTTACTTTTCTTGCACTTAAGTCAGCATTGTGCCTTCTGTATTAAATCTCGACGCCATTTCTGTGATTCATCGTCAATGTGAAGATCCGAGGGGTAGTGTAAAGCTGCAGTAGTGCACCGGAATGTAATACTGTTCTGCGAGTAAACGCTTAAACAAACCACAAACATTGAAGAGATTCAACCTTATTGTACTTAAGTCGGCATTGTGCCCGACGCAATTTCAGTGATCGTCGTCAATGTGAAGGTCCAAGGGATAGTGTAAAGCTGCAGTAGTGCATCGTAATCTAATACTGATCTCCCAGGAGACGCTCAAACCAACCACAAACATTGAAGAGATTCAACCTTATTGTACTTTAGTCGGCATTGTGCCTTTTGTTTTAAATCCCGACGCAGTTTCTGTGTTCCATCGTCCATGAGAAGGTCCAAGGGATATAGTAAAGCTGCAGTAGTGCATCGGAATATCATACTGTTCTCCCAGTAAACGCTCAAACAAGCCACACAAATTGACAAGATTTACTGTTCTTGTACTCAAGTTGCCGTTGTGCCTTTTGTATTAATTCCCGACGCAATTTCTGTGTTTCATCGACAATGTGAAGGTCCAAAGGATAGAGTAAAGCTGCTGAAGTGCATCGGAATCTAATACTGATCTTCAAGGAAACACTCAAAGCAAACCAGAAACAATGAGAAGATTTACTCTTCTTGTCTTTAAGTCAGCATTGTATCTTTTGTATTAAATCCCGACAAATTTCTATGTTTCATCGTCATTGAGAAGGTCCAAGGGATAGAGTAAAGCTGCAGTAGTGCATCGGAATCTAATACTGATCTCCCATTAAAACGCTCAGAGCAAACCACAAACAATGAGTTTATTTACTCTTCTTGTACCTAAGTCGGCATTGTGCCTTTTGTATTAAATCCCGACGCAATTTCTGTGTTTCCTCGTCAATGTAAATGTCCAAGGGATAGAGTAAAGCTGCATTAGTGCATCGGAATCTAATACAGAGCTCCCAAGAATCGCTCAAAGCAAACCGCAAACAATGAGAAGATTTACTACTCTTGTACTTAAGTCGGCATTGTGCATGTTGTAATAAATTCCGACGCAATTTCTGTGTTTCATCGTCATTGTGAATGTCCAAGGGATAGAATAAAGCTGCAGTAGTTCATCGGAATCCAATACTGATCTCCCATGAAACGCTCAAAGCAAACCACAAGCAGTGAGAATATATACTCTTCTTGTACTTAAGTCTTCATTGTGCTCTTTTGTATTAAATCCTGACGCATTTTCTGTTTTTCATCGTCAACGTGATGGTCCAAGGTATAGAGTAAAGCTACAGTAGTGCATCAGAATCTAAATCTGATTTCCCAGGAAACGCTCAAAGCAAACCACAAACTATAAGAAGATTTACTCTTCCTGTACTTAAGTCGGCATTGTACATTTTGTATTATATCCCGACGCAATATCAGTGTTTCATCGTCAATGTGAAGGTCCAAAGTATGGAGTAAAGCTGCAGTAGTGCATCGGAATCTAATACTGATCTCCCATGAAACGCCCAAAGCAATCCACAAACAATGAGAAGATTTACTCTTCTCTTACTTAAGTCGGCATTATGCCATTTATATTAAATCCCGACACAATTTCTGTGTTTCATCGTCATTGTGAAAGTCTAAGGGATAGAGTAAAACTGCAATAGCGCATCGGAATCTAATACTTATATCCCTTGAAACGCTCAAAGCAAACCATAAACAATGAGAAGATATACTTTTCTTGTACTTAAGTCGGCAATGTGCCTTTTGTATTGAATCCCGACGCAATTTCTGTGTTTCGTCGTCAATGTGAAGTTCCAAGGGATAGATTAAAGCTGCAGTTGTGAATCGGAATCTAATACTCATCTCCCAGCAAACGCTCAAAGCAAACCAAAAACAATGTGAAGATTTACTCTACTTGTACTTACGTCGGCATTGTGCATTTTGTATTAAATTCCGACAGAATTTCTGTGTTTCATCGATAATGTGAAAGTCCTAGGAATACAGTAAAGCTGCAGTAGTGCATCGGAATGTAATACTGATCTCCCAGGAAACGCACAAAGCAAACAACTAACAATGAGATGATTTGCTCTTCTTGTACTTAAGTAGGCATTGTGCCTTTTGTATTAAATCCGAACGCAATTCCTGTGCTTCGTCGTCAATGTAAATGTCCAAGGCATTAAGCAAATCTGCAGTAGTGCATCGGAATCCAATACTGATCTCCCATGAAACGCTCAAAGCGAACCACAAACAATGAGAATATATACTCTTCTTGTACTTAAGTCTTCATTGTGCCTATTGTATTAAATCCCGACGCAATTTCTGTGCTTCATCGTCAATGTGAATGTCCAAGGGAAAGAGAAAAGCTACAGTAGTGCATCGGAGTCTAATACTGATCTCCCATGAAACGTTCAAAGCAAACCACAAACAATGAGAAGATATACTCCTCTTGTACTTAAGTCAGGATTGTGCCTTTTGTATTAAATCCCGACGCAATTCCGGTGTTTCGTCGTCAATGTAAATGTCCAAGGGCTAGAGAAAAGCTGCAGTAGTGCATCTGAATCCAATATTGATCTCCCATGAAACGCTCAAAGCAAACCACAAACAATGAGTATATATACTCTTCTTGTACTTAAGTCTTCATTGTTCCTTTTGTATTAAATCCCGACGCAATTTCTGTGTTTCATCGTCAATATGAATGTCCAAGGGATAGAATAAAGCTGCAGTTGTGCATCGGAATCTAATACTGATCTCCCATGAAACGCTCAGAGCAAACCACAAACAATGAGAAGATTTACTCTTCTCTTACTTAAGTCGGCATTGTGCCATTTATATTAAATCCCGACACAATTTCTGTGTTTCATCGTCAATGTGAAAGTCCAAGGGATAGAGTAAAACTGCAATAGCGCATCGGAATCTAATACTTATCTCCCTTGAAACGCTCAAAGCAAACCATAAACAATGAGAAGATATACTTTTCTTGTACTTAAGTCGGCATTGTGCCTTTTGTATTGAATCCCGACGCAATTTCTGTGTTTCGTCGTCAATGTGAAGTTCCAAGGGATAGATTAAAGCTGCAGTTGTGCATCGGAATCTAATACTCATCTCCCAGCAAACGCTCAAAGCAAACCAAAAACAATGTGAAGATTTACTCTACTTGTACTTACGTCGGCATTGTGCATTTTGTATTAAATTCCGACAGAATTTCTGTGTTTCATCGATAATGTGAAAGTCCTAGGAATACAGTAAAGCTGCAGTAGTGCATCGGACTGTAATACTGATCTCCCAGGAAACGCACAAAGCAAACAACTAACAATGAGATGATTTGCTCTTCTTGTACTTAAGTCGGCATTGTGCCTTTTGTATTAAATCCGAACGCAATTCCTGTGCTTCGTCGTCAATGTAAATGTCCAAGGCATTAAGCAAATCTGCAGTAGTGCATCGGAATCCAATACTGATCTCCCATGAAACGCTCAAAGCGAACCACATACAATGAGAATATATACTCTTCTTGTACTTAAGTCTTCATTGTGCCTATTGTATTAAATCCCGACGCAATTTCTGTGTTTCATCGTCAATGTGAATGTCCAAGGGAAAGAGAAAAGCTACAGTAGTGCATCGGAGTCTAATACTGATCTCCCATGAAACGTTCAAAGCAAACCACAAACAATGAGAAGATATACTCCTCTTGTACTTAAGTCAGGATTGTGCCTTTTGTATTACATCCCGATGCAATTCCGGTGTTTCGTCGTCAATGTAAATGTCCAAGGGCTAGAGTAAAGCTGCAGTAGTGCATCTGAATCCAATACTGATCGCCCATGAAACGCTCAAAGCAAACCACAAACAATGAGTATATATACTCTTCTTGTACTTAAGTCTTCATTGTTCCTTTTGTATTAAATCCCGACGCAATTTCTGTGTTTCATCGTCAATATGAATGTCCAAGGGATAGAATAAAGCTGCAGTAGTGCATCAGAATCTAATACTGATCTCCCATGAAACGCTCAGAGCAAACCACAAACAATGAGAAGATTTACTCTTCTCTTACTTAAGTCGGCATTGTGCCATTTATATTAAATCCCGGCACAATTTCTGTGTTTCATCGTCAATGTGAAAGTCCAAGGGATAGAGTAAAACTGCAATAGCGCTTCGGAATCTAATACTTATCTCCCTTGAAACGCTCAAAGCAAACCATAAACAATGAGAAGATATACTTTTCTTGTACTTAAGTCGGTATTGTGCCTTTTGTATTGAATCCCGACGCAATTTCTGTGTTTCGTAGTCAATGTGAAGTTCCAAGGGATAGAGTAAAGCTGCAGTTGTGCATCGGAATCTAATACTCACATCCCAGCAAACGCTCAAAGCAAACCAAAAACATTGTGAAGATTTACTCTACTTGTACTTACGTCGGCATTGTGCATTTTGTATTAAATCCCGACTGAATTTCTGTGTTTCATCGATAATGTGAAAGTCCTAGGAATACAGTAAAGCTGCAGTAGTGCATCGGACTGTAATACTGATCTCCCAGGAAACGCACAAAGCAAACAACTAACAATGAGATGATTTGCTCTTCTTGTACTTAAGTCGGCATTGTGCCTTTTGTATTAAATCCGGACGCAATTCCTGTGCTTCGTCGTCAATGTGAATGTCCAAGGGAAAGAGTAAAGCTACAGTAGTGCATCGGAGTCTAATATTGATCTCCCATGAAACGTTCAAAGCAAACCACAAACAATGAGAAGATATACTCCTCTTGTACTTAAGTCAGCATTGTGCCTTTTGTATTAAATCCCGACGCAATTCCGGTGTTTCGTCGTCAATGTAAATGTCCAAGGGCTAGAGTAAAGCTGCAGTAGTGCATCGGAATCTAATACTGATCTCCCATGAAACGCTCAGAGCAAACCACAAACAATGAGTAGATTTACTCTTCTTGTACTTATCTCCGTATTGTGCCTTTTGTATTAAATCCGGACGCAATTCCTAAGCTTCGTCGTCAATGTAAATGTCCAAGGCACTGAGCAAATCTTAAGTAGTGCATCGGAATCCATTACTGATCTCGCATGAAACGCTCAAAGCGAACCACAAACAATGAGAATATATACTCTTCTTGTACTTAAGTCTTCATTGTGCGTATTGTATTAAATCCCGACGCAATTTCTGTGTTTTATCGTCAATGTGAATGTCCAAGGGAAAGAGTAAAGCTGCAGTAGTGCATCGGAATCTAATACTGATCTCCCATGAAACGTTCAAAGCAAACCACAAACAATGAGAAGATATATTCCTCTTTTACTTATGTCGGCATTGTGCCTTTTGTATTAAATCCCGACGCAATTTCTGTGGTCCATCGCGAATGTGAAGGTCCAAGGGATGTAGTAAAGCTGCAGTAGTGCATCGCAATGCATTACTGTTCTCCCAGGAAACGCTCAAAGCAAACCTCTAAAATTGAGAAGATTTACTCATCTTGTACACAAGTTGGCATTGTGTCTTTTGTATTATATCCCGACGCAATTTCTGTGTTCCATCGACAATGTGAATATCCTAGGGGTAGTGTAAAGCTGCAGTAGTGCACCGGATTGTAATACTGTTCTCCCAGTAAACGCTCAAACAAACCACACAAGTAGAGAAGATTTACTGTTCTTGTACTCATGTTGGCATTGTGCCATTTGTATTAATTGCCGATGCGATTTCTGTGTTTCATCGACAATGTGAAAGTCCAAGGGATAGAGTAAAGCTGCTGAAGTGCATCGGAATCTAATACTGATTTCCCAGGAAGCACTCAAAGCAAACCACAAACAATGAGAAGATTTACTCTTCTTGTCCTTAAGTCGGCATAGTGCCTTTTGTATTAAATCCCGACAAATATCTATGTTTCATCGCCAATGAGAAGGTCCAAGGGATTGAGTAAAGCTGCTGTAGTGCATCGGAATCTAGAACTGATCGCCCAGGAAACCCTCTAAGCAAACCACAAACATTGAGGAGATTTACTCTTCTCGTACTTAAGTCGGTATTGTGCCTTTTGTATTAAATCCCGAAGAAATCTCTGTGTTTCATCATCAATATGAAGGTCCAAGAGATGGAATAAAGCCACAGTAGTGCACCGGAATCTAATACTGATCTCCCAGGAAGTGCTCAACGCAAACCACAAACAATGAGAAGATTTACTCTTCTTGTACTTAAGTCGGCGTTGTGCCTTTTGTATTAATTCACGACGCAATTGCTGTGTTTCATCGCCAAACGGATGGTGCAAGGGTTATAGTAAAGCTGCAGTAGTGCATCGGAATCTAATACTGATCTCCCAGGAAACGCTCAGACAAACCACGAACAATGAGAAGATTTACTCTTCTAGTTCTTAGGTCGGCATTGTGCCTTTTGTATTAAGTCCCAACGCAATTTCTGTGTTTCATCGCTAATGTGAAGGTCCAAGGGATAGAGTGAAGCTGCAGCAGTGCATCGAAATGTAATACTGATCCCCCAGGAAACGCTCAAACAAACCCACAAACAACAAGATTTTCTCTTCTTGTACTTAACTCGGCATTGTGCCTTTTGTATTAAATCCCGACGCAATTTCTGTGTTTCATCGACTATGTGAAAGTCGAAGGGATAGAGTAAAGCTGCTGAAGTGCATCGTAATCTAATACTCATCTTCCAGGAAACGCTCATAGAAACCAAAAACATCGAGAAGATTTATTCATCTTGTACTGAAGTCAGCATTGTGCCTTTTGTATTAAATCCCGACGAAATTTCTGTGTTTTGACGTCAATGTGAAGGTCCAAGGGATAGAATAAAGCTGCGGTAGTGCACCGGAATCTAATACTGATCTCCCAGGACACGGATAAAGCAAACCACAAACAATGAGAAGATTTACTCTTCTTGTACTTAAGTCGGCATTGTGCATTTTGTATTAAATCCCGACGCAATTTCTGTGTTTCATCGTCAATGTGAAGGTCCAAGTGATAGAGTAATGCTGCAGTAGTGCATCGGAATCTAATACCGATCTCCCAGGACACGCTCAAAGCAAACCACTAACAATGGGAAGATTTACTCTTCTTGTACTTAAGTCGGCACTGCGCCTTTTGTATTACATCCCGACGCCATTTCTGTGATTCATCGTCAATGTGAAGATCCTAGGGGTAGTGTATAAGCTGCAGTAGTGCACCGGAATGTAATACTGTTCTCCCAGTAAACGCTCAAACAAACCACACAAACTGAGAAGATTTACTGTTCTTGTACTCAAGTTGGCATTGTGCCTCTTGTATTAAATCCCGACGCAATATCTGCGTTTCATCGACAATGTGAAAGTCCAATAGATAGAGTAAAGCTGCAGTAGTGCATCGCAATCCTACTCTGATATCCCAGGGAACGCTCAAAGCAAACCACAAAGAATGAGAAGATTTACTCTTCTTGTCTTTTGTATTAAATCCCGACGAATTTCTATGTTTCATCGTCAATGAGAAGGTCTAAGGGATGGAGTAAAGCTGCAGTAGTGCATCAGAATCTAGGACGTATCTCCCAGGAAACGATCTAAGCAAACCACAAGCATTGAGAAGATTTACTCATCTTGTACTTAAGTCGGCATTGTGCCTTTTGTATTAGATCCCGAAGAAATTTATGTGTTTCATCGTCAATGTAAAGGACCAAGAGATAGAATAAAGCTGCAGTAGTGGACCGGAAACTAATACTGATCTCCCAGGAGACGCTCAAACCAATCACAAGCATTGAAGAGATTCAACCTAATTGTACTTAAGTCGGCATTGTGCCTTTTATATTAAATCCCGTCGCAATTTCTGTGTTTCATCGTCAATGTGAATGTCCAAGGGACAGAGTAAAGCTGCAGTAGTGCATCGGAATGTCATACTGATCTCCCAGGAAACGCTCAAAGCAAACCACAAACAATAAGAAGATTTACTCTTCTTGTACTTAGGTCGGCATTGTGAATTTTGTATTAAATCCCTACGCCATTTCTGAGTATCATCGTCAATGTGAAGGTCCAAGGGATAGAGTAAAGCTGCAGTAGTGCATCGGAATGCAATACTGTTCTTCCAGAAAACGCTCAGAGCAAACCACAACAATTGAGAAGATTTACTCTTCTTTTACACAACTTGGAATTGTGCCTTTTGTATTAATTCCCGACGCAATTTCTGTGTTTCATCGACAATGTGAAAGTCCAAGGGATAGAGTAAAGCTGCTGAAGTGCATCGGAATCTAATTTTGATCTCCCAGGAAACGCTCAAAGCAAACCAGAAAAAATGAGGTTTACTCTTCTTGTCTTTAAGTTGGCATTGTGCCTTTTGTATTAAATCCCGACAAATTTCTATGTTTCATCGTCAATGAGAAGGTCAAAGGGATAGAGTAAAGTTGCAGTAGTGCATCGGAATCTAGAACTGATCGCCCAGGAAACGCTCTAAGCAAACCACAAACATTGAGAAGATTTACTCTTCTTGTACTTAAGTCGGCATTGTGCCTTTTGTATTATATCCCGACGAAATTACTGTGTTTCATCGTCAATATGAAGGTCCAAGGGATAGAATAAAGCTGAAGTAGTGCACCAGAATCTAATACTGATCTCCCAGGAAATGCTTAACGCATACCACAAACAGTGAGAAGATTTACTCTTCTTGTACTTAAGTCGACATTGTGCCTTTCGTATTAAATCCCGACGCAGTTTCTGTATTCCATCGTCAATGTGAAGGTCCAAGGGATAGAGTAAAGCTACAGTAATGCATCAGAATCTAATTCTGATCTCCCAGGACACGCATAAAGCAAAACACAAACAATGAGAAGATTTACTCTTCTTGTACTTACGTCGGCTTTGTGCCTTTTGTATTAAATCCCGGCGCGATTTCTGTGTTTCATCGTCAATGAGATGGTCCATAGGATAGAGTAAAGCAGCAGTATTGCAACGGTATCTAATACTGATCTCCCTGGAAACGTTCAAACCAACATTAAACATTGAAGAGATTCAACCTTATTGTACTGAAGTCGGCATTGTGCCTTTTGTATTAAATCCCGATGCAGTTTCTGTGTTTCATCGTCAATGTGAGGGTCCAAGGAATAGAGTAAAGCTGCTAAAGTGGATCGGATCCTGATACTGATCTTCCAGGAAACGATCAAAGCAAACCACAAACAATGAGAAGATTTACTCTTCTTGTACCTTAGTGGGCATTGTGCCTTTAGAATTAAATCCTGACGCAATTTCTGTGTTTCATCGTGAATGTATAGGTAAAAGGGATAGAGTAAAGCTGCAGTAGTGCATCGGAATCTAATTCTGATCTGCCAGGGAACGCTCTTGTACCTAAGTCGGCATTGTGTCTTTTGTATTAAATCCCGACGCAATTTCTATGCTTCATCGTCTATGTGAATGTCCAAGGGATAGAGTATAGCTGCAGTAGTGCATCGGAATCTAATACTTATCTCCCAGGAAATGCTCAAACCAAACCACAGACAATCAGAAGGGTTACTATTCTTGTAATTAAGTCGGCATTGTGCCTTTTGTATCAAATCCCGACGCATTTTCGGTAATCATCGTCAATGCGAAGGTCCGAAGGATAGAGTATAACTGCAGTAGTGCATCGGAATCTACTATTGACCCCCCAAGGAATCCCTCAAAGCAAACCACAAACTATGAGCAGATTTACTCTTCTCGGACTTAAATCGGCATTGTGCCTTTTGTATTAAATGCGGACGCAATTTCTGTGTTTCATCGTCAATGTGAAGGTCCAAGGGTTAGAGTAAAGATGCAGTAGTGCATAGCAAACTAATACTGAACTCCGTGGACACGTTCAAAGCAAACCACAAACAATGAGAAGATTTACTCTTCTTCTACTTAAGTCGGCATTGCGCCTTTTGTATTATATCCCGACGCAATTTCTTTGTTTCATCGTCAACGCGAAGCTCCAAGTGATAGAGTAATGCTGCAGTAGTCATCGGAATCTAATACTGATCTCCCAGGACACGCTCTACGCAAACCAGTTACTATGGGAAGATTTACTCTTCTTGTACTTAAGTCGGCACTGTGCCATTTGTTTTAAATCCCGACGCAAATTCTGTGTTTCATCGTCAATGTGAGGATCCAAGGGATAGAGTAAAGCTGTAGTAATGAATCGGAATCTAATTCTGATCTCCCAGGACACGCTTAAAGCAAACCACAAACAATGAGAATATTTACTCTTCTTGTACTGAAGTCGGCATTGTGCCATTTCTATTAGATCCCGACGGAATATCTGTGTTTCATCGTCAATGTGAAGGTCCAAGGGATTGAGTAAAGCTGCAGTAGTGCAACGGAATCTAATATTTATCTCCCAGAATACGCTCAAAGAAAACAACAAACAATGAGAAGATCTTATCTTCTTGCACTTAAGTCGGCATTGTGCCTTTTGTATTAAATCCCGACGCATTTTCTGTGTTTCATCGTCAATGTGAAGGTCCAAGGGATAGAATGAAGCTGTACTAGTCCATCGGAATCTAGTACTGATCCCCCAGGAATCGCTCAAAAAAACCACAAACAATGAGAAGATTTACTCTTCTTGTACTTCAGTCGGCATTGTGCCTTTTCTATTAGATCCCGATGCAATTTCTGTGTTTCATCGTCAATTTGATAGTCCAAGGGAAAGAGTAAAGCTGCAGTAGTGCATCGGAATCTAGTACTGATCTCCCAGGAAACGGTCAAAGCAAACCACAAACCATGAGAAGTTTTACTATTCTTGCACTCAAGTCAGCATTATGCCTTTTATATTATATCCCGACGCAGTTTCTGTGTTTCATCGTCAATGTGAAGGTCCAAGGGATAGAGTAAAGCTGCAGTAGTGCATCGGAATCTTATACTGATCTACCAGAACACGCTCAACGCAAACCACTAACCATTGGAAGATTTACTCTTCTTGTACTTAAGTCGGCACTGTGCCCTTTGTATTAAATCCCGACGCAAATTCTGTTTTTCATCGTCAATGTGAGGGTCCAAGGGATAGAGTAAAGCTGTAGTAATGCATCGGAATCTAATTCTGATCTCCCAGGACACGCTTAAAGCAAACCACAAACAATGAGGAGATTTACTCTTCTTGTACTTAAGTCGACATTGTGCCATTTTTATTAGATCCCGACGGAATATCTGTGTTTCATTGTCAATGTGAAGGTCCAAGGGATTGAGTAAAGCTGCAGTAGTGCAACGGAATCTAATATTGATCTCCCAGAATACGTTCAATGAAAACCACAAACAATGAGAAGATTTACTCTTCTTGTAATTAAGTCGGCATGGTACCTTTTGTATTAAATCCAGACGCAATATCTGTGTTTCACGACAATGTGAAGGTCCAAGGGATAGTGTAAAGTTGCAGTAGTGCATCGGAATCTATTACTGATCTCCCAGGAAACGCTCAAACCAAACACAAACATTGAAGAGATTCAACCTTATTGTACTTAAGTCGGCATTGTGCCTTTTGTATTAAATCCCGACGCAGTTTCTGTATTCCATCGTCAATATGAAGTTCCAAGGGATGTTGTAAAGCTGCAGTAGTGCATCGGAGTGTCATACTGATCTCCCAGGAAACGCTCAAAGCAAACCACAAACAATGAGAAGATTTACTCCTCTTATACTTAGGACGGCATTGTGAATTTTGTATTAAATCCCTACGCTATTTCTGTGTTTCATCGTCAATCTGAAGGTCCAAGGGACAGAGTAATGCTGCAGTAGTGCATCGAAATGTAATACTGTTGTCCCAGGAAACGATCAAAAAAACCTCTAAAATAGAGAAGATTTACTCTTCTTGTCATCAAGTTGGCATTGTGCCTTTTGTATTTAATCTTGACGCAATTTCTGTGTTTCATCGACAATGTTAAAGTCCAAGGTACAGGGTAAAGCTGCTGAAATGCATCGGAATCTAATATTGATCTCCCAGGAAACGTTAATTTCAAAACACAAACAATGAGATAATTTACTCTTCTTGTACTTAAGTCGGCATTGTGCCTTTTGTATAAAAACCCGACGCAATTTCTGAGTTTCATCGTCAATGAGAAGGTCCCAGGGATGGAGTAAAGCTGCAGTAGTGCATCGGAATCTAGTACTTATCTCCCAGGAAACGCCCAAAGCAAACCACAAACCACGAGAAGATTTACTCTTCTTGTACTTAAGTCGGCTTTGTGCATTTTGTATTAGTACCCGACGCTAATTCTGAGTTTCATCGTCAATGTGAAAGTTCAAGCGATAGAGAAAAGCTACAGTAGTGCATCTGAATCTAATGCTGATGCCCCAGGAAACGCTCAAAGCAAACCACAAGCAATGAGAAGATTGACTCTTTTTGTACTTCAGTCGGCATTGTGCCTTTTGTATTAGATCCCTACGCAATTTCTGTGTTTCTTCGTGAACGCGAAGGTCCAAGGGATAGAGTAAAGCTGCAGTAGTGCATCGGAATCTAGTACTGATCTCCCAGGAAACGCTCAAAGCAAGCCACACACAAAGAGAAGATACACTCTTCTTGTACTTAACTCGGCATTGTGCCTTTTGTATTAAATCCCGACGCAAATTCTGTGTTTCATCGTCAATGTGAAGGTCCAAGGGATAGAGTATAGCTGCAGTAGTGCATCGGAATCTAATACTGATGTCCCAGGAAACGCTCAAAGAAAACCACAAACAATGAGTAGATGTTTTCTTCTTGTACATAAGTCGGCATTATGCCTTTTGTATTAAATCCCGACGCAATTTCTGCTGTTCATCTTCAATGTGAAGGTCCGAGGGATAGAGTAATGCTGCAGTAGTGCATCGTAATCTAATACTGAACTCCCAGGAATCGCTCAAAGCAACCGACATACAATGAGAGGATTTACTCTTCTTGTACTTATGTCTGCATTGTGCCTTTTGTATTAATACACGACGCTATTTCTGAGTTTCATCGTCAATGTGAAGTTTCAAGCGATAGAGTAAAGCTACAATAGTGCATCGGAATCTAATGCTTATCTCCCAGGAAACGCTCAAAGCAAACCACAAGCAATGAGAAGATTGACTCTTCTTCTACTTCAGTCGGCTTTGTGCCTTTTATATTAGATCCCGACGCAATTTCTGTGTTTCTTCGTGAACGTGAAGGTCCAAGGGATAGAGTAAAGCAGCAGTAGTGCATCGGAATCTAGTACTGATCTCCCAGGAAACGCTCAAAGCAAACCACAAATTATGAGAAGGTTTACTTTTCTTGTCCTTAAGTCGGCATTGTGCTCTTTGTATTAAATTCCGACGCAATTTCTGTGTTTCATCGTCAATGTGAAGGTCCAAGGGATAGATTAAAGCAGCAGTAGTGCATCGGAATCTAATACTGATCTCCCAGGATACGCTTAAAGCAAACCACACACAATGAGAAGATGGACTCTTCTTGTACTTAACTAGGCATTGTGCCTTTTGTATTTAATCCCGACGCAAATTCTGTGTTACATCGTCAATGTGAAAGTCCAAGGGATAGGGTATAGCAGCAGTAGTGCATCGGAATCTAATACTGATGACCCAGGAAACGCTCAAAGAAAACGACAAACGATGAGTAGATTTTCTCTTCTTGTACTTAAGTCGGCACTGTGCCTTTTCTATTAGATCCCGATGCAATTTCTGTGTTTCATCGTCAATTTGATGGTCCAAGGGAAAGAGTAAAGCTGCAGTAGTGCATCGGAATCTAGTACTGATCTCCCAGGAAACGGTCAAAGCAAACGACAAACAACGAGAAGTTTTACTCTTCTTGCACTCAAGTCAGCAATATGCCTTTTATATTATATCCCGACGCAATTTCTGTGTTTCATCGTCAATGTGAATGTCCAAGGGATAGAGTAAAGCTGCAGTAGTGCATTGGAATATAATACTGATCTCCCAGGAAACGCTCAAAGCAAGCCACACACAAAGAGAAGATGGACTCTTCTTGTACTTAACTCGGCATTGTGCCTTTTGTATTAAATCCCGACGCAAATTCTGTGTTTCATCGTCAATGTGATGGTCCGAGGGATAGAGTATAGCTACAGTACTGCATCGGAATCTAATACTGATGTCCCAGGAAACGCTTAAAGAAAACCACAAACAATGAGTAGATGTTTTCCTCTCATACTTAAGTCGGCATTGTGCCCTTTGTATTAAATTCCGACGCAATTTCTGTGTTTTATCATCAATGTGAAGGTCCAAGGGATAGAGTAAAGCTGCAGTAGTACATCGGAATCTAGTACTGATCTCCCAGGAAACGCTCAAAGCAAACCACAAACATTGAGAAGATTTACTCTTCTTGTACCTAAGTCGTCATTGTGTCTTTTGTATTAAATCCCGACGCAATTTCTGTGTTTCATCGTCAATGTGAAGGTCGAAGGGAAAGAGTAAAGCTGCAGTAGAGCATCGCAATCTAATACTGATCTCCCAGGAAACACTCAAAGCAAACCACAAACAATGAGAAGATTTACTCTTCTTGTACTTAAGTCGGTATTGTGCCTTTTGTATTAAATCCCGACGCAATTTCTGTGTTTCATCGTCAATTTGAAGGTCCATGTGATACAGTAAAACTGCAATAGTGCAACGGAATCTAATACTGATCTCCCAGAAAACGCTCAAAGAAAACCACAAACAATGAGAAGATTTTCTCTTCTTGTACTTAAATCGGCATTGTGCCTTTTGTATTAAATCCCGACGCAATTTCTACTTTTGATCGTGAATGTGAAGGTTCAAGGGATAGAGTAAGGCTGCTGAAGTGCATCGGAAGCTAATACTGATCTCCCAGGAAACGCTCAAAGCAAAAAACGAACATTGAGAAGATTTACTCTTCTTGTACTTAAGTCGGCACTGTGTCTTTTGTATTATATCATTTGGCAAGTTCTGTGTTTTATCGTCAATGTGAAGGTCGAAGGGATAGGATAAAGCTGCAGTTGTGCATCGGAATCTAATACTGATCTCCCAGGAAACAATCAAAGCAAACCACATACATTGACAAGATAGACTCTTCTTGTACGCAATTCAGAATTGTGCCTTTTGTATTAGAACCCGATGAGAACCTGTGTTTCATCGTCAATGTTAAGGTCCATGCGATACAGTAAATCTGCAAAAGTGCAACGGAATCTAATACTGTTCTCCCAGTAAACGCTCAAAGCAATCCACAAACTTTGAGAAGATTTACTCTTCTTGTACTTAAGTCGGCATTGTGTCTTTTGTATTATATCATTTCGCAATTTCTGTGTTTTATCGTCAATGTGAAGGTCAAAGGGATAGGGTAAAGCTGCAGTTGTGCATCGGAATCTATCACTGATCTCCCAGGAATCACTCAAAGCAAACCACAAACAATGAGAGGATCTACTCTTCTTGTACTTATGTCGGCACTGTGCCTTTTGCATTAAATACCGACGCAATTTCTGTGTTTCATCGTCAATGTGAAGGTCCAACGGATAGATTAAAGCTGCAGTAGTGCATCGGAATCTAATACTGATCTCCCAGGAAACGCTCAAAACAAACCACAAACAATGAGAAGACTTGCTCTTCTTGTACTTAAGTCGGTATTGTGCCTTTTGTATTAAATCCCGACGCAATTTCTGTGTTTCATCGTCAATGTGAAGGTCCATGTGATACAGTAAAGCTGCAATTGTGCAACGGAATCTAATTCTGATCTCCCAGAAAACGCTCAAAAAAACCACAAACAATGAGAAGATTTTCTCTTCTTGTACTTCAGTCGGCATTGTGCCTTTTCTATCTGATCCCGATGCAATTTCTGTGTTTCATCGTCAATTTGATGGTCCAAGGGAAAGAGTAAAGCTGCAGTAGTGCATCGGAATCTAGTACTGATCTCCCAGGAAACGCTCAAAGCAAACCACAGACATTGAGAAGATTTACTCTTCTTGTACGTAAGTCTCCATTGTGTCTTTTGTATTAAATCCCGACGCAATTTCTGTGTTTCACGTCAATGTGAAGGTCCAAGGTATTATGTAAAGCTGCAGTAGTGCATCGGAATCTAATACTGATCTCCCAGGAAACGCTCAAACCAAACACAAACATTGAAGAGATTCAACCTTATTGTACTTAAGTCGGCATTGTGCCTTTTGTATTAAATCCCGATGCAGTTTCTGTATTCCATCGTCAATGTGAAGGTCCAAGGGATGTAGTAAAGCTGCAGTAGTGCATCGGAATGTCATACTAATCTCCCAGGAATCGCTCATATCAAACCACAAACAATGAGAAGATTTACTCCTCTTGTACTTAGGTCGGCATCGTGAATTTTGTATTAAATCCCTACGCTATTTCTGTGTTTCATCGTCAATGTTAAGGTCCAAGGGACAGAGTAACGCTGCAGTAGTGCATCGAAATATAATACTGTTGTCCCAGGAAACGATCAAAGAAACCTCTAAAATAGAGAAGATTTACTCTTCTTGTCATCAAGTTGGCATTGTGCCTTTTGTATTTAATCTTGACGCAATTTCTGTGTTTCATCGACAATGTTAAAGTCCAAGGTACAGGGTAAAGCTGCTGAAATGCATCGGAATCTAATATTGATCTCCCAGGAAACGTTAATTTCAAAACACAAACAATGAGAGGATTTACTCTTCTTGTACTTAAGTCAGCATTTTGCCTTTTGTATAAAATCCCGACGCAATTTCTGAGTTTCATCGTCAATGAGAAGGTCCATGGGATGGAGTAAAGCTGCAGTAGTGCATCGGAATCTAGTACTTATCTCCCAGGAAACGCCCAAAGCAAACCACAAACAATGAGGAGATTTACTCTTCTTGTACTTAAGTTGGCATTGTGGGTTTTGTATTAAACCCCGACGCATTTTCTGTGTTTCATCGTCAATGTGAAGGTCCAAGCGATAGAGTAATGCTGCAGTAGTGCATCGCAATCTAATACAGATCTCACAGGAACCGCTCAAAGCAAACCACATACAATGAAAGGATTTACTCTTCTTGTACTTAAGTCGGCATTGTGCATTTTGTATTAATACCCGACGCTAATTCTGAGTTTCATCGTCAATGTGAAAGTTCAAGCGATAGAGTAAAGCTACAATAGTGCATCTGAATCGAATGCTGATGTCCCAGGAAACGCTCAAGGCAAACCACAAGCAATGAGAAGATTGACTCATTTTCTACTTCAGTCGGCTTTGTGCCTTTTGTATTAGATCCCGACGCAATTTCTGTGTTTCTTCGTGAACGTGAAGGTCCAAGGGATAGAGTAAAGCTGCAGTAGTGCTTCGGAATCTAGTACTGATCTCCCAGGAAACGCTCAAAGCAAACCACAAACTATGAGAATTTTTACTTTTCTTGTTCTTAAGTCGGCATTGTGCCCTTTGTATTAAATTCCGACGCAATTTCTGTGTTTCATCGTCAATGTGAAGGTCCAAGGGATAGATTAAAGCTGCAGTAGTGCATCGGAATCTAATACTGATCTCCCAGGAAACGCTTAAAGCAAACCACACACAATGAGAAGATGGACTCTTCTTGTACTTAACTAGACATTGTGCCTTTTGTGTTAAATCCCGATGCAAATTCTGTGTTTCATCGTCTATGTGAAAGTCCAAGGGATAGAGTATAGCTGCAGTAGTGCATCGGAATCTAATACTGATGTCCCAGGAAACGCTAAAAGAAAACGACAAACAATGAGTAGATTTTCTCTTCTTGTACTTAAGACAGCACTGTGCATTTTGTATTAAATCCCGATGCAATTTCTGCTGTTCATCGTCAATGTGAAAGTCCAAGCGATAGAGTATAGCTGCAGTAGTGCATCGGAATCTAATACTGATGTCCCAGGAAACGCCCATAGAAAACCACAAACAATGAGTAGATGTTTTCTTCCTGTACATAAGTCGGCATTATGCCTTTTGTATTAAATCCCGACGCAATTTCTGCTGTTCATCTTCAATGTGAAGGTCCAAGGGATAGAGTAATGCTGCAGTAGTGCATCGTAATCTAATACTGATCTCCCAGGAACCGCTCAAAGCAACCGACATACAATGAGAGAATTTACTTTTCTTGTACTTATGTCTGCATTGTGCCTTTTGTATTAATACGCGACGCTATTTCTGAGTTTCATCGTCAATGTGAAGTTTCAAGCGATAGAGTAAAGCAACAATAGTGCATCGGAATCTAATGCTTATCTCCCAGGAAACGCTCAAAGCAAACCACAAACTATGAGAAGGTTTACTTTTCTTGTTCTTAGGTCGGCATTGTGCCCTTTGTATTAAATTCCGACGCAATTTCTGCTGTTCATCGTCAATGTGAAGGTCCAAGCGATAGAGTATAGCTGCAGTAGTGCATCGGAATCTAATCCTGATGTTCCAGGAAACGCCCAAAGAAAACCACAAACAATGAGTAGATGTTCTCTTCTTGTACTTAAGTCGGCATTGTGCCGTTTGTATTAAATAGTGACCCAATTTCTGCTGTTCATCTTCAATGTGAAGGTCCAAGGGATAGAGTAAAGCTGCAGTAGTGCATTGGAATCTAATACTGATCTCCCAGGAAACGCTCAAAGCAAACCACAAACAATGAGATGATTTACTCTTCTGGTACTTAAGTCGGCATTGTGTCTTTTGTATTAAATCCCTTCGCAAATTTCTGTGTTTCATCTTCAATGAGAATGTCTAAGGGATAGAGTGAAGCTGCAGTAGTGCATCGGAATCAAATACTGATCTCCCAGGAAATGTTCAAAGCGAACTACAAAAAAAAGAATATTTGGTCTTCTTGTACTTAAGTCGACATTGTGCCTTTCGTGTTAAATCCCGACGCAATTTCAGTGTTTCATCGTCAATGTGAAGGTCCAAGGGATAGAGTAAAGCTGCAGTAGTCCACCGGAATCTAGTACTGATCCCCCAGGAAACGCTTAAACCAACCACAAACATTGAAATTATTTAACCTTCTTGTACTTACGTGGGCATTCTGCCTTTTGTATTAAATCCCGAAACATTTTCTTTGTTCCAACGTCAATGTGAAGGTCCAAGGGATATAGTAAAGCTGCAGTAGTGCATCGTAATCTAATACAGATCTCCCAGCAAACGCTCAAAGCAAACCACAAACAATGAGAAGATATACTCTTCTAGTACTTAACTCGGCATTGTGCCTTTCGTATTAGAACCCGACGCAAATTATGTGTTTCATCGTCAATGTGAAGGTCCAAGGGATAGAGTAAAGCTGCAGCAGTGCATCGGAATCTAATTCTGATCTCCCAGGAAACGCTCAAAGCAAACCACAAACTATGAGAAGATTTACTTTTCTTGTACTTAAGTCGGCATTGTGCCCTTTGCATTAAATACCGACGCAATTTCTGTGATTCATCGTCAATGTGAAGGTCCAAGGGATAGAGTAAAGCTGCAGTAGTGCATCGGAATCTAATACTGATCTTCCAGGAAACGCTCAAAGCAAACCACAAACAATGAGAAGACTTGCTCTTCTTGTACTCAAGTCGGTATTGTGCCTTTTGTATTAAATCCCGACGCAATTTCTGCTTTTCATCGTCAATGTGAATGTCCAACTGATAGAGTAAAGCTGCAGTAGTGCATCGGAATGTAATACTGTTCTCCCAGGAAACGCCCAAAGCAATCCACAAACTATGAGAAGAGTTACTCATCTCGTACTTAAGTCGGCATTGTGCCTTTTGTATTAAATCCCGACGCTGTTTCTGTGTTACATCATCAATGTGAAGGTCCAAGGGATACAGTAAAACTGCAGTAGAGCTTCGGAATCTAGTACTAATCTCACAGGCAACGCTCAAAGGAAACCACAAACAATGAGAAGATTTACTCTTCTTGTACTTAAGTAGGCATTGTGCTCTTTGTATTAAATCCCGACGCATTTTCTGTGTTTCATCGTCAATGTGAAGGTCCAAGGGATAGAGTCACGCCGCAGTGGCGCATCGCAATCTAATACTGATCTCCCAGGAAACGCTCAAATCAAACCACAAACAATGAGAGGATTTACTCTTCTTGTACTTAAGTCGGCATTGTGCCTTTTGTATTAAATTCCGACGCTATTTCTGAGTTTCTTTGTCAATGTGACTGTTCAAGAATCGAGTAAAGCTACTATAGTCCATCGGAATCTAATGCTGATCTCCCAGGAAACGCTCAAAGCAAACCACAAACAATGCGAAGATTGACTCTTTTTGTACTTCAGTCGGCATTGTGCTTTTTCTATTAGATCCCGACGCAATTTCTGTGTTTCATCGTCAATTTGAGGGTCCAAGGGAAAGAGTAAAACTGCAGTAGTGCATCGGAATCTAGTACTGATCTCCCAGGAAACGGTCAAAGTAAACCACAAACAATGAGAAGTTTTACTCTTCTTGCACTCAAGTCAGCATTATGCCTTTTATATTATATCCCGACGCAATTTCTGAGTTTCATCGTCAATGTGAATGTCCAAGGGATAGAGTAAAGCTGCAGTAGTGCATCGGAATCTAATACTGATCTCCCAGGAAAAGCTCAAAGCAAACTACAAACAAAAATTATATTTACTCTTCTTGTACTTAAGTCGGCAATGTGCCTTTTGTCTTAAATCATGACGCAATTTCTGTGTTTTATCGTCAATGTGAATGTCCGAGGGATAGAGTAAAGCTGCAGTAGTGCTTTGGAATGTAATACTGTTCTCCCAGGAAACGCTCAAAGCAAACCACAAAAATTGAGAGGATTGACTCTTCTTGTACTTAAGTTGGCATTGTGCCATTTGTATTAAATCCAGACGAAATTTCTGAGTTTCATCGACAATCTGAAAGTCCAAGAGATAGAGTAAAGCTGCTGAAGTGCATCGGAATCTAATACTGATCTCCCAGGAAACGCTCAAAGCAAACCACAGACAATGAGAAGATTTACTCTTCTTGTACTTAAGGCGGCATTGTGCCTTTTGTATTCAATCCCGACGCAATTTCTGTGTTTCATCATCAATGAGAAGGTCCAAGGGATAGAGTAAAGCTGCAGTAGTGCATCGGAATCTACTACTGATCTCCCAGGTAACGCCCAAACCAAACCACAATCTATGAGAAGATTTACTCATCTCGTACTTAAGTCGGCACTGTGCCTCTTGTATTAAATCCCGACGCAATTTCTGTGTTTCACCATCAATGAGAAGGTCCAAGGGATAGAGTAAAGCTGCAGTAGAGCTTCGGAATCTAATACTGTCCTCCCAGGCAACGCTCGAAGCAAACTACAAACAATGAGAAGATTTACTCTTCTTCTACTTAAGTCGGCATTGTGCTTCTTGTATTAAATTCCGACGCAATTTCTGTGTTTCATCGTCAATGTGAAGGTCCAAGGGATAGAGTAAAGCTGCAGTAGTGCATCGGAATCTTATACTGATCTCCCATGAAACGCTCAAAGCAAACCACAAATAATGAGAAGATATACTCTTCTTGTACTTAATTCGGCATTCTGCTTTTTGTATTAAATCCCGACGCAATTTCTGTGTTTCATCGTCAATGTGAAGGTCCAAGGGATGGAGTGAAGCAGCAGTAGTGCATCGGAATCTAGTACTGATCTCCTAGGAAACGCTCAAAGCAAGCCACAAACAATGAGAAGATTTACTCTTCTTGTACTTAAGTCGGCATTGTGCCTTTTGTATTAAATCCCGACGCAATTTCTGCGTTTCATCGTCAATGTGAAGGTCCATGTGATAGAGTAAAGCTGCAGTCGCGAATCGGAATCTAGTACTGATCTCCCAGGAAACGCTCAAAGCGGACCACAAACAATGAGAAGATTTTCTCTTCTTGTACTTAAGTCTTCATTGTTCCTTTTGTTTTAAATCCCGACACAATATCTGTGTTTCATCGTCAATTTGAAGGTACAAGGGAAATAGTAAAGGTGCAGTAGTGCATCGGAATCTAATACTGATCTCCCAGGAAACGCTCAAAACAAACCACAAACAATGAGAAGATTTACTCTTCTTGTACTCAAATCAGCATTACGCCTTTTATATTATTTCCCGACGCAATGTCTGTGTTTCATCGTCAATGTGAAAGTCCAAGGGATTGAGTATAATTGCAGTAGTGCATCGGAATCTATTTCTGATCTCCCAGGAAACGCTCAAAGGAAAACTACAAACAAAAAGAATATTTACTCTTCTTGTACTTAAGTCGACATTGTTCCTCTTGTATTAAATCCCGTCGCAATTTCTGTGTTTCATCGTCAATGTGAAGGTCCAAGGGATAGAGTCAAACAGCAGTAGTCCGTCGGAATCTAGTACTGATCCCCCAGGAAACGCTCAAACCAACCGAAAACATTGAAATGATTTAAGCTTCTTGTACTTAAGTCGGCATTTTGCCTTTTGTATTAAATCCCGACCCAATTTCTGTGTTCCATCGTCAAAGTGAAGGTCCACGGGATATAGTAAAGCTGCAGTAGTGCATCCTAATCTAATACAGATCACCCAGGAAACGCACTAAGCAAACCACAAAGAATGAGAAGATTTACTCTTTTAGTACTTAAGTTGGCATTGTGCCTTTTGTTTAAAATCCCGGCGCCCTTTCTGTGTTTCATCGTCAATGTGAGGGTCCAAGGGATAGAGTAAAGCTGCAGTAGTGCATCGGAATGGAATACTGTTCTCCCAGGAGACGCTGAAAGCCAACCACAAAAATTGAGAGGATTTATTCCTCTTGTACTCAAGTTGGCATTGTGCCTTTTGTATTAAATCCCGGCGAAATATCTGAGTTTCATCGACAATGTGAAAGTCCAAGGTATAGAGTAAAGCTGCTGAAGTGCATCGGAATCTAATACTGATCTCCCAGGAAATGCTCAAAGCAATCCACAGACAATGAGAAGATTTACTCTTCTAGTAGTGAAGTCGGCATTGTGCCTTTTGTGTTAAATCCCGACGCAATTTCTGTGTTTCATCGTCAATGTGAAGGACCTAGGGAGAGAGTAAAGCTGCGGTAGATCATCGGAATCTAATACAGGCCTCCCAGGAAACGCTCTAAGCAAACCACAAACAATGAGAAGATTTACTATTCTTGTACTTAAGTCGGCATTGTGCCTTTTGTATTAAATCCCGACGCTATTTCTGTGTCTCATCGTCAATGTGAAGGTCCAAAGGATGGAGTAAAGCTGCAGTAGTGCATCGGAATCTAGTACTGATCTCCCAGGAAACGCTCAAAACAAACCACAAACAATGAGAAGATTTACTTTTCTTGTACTTAAGTCGGCATTGTGCGCTTTGTGTTAAATTCCAACGCAATTTATGTGTTCCATCGTCAATGTGAAGGTCCAACGGATAGGGTAAAGCTGCAGTGGTGCAACGGAATCTAATACTGATCTCCCAGGAAGCGCACAAAGCAAACCAGAAACAATGAGAAGATATACTCTTCTTGTACTTAAGACGGCATTGAGATTTTTGTATTAAATCCCGTCGCTATTTCATTGTTTCATCGTCAATGTGAAAGTCCAAGGGATAGAGTTAAACTTCAGTAGTGCATCGGAATCTAATACAGATCTCCCAGGAAACGCTCAAAGCAAACCACAAACAATGAGAAGATATACTCTTCTTGTACTTAACTCGGCATTGTGCCTTTTGTATTAAAACCCGATGCAAATTCTGTGTTTCATCGTCAATGTGAAGGGCCAAGGGATAGAGTAAAGCTGCAGTAGTGCATCGGAATCTAATACTGATCTACATCTACATCTACATCTACATTGATACTTCGCAAGCCACCCAACGGTGTGTGGCGGAAGGCACTTTCCGTGCCACTGTCATTACCTACTTTTCTTGTTCCAGTCGCGTATGGTTCGCGGGAAGAACGACTGTCTGAAAGCCTCCGTGCGCGCTCTAATCTCTCTAATTTTACATTCTTGATCTCCTCGGGAGGTATAAGTAGGGGGAAGCAATATATTCGATACCTCATCCAGAAACGCACCCACTCGAAACCTGGCGAGCAAGCTACACCGCGATGCAGAGCGCCTCTCTTGCAGCGTCTGCCACTTGAGTTTATTAAACATCTCCGTAACGCTATCACGGTTACCAAATAACCCTGTGACGAAACGCGCCGCTCTTCTTTGGATCTTCTCTATCTCCTCGGTCAGACCGATCTGGTACGAATCCCACACTGATGAGCAATACTCAAGTATAGGTCGAACGAGTGTTTTGTAGGCCACCTCCTTTGTTGATGGGCTACATTTTCTAAGCACTCTCCCAATGAATCTCAACCTGGTACCCGCCTTACCAACAATTAATTTTATATGATCATTCCACTTCAAATCGTTCCGCACGCATACTCCCAGATATTTTACAGAAGTAACTGCTACTAGTGTTTGTTCCGCTATCATATAATCATACAATAAAGGATCCTTCTTTCTATGTATTCCCAATACATTACATTTGTCTATGTTAAGGGTCAGTTGCCACTCCCTGCACCAAGTGCCTATCCGCTGCAGATCTTCCTGCATTTCGCTACAAATTTCTAATGCTGTAACTTCTCTGTATATTACAGCATCATCCGCGAAAAGCCTCATGGAACTTCCGACACTATCTACTAGGTCATTTATATATATTGTGAAAAGCAATGGTCCCATAACACTCCCCTGTGGCACGCCAGAGGTTACTTTAACGTCTGTAGACGTCTCTCCATTGATAACAACATGCTGTGGTCTGTTTGCTAAAAACTCTTCAATCCAGCCACACAGCTGGTCTGATATTCCGTAGGCTCTTACTTTGTTTATCAGGCGACAGTGCGGAACTGTATCGAACCCCTTCCGGAAGTCAAGAAAAATAGCATCTACCTGGGAGCCTGTATCTAATATTTTCTGGGTCTCATGAACAAATAAAGCGAGTTGGGTCTCACACGATCGCTGTTTCCGGAATCCATGTTGATTCCTACATAGTAGATTCTGGGTTGCCAGAAATGACATGATACGCGAGCAAAAAACATGTTCTAAAATTCTACAAGAGATCGACGTCAGAGATATAGGTCTACAGTTTTGCGCGTCTGCTCGACGACCCTTCTTGAAGACTGGGACTACCTGTGCTCTTTTCCAATCATTTGGAACCCTCCGTTCCTCTAGAGACTTGCGGTAAACGGCTGTTAGAAGGGGGGAAAGTTCTTTCGCGTACTCTGTGTAGAATCGAATTGGTATCCCATCAGGTCTAGTGGACTTTCCTCTATTGAGTGATTCCAGTTGCTTTTCTATTCCTTGGACACTTATTTCGATGTCAGCCATTTTTTCGTTTGTGCGAGGATTTAGAGAAGGAACTGCAGTGCGGTCTTCCTCTGTGAAACAGCTTTGGAAAAAGGTGTTTAGTATTTCAGCTTTACGCGTGTCATCCTCTGTTTCAATGCCATCATCATCCCGTAGTTTCTGGATGTGCTGTTTCGAACCACTTACTGATTTAACGTAAGACCAGAACTTCCTAGGATTTTCTGTCAAGTCGGTACATAGAATTTTACTTTCGAATTCAATGAACGCTTCATGCATAGCCCTCCTTGCGCTAACTTTGACATCGTTTAGCTTCTGTTTGTCTGAGAGGTTTTGGCTGCGTTTAAACTTGGAGTGGAGCTCTCTTTGCTTTCGCAGTAGCTTCCTAACTTTGTTGTTGTACCACGGTGGTTTTTTCCCGTCCCTCACAGTTTTACTCGGCACGTACCTGTCTAGAACGCATTTTACGATTGCCTTGAACTTTTTCCATAAACACTCAACATTGTCAGTGTCGGAACAGAAATTTTCGTTTTGATCTGTTAGGTAGTCTGAAATCTGCCTTCTATTACTCTTGCTAAACAGATAAACCTTCCTCCCTTTTTTTATATTCCTATTAACTTCCATATTCAGGGATGCTGCAACGGCCTTATGATCACTGATTCACTGTTCTGTACATACAGAGTCGAAAAGTTCGGGTCTGTTTGTTATCAGTAGGTCCAAGATGTTATCTCCACGAGTCGGTTCTCTGTTTAATTGCTCGAGGTAATTTTCGGATAGTGCACTCAGTATAATGTCACTCGATGCTCTGTCCCTACCACCCGTTCTAAACATCAGAGTGTCCCAGTCTATATCTGGTAAATTGAAATCTCCACCTAAGACTATAACATGCTGAGAAAATTTATGTGAAATGTATTCCAAATTTTCTCTCAGTTGTTCTGCCACTAATGCTGCTGAGTCGGGAGGTCGGTAAAATGAGCCCATTATTAACCTAGTTCGGTTGTTTAGTGTAACCTTCACCCATAATAATTCACAGGAACTATCCACTTCTGCTTCACTACAGGATAAACTACTACTAACAGCGACGAACACTCCACCACCGGTTGCATGCAATCTATCCTTTCTAAACACCGTCTGTACCTTTGTAAATATTTCGGCAGAAATTATCTCTGGCTTAAGCCAGCTTTCTGTACCTATTACGATTTCAGCTTCGGTGCTTTCTATCAGCGCTTGAAGTTCCGGTACTTTACCAACGCAGCTTCGACAGTTGACAATTACAATACCGATTGCTGCTTGGTCCCCGCATGTCCTGACTTTGCCCCGCACCCGTTGAGGTTGTCGCCCTTTGTGTACTTGCCCAAGGCCATCTAAAATAAAAAACCGCCCAGCCCACGCGACACAACCCCTACTACCCGTGTAGCCGCTTGTTGCGTGTAGTGGACTCCTGACCTATCTCCCAGGAAACGCTCACAGCAAACACCAAACAATGAGAAGATTTAATCTTCTTTTACTTAAGTCGGTATTGTGCCTTTTGTATTAAATCCCGACGCAATTTCTGTGTTTCATCGTCAATGTGAAGGTCCATGTGATACAGTAAAGCTGCAGTAGTGCAACATAATCTAATACTGGTCTCCCAGGTAACGCTCAAAGCAAACCACAAACAATGAGAAGATTTACTCTTCTTGTACTTAAGTCGGCATTGTGCCTTATGTATTTAATACAAACGCAATTTCTGTGTTTCATCGTCAATGTGAAGGTCCAAGGGATGGAGTAAAGCTGCAGTAGTGCATCGGAATCTAATACTGATCTCCCAGGAAACGCTCAAAGCAAACAACATACAATGAGCAGATTTACTCTTCTTGTACTTAAGTCCTCATTGTTCCTTTTGTTTTAAATCCCGACGCAATTTCTGTGTTTCATCGTCAATTTGAAGGTCCAAGGGATAGAGTAAAGCTGCAGTAGTGCATCGGAATCTAATACTGATCTCCCAGGAAACGCTCAAAGCAAACCACAAACAATGAGAAGATTTACTCTTCTTGCACTGAAGTCAGCATTATGCCTTTTATATTATATCCCGACGCAATTTCTGTGTTTCATCGTCAATCTAAATGTCCAAGGGATAGAGTAAATGTGCAGTAGTGCATCGGAATCTAATACTGATCTCCCAGGAAGCGCTCAAAGCAAACTACAAACAAAAAGAATATTTATTCTTCTTGTACTTAAGTCGACATTGTGCCTTTTGTATTAAATCCCGACGCAATTTCTGTGTTTCATCGTCAATGTGAAGGTACAAGGGATAGAGTAAAGCTGCAGTAATCCATCGGAATCTAGTACTGATCCCCCATGAAACGCTCAAACCAACCGCAAACATTGAAAAGATTTAACCTTCTTGTACTTAAGTCGGCATTGTGCCTTTTGTCTTAAATCCCGTCGCAATTTCTGTGTTTCATCGTCAATGTGAATGTCCAAGGGACAGAGTAAAGCTGCAGTAGTGCATCGGAATGTAATACTGTTCTCCCAAGAAACGCTCAAAGCAAACCACAAAAATTGGGAGGATTTACTCTTCTTGTACTCAAGTTGGCATTGTGAGTTTTGTATTAAATCCCGACAAAATTTCTGAGTTTCATCGACAATGTGAATGTCCAAGGGATAGAATAAAGCTGCTGAAGTGCATCGGAATCTAATACTGATCTCCCAGGAAACGCTCAAAGCAAACCACAGATAATGAGAAGATTTACTCTTCTTGTACTTAAGGCGGCATTGTGCCTTTTGTATTCAATCCCGAAGCAATTTCTGTGTTTCTTCGTCAATGAGAAGGTAAAAGGGATAGAGTAAAGCTGCAGTAGAGCTTCGGAATCTAATACTGATCTCCCAGGCAACGCTCAAAGCAAACCACAAACAATGAGAAGATTTACTCTTCTTGTACTTAAGCCGGCATTGTGCTTTTGTACTTAATCCCGACGCAATTTCTGTGTTTCATCGTCAATGTGTAGGTCCTAGGGATAGAGTAATGCTGCAGTAGCACATCGCAATCTAATACTGATCTCCCAGGAAACGCTCAAAGAGAACCACAAATAATGAGAGGATTTACTCTTCATGTACTTAAGTGGGCATTGTGCCTTTTGTATTAAATCTCGACGCTATTTCTGAGTTTCTTCGTCAATGCGACGGTTCAAGGGATAGAGTAAAGTTACTATAGTGCATCGGAATCTGATGCTGATCTCCCAGGAATCGCTCAAAGCAAACCACAAACAGTGAGAAGATTGACTCTTTTTGTACTTCAGCCGGCATTGTGCCTTTTGTATTAGATCCCGACGCAATTTCTGTGTTTCATCGCCAATTTGATGGTCCAAGAGATAGAGTAAAGCTGCAGTAGTGCATCGGAATCTAGTACTGCTGTCCCAGGAAACGCTCAAAGCAAACCACAAACTATGAGAAGATTTACTTTTCTTGTACTTAAGTCGGCATTGTGCCCTTTGTATTAAATTCCGACGCAATTTCTGTGTGTCATCGTCAATGTGAATGTCCAAAAGATAGAGAACAGCTGCAGTAGTGTCTCGCGTCCGTCGGCCGTCGTAATTTAATGTATATATTATTATTGTTATTATTATTTTTTGATTGTTGCCGACTTACGTGGTGGGCCTTCATAAAAATGACATTTAAGTTGAACAGTGTAATAATCTTTTAATATAAATTTCCTCGGCTAGTCAGTTGACGTTAAAGCAAAAGATCTTTAGTTATTAATTACAATTGCGGCCCACACACGCGCGAGAGTATTTTCTTACCTCCGTTAACCATTGTATTGTAGTCAGAGTCCTGGCTCTGGGTCTCGGCTATGCTACTGAAAATAAGAATCTTAAAGCTAAGTATTTCTGCAACTTCGTGCGGCTGTGGAGAAAAATTAATATTATGCTAATAGCGGGCGAGTTTTCCGCTTCCGCTAATTTTTCGTAAGTTAATATCGCCACGTAATGGCGTCGTTGGCTGCATCGGCCGTTGCGATTGTTGAGCTGTAAATTACTTGAATGCAGGTTAATTCAAGGAAGGCGGACATGAAATCGGGATCACCTCTTACAAATTAAAAGTGCACAATAATATTAAATAGTTATATTATATGTTCAACTCATACAAATATGCTTACATTTGTCAGCACACGCAAGATGTCCCTCTAGACACATTCAAGACAAGCCAAGAAGTGAAGTCGACTAAAAAATTAACAAAAGAGTGTATCTTGTCACCTCTTTAGATCATTTTGTCATAAATTATTTCTTTGCATTTGAAACTTGGACAGAGAAATTATTATTTTACGGCTACATGAAAAAAAAATCTCTTACAAATTATGAATGTCTTCTTTATAAATATTGTCTTTTCGTAATATGGCACTGGGGACGCTATATTGCCCCCCGAAATGTTTATGTCATAAAAAATGTTCGTGTTTTTTGACATAAATATTTCCACTTTCATGTCCACACTGTCCAACGCAGGTTTTTCTTTCACAGTTTACATATGTCACATCGTATGTTGTAATTACTGAGCTGCGTTGCACACAATGTGTAATACAGATGAGGTACAAGGTATACAACCACGAGTTAGACCGGAATATTTGAAGTCCCAGGGGTGTCAACTGTTCGCTCCCCATTTGACGCGGCCGTAGGGAAATCTGGGGAAAACCTCGGCGGAGCGACAGACTAACTGCTTTGGTCACTTTCACTTAATTGTTTCTGGAATGTCATTGGAGTACAGGATGTGCATACAAATATTTTTGTTGCACTATGCAAAAAATGAGGTCATTAAAACAATTGATTGCGGTGTCGTTGATGATCTACGCTGCGACGTTTGGCTCGCGACGGCGTCGGTTGGTGTGTTCGGTGCTCGGCGTTCGCGGCGGCTGCGGAGAGGTCAACGCCTGCTCGACGCCAGCGTGTGTCTCGCCGTCGCGAAACGTCAGAATCAGCTGATCGGCTGCACCGTTGGCGATGCGCTTCTTTCTCGGCCGGGCGTGGCGGAGTGGGATGACATCCGCCCCCCGCTCTTGTTGGCAGGAGTCAGCCCTGCTACGCATCTCCGACGTAGTACATGAAACATACACACAACCAACGTAATATTTGTTTCCCGCCGCAGATGGTTACGCTAGTGGGAAAGAAGAATTTATTAGTGCGGCAGAAGTTGTTAAGTTTTCGCCAGTTTCCGAGTGTCAAGCTAGCATTGTCTTGCAGAATACATGACATGGATCTTCTCCCATGAATGAAGTTTTGTTGCGCCACTGTTTCCATTACACGTCAGTTTTTGTCTTGATACAATTATTTATGTTTTCGCCGCACTCGCCGGCACTGGTGAGTGCCCCAGAATGAGTTTAGCACAAACATTGGCCGTTTCTGCGGTCGCTGTTTTGCAACAGTCCACGCATCGCATTCCAATCTCGCATTATTGTGCTCACTGAAACTACAGTCTGTCCCAAAAATATTGACTGTGGGCTCACTTCACGTTAACAGTTCACATTTATAGTAAATTCACAGTTTTTCGTGCGTAATATTGGCGTTTGGCGTCCTCACCGCTGTTGAACGTTCAATACTAGCACTTCACTGTCCATATCACAGTTTCACCTTCACAGTTTTTCACACTGCTTAAAGTAACTGTTTCGATTAGTTCACAAACACTAATGTATTTCATTCAGTCTGAACTGGATTTTGGCTAGTGCTGGATTTTACCAGTCTCTCGCACTAATTATCTCTTTTTATTTTCCACTTAGAGTCGTACTTGCCTTCAGATTTTTTGACTATACAATTGTATTTCCGTCTCATCTGAGGTAAGTCCCCATGTCATGTCTGCCCACTCATTGCGTACTTGCTCTCCAGAGGCAGGCTCGACTTTACAAAACTTTGCCTCTCGCATTATTGTACACATTTTATAATCTAGGCCTAGCGTGCAAGTTCCTAGATTAATGTTAGATTTGTGACTTTTGTTTGCACTACAAATTCGTGCAAATCTCTGCCTTAGCAGATGGCAATATATTTTAACACTGCTAAGCGGTAGTCGCGTTTACTGATTTGCTTTGTACCTTGTCCACAACACATGAGGTACCTTGGGTGATATACACCCTGCACTCACATTGTTAAGTAAATTATGCTTGAGCATATTTCAAGATCGGTATAGACATAAATACATGAAACGACTTATACACTATAATATTGAATTTCATAAGTTGCATTACTACTACAGTTCAAAAATATTCATGACACACTAATGAAAAATTCTTTCATCATTACATGTTATTGATTTTTTTTTTAAATATTTTTAAAGCGTTTTTCAACATGAAAATTTTAACATATTCTTAAACCTACGTTCATTTTTTTTTCAAAATGCAATTGTTTAAAAATACTATTATTCCTTAACATCTACAAAATTGAATCGCACTAATCTTGTGTGCCTCATTGTCTTTAAATATTACACTAAAATCGGAACATTTACACACAGAAAAAATACACTATAAACTTAACCTACTACTCATATATGTAAACGGTGTTCTACTGAGCGAACTCCTTTAAGTCTTTGTAAGTATTTTTGTTGTTTCTTTCGTAATTGCCTCCTCCTTTGACCATGGCATGGTGTAGTTTGCGTGACAGAGAGTATCGTGAGGTACCACTTCGATGTTATAGGTGTAGCCCTCGATAACACCGGGTTTTTCCGAAAACACATTCTCATAATCTGTAAGTAGCTGAGTCAATTCGTTTTGTTGTGCTTCAGTCAAATGTTCTGACTCCCTAACTTTCATGGCTATCAGTTTCCTTTTTTCCTCTCTGTCTTCAGTAATAAACTCCTTATAACATGCTTGTCTTGTACTTAAGTCAGAATATAAATTCATTACCTGTATTCCTTCGAATCTCGTTTGAAAGCTCCGGCAATATTTACCGTGCACTTCCCGTGTCCTCAACAACGGCAAAATTACACGTCTATCCTCATTCATAAGGCTTACTTCCCCGCACAAGAGGTCGATTTTTGCGTCCCTCTGGCGTAAAAATTCCATCCACAGGATGCAAGCAACACCTAATCCCTTAACTACTAGGAACGAGCTTTTCATTGCTTCATTTCCTACCGTAAACTCGACTTGAACCTGGTGCTTTATGATATGAGATTGTGCACCTATTGCACCTGTTACACGACAAATCTTCACTGGCAATACTGGTATTCTATTATTTTGACTCAAGTACTTGTAAAAATTTGCACTCATGACATTGGTTGACGCACCGGTATCGACTATTATGTGTATTGGTGCTCCATACATATCTGCTTGCAATATAGCCTGCACAACACTTTTGTCGGTTCAGTTACATTTCTGCGGTATGTCTACAAGTTCCTTTTCTATTTTTGTTCCTTCATTGTATCTCAGCATACAAAGTTTATGGCTGTCATCCGTGAATGTGCCCTCACTACACCATCCTGCAGCCAACAACGGAGAGCGTATTGTGGCTGTCTTTAGTTTAACGGATGAGCATTAGTGGGTTGACAGTTGTCTGTCACTTCCACTAACCTCACATTGTGGTTCTGGTTGTTGTTGTTGCTACTGTTGGGTTGGCCGCCCTGCCTCCCCGATGGTGTATTTTGATATTGTGTATGGCTCTGGTTTTGTGGTGGTCGGTTGTAACTCCCTGACATATTCTGTGACGGACCTGGGTTGGCGTTCCATTGTGGCGCTGTGTTTTGTTGCCACTGTGGTGTCGGTTCGTTGCGACCACGCCACTGGTTTCGGTTGTTCCGCCATTGCGGATTGCCGTTACCATTATATCCATTACTCATGCGTCCATCATGATGTCTCTTTCGATTTTCACGATTATAACCGATGCCGTTATAACCATTGCCATTATTTGTGCCTCGATTCGGTTGCCGGTGCTCTTGCCTATTCCCGTTACCATTTGGTACTAAGTTACTACCGTTACTGTGGCTGCTATTGTAATCGGCTTTGTGTTGATTATAGCCTGCATGGTTCCACTTGTTTTCGGTTTTCATATCTTCGATCAATAGGTCAACAGAATCCACTATTTCCATGAATTGTTCTATATCGTATTCCGGCACATTGATGAAATATCTTTTAATTTCACTGGACAACTTCATTTTTATTAATCTGATTATGTCACGATCGGACATTGGCTCGTCCCAGTACCTGGTTTTGTTTATATACTTTTCGAAATATTTACGTAACGTTCCCATCTTAGGATTGTACATTTCTGGACTGTACAACTCCTTTCGTAGTCTTTCTTGGACGCTATCGGACCAGAATTTTTGCAAGAATGCACCTTCAAACTGTTGCATCGTTAGACATTTTTCGGACACGTCGGTGGCCCACAGTGCCGCGTCACCTTGAATAAAGGAGACCACGAACTGTATTCTTTGTCTTTCCGTCCATGTCCTAGGAAACACATTCCTGAAGCTCTTAATAAATACAACAGGGTGGACATTTCGTTTTTCGCTATTGAAAGGTTGGAATGTCCTGTGTTTTATTACATTGTCCTCTGTTTTGCACGTCTGATTGCTACATTCTGGGACATTCATCACTTCGTGATGTACGCTGCACGGTATCGCATGTTGTTCGTGCTCATAATTCGCATTAGGTTGTGGTTGCGCACTCGCACCCTGGCTACCGTCAGCGTTATTATAGTAATCAGTGCGCGGAGTCTGATTCATGATCTGTCCGCCACTGTTTACATTGCTTTCCAACGCAGACAGTCTCCGCGCGACCTCCTGTTGCCAATTTGGCAACTCCGCAGTCACACGGGACTTAATCTGTGTTAATTCGGCATGTAGTGCTGCAGCGCTGGCGTCAATATTTACACTCGCGGCCGCAGTCGCTTGTTCTACAGCTGTTTTTACGTCGCTTTCAATCTTTGCAGATATCTCGCGATCCTTTACTTCTAGCCATTCATTTAATTCTTTTTCTACTTTTTGAGCTTGCACTTCCAAATATGCGTCAATACTTTTCCGTGCATCTATCTCCACATTATCTATGCGGTTGGTTAAAGTCTGGACATTATGTTCAAGCGTAGCCTGCGATATCTGTAATTTTTGCATTTCGCCGGCTAAGCTTTGCGCCAGATCGGGTATTTCTTTGCACGCATCCCGCATCTCGGCTAGTTCGCTTTGGATACTGTCGAGTTTTGCTTCACTGCGCTGCTC
This sequence comes from Schistocerca piceifrons, assembly GCF_021461385.2. NCBI lineage: Eukaryota > Metazoa > Arthropoda > Insecta > Orthoptera > Acrididae > Schistocerca > Schistocerca piceifrons. The sequence goes on from NC_060149.1 coordinate 966,901,172, forward strand.
TTGCTCAATGAGCTTTTTTGTTAATTTTTTCTCCTGCTCATGCAACATCTGAGCCATCTCTTTGTTTTTCCCTCTGTTCTGACATTCTTTCCTTTTCCCTTTCTTTCAGTTCTCTTTGTTGCTCTTGCTCATGGAGCATCTGAGCCAGTTTCTGATCTCTTTCCCTATCACTTTCTTCTAACCTGCGCAGAAATTCTGCAAATGGGTCTGCAATCGGTGAGCATACTGGTGCCCCGCTTAATCTAGCACACGATTGGCCCCCCTGCCCAGGCAGTGGAGTTGTTACTCTATTCCCATTCTGCTGTGGAGCGTCATTCACCATCCACAAATCCTCGAACCCCGCTCCGGAAATTATGTTATCCGAGGCGTTGGCTTGGGATTCGTTTACGTATTGCAAATGATCCTCACTTTCCATATTAACAGAATTTTGTTCTTTTGGTACGGATGCTTTAGGTTGTCCTATCTTACCCATACTAAATTCACTTTAAGCCACTGACGAATCTTTAACACTGATACACACACGATTAATTATCCCCTCCAAAAATAAACACATAAATACACAAAACGAATAATTATCCCTCCAAAAATAAACACATAAATACACAAAACACCGAAGGTATCTCATGTGCACATGGGTTTGATATTCCGCACAGAGCTACACAGGATGCTTGCACAATAGGCCTTACCTTAATTATTTTTCTTTCTCGCAATCCTTTTTCTTTTCTACACTTTTTCCTGTCCAGATCTCCTCAGGGTGTGGTTTTGTTGCTGTACATGTAAAAGAATTCATATAAGCATTAATATTTTACAACAATTAGACACATACATAATTACATTCATTACAATAGAATCATATTAATCGGGCCCCAAAGTTGCGGCGCCAATCTCGCGTCCGTCGGCCGTCGTAATTTAATGTATATATTATTATTGTTATTATTATTTTTTGATTGTTGCCGACTTACGTGGTGGGCCTTCATAAAAATGACATTTAAGTTGAACAATGTAATAATCTTTTAATATAAATTTCCTCGGCTAGTCAGTTGACGTTAAAGCAAAAGATCTTTAGTTATTAATTACAATTGCGGCCCACACACGCGCGAGAGTATTTTCTTACCTCCGTTAACCATTGTATTGTAGTCAGAGTCCTGGCTCTGGGTCTCGGCTATGCTACTGAAAATAAGAATCTTAAAGCTAAGTATTTCTGCAACTTCGTGCGGCTGTGGAGAAAAATTAATTTTATGCTAATAGCGGGCGAGTTTTCCGCTTCCGCTAATTTTTCATAAGTTAATATCGCCACGTAATGGCGTCGTTGGCTGCATCGGCCGTTGCGATTGTTGAGCTGTAAATTACTTGAATGCAGGTTAATTCAAGGAAGGCGGATATGAAATCGGGATCACCTCTTACAAATTAAAAGTGCACAATAATATTAAATAGTTATATTATATGTTTAACTCATACAAATATGCTTACATTTGTCAGCACACGCAAGATGTCCCTCTAGACACTATCAAGACAAGCGAAGAAGTGAAGTCGACTAAAAAATTAACAAAAGAGTGTATCTTGTCACCTCTTTAGATAATTTTGTCATAAATTATTCCTTTGCATTTGAAATTTGGACAGAGAAATTATTATTTTCGGCTACATGAAAAACAAATCTCTTACAAATTATGAATGTCTTCTTTATAAATATTGTCTTTTCGTAATATGGCACTGGGGACGCTATAAGTGCTTCGGAAACTAATACTGAACTCCCAGGAAACGCTCAAAGCAAAACAAAAACAACAAGAAAATATACCCTTCTTGTACTTAAGTTGGCATTGTGCCTTTTGTGTTAAATCCCGACGCAAATTCTGTGTTTCATCGTCAATGTGAAGGTCCATGTGAAGGAGTAAAGCTGCAGTAGTGCATCGGAATCTAATACTTAACTCCCAGAAAACGCTCAAAGAAACCACAAACAATGAGATGATTTTCTCTTCTTGTACTTACGTCTTCATTGTTCCTTTTGTTTTAAATCCAGACGCAATATCTGTGTTTCATCGTCAATTTGAAGGTAGAAGGGAAAGAGTAAAGCTGAAGTAGTGCATCGGAATCTAATACTGATCTCCCAGGAAACGCTCAAAGGAACTACAAACTAAAAGAATATGTGCTCTTGTATTAAATCCCGACGCAATTTCTGTGTTTCATCGTCAATGTGAAGGTCCTAGGGATAGAGTAAAGCTGCAGTAGTCCGTCGGAATCTAGTACTGATCCCCCAGGGAATGCTCAAACCACCCGCAAACATAGAAATGATTTAACCTTCTTGTACTTAAGTCGGCATTGTGACTTTTGTATTAAATCCCGACACAATTAATGTGTTCCATCGTCAAAGTGAACGTCGAAGGACTACAGTAAAGCGGCAGTAGTGCATCGGAATCTAATACAGATCTTCCAGGAAACGCTTTAAGCAAACCACAAACAATGATAAGATTTACTCTTTTTGTACTTAAGTCGACATTGTGCCTCTTGTATTAAACCCCGGCGCCATTTCTGTGTTTCATCGTCAATGTGAAGGTCCAAGGGATAGAGTAAAGCTGCAGTAGTGCATCGGAATCTAATACTGATCTCCCAGGAAACGCTCAAAGCAAACCACAGATAATGAGAAGTTTTACTCTTCTTGTACTTGAGGCGGCATTGGGCATTGTGCGTTTTGTATTCAATCCCGACGCAATTTCTGTGTTTCATCGTCAATGAGAAGGTCCAAGGGATAGAGTAAAGCTGCAGTGGTGCATCGGATTCTAGTACTGATCTCCCAGGAAACGCTCAAAGAAACCACCAACAAGGAGATGATTTTCTCTTCTTGTACTTACGTCTTCATTGTTCCTTTTGTATTAAATCCAGACGCAATATCTTTGTTTCATCGTCAATTTGAAGGTCTAAGGGAAAGAGTAAACCTGCAGTAGTGCATCCGAATCTAATACTGATCTCCCAGGAAATGCTCAAAGGAACTACAAACAAAAAGAATATGTGCTCTTGTTGTACTTAAGTCGACATTGTGCCTCTTGTATTAAATCCCGACGCTATTTCTGTGTTTCATCGTCAATATGAAGGTCCTAGGGATAGAGTAAAGCTGCAGTAGACCGTCGGAATCTAGTACTGATCCCCCAGGGAACGCTCAAACCACCCGCAAACATTGAAATGATTTAACCTTCTTGTACTTAAGTCGGCATTGTGCCTTTTGTATTAATTCCCGACGCAATTAATGTGTTCCAACGTCAAAGTGAACGTCGAAGGACTACAGTAAAGCGGCAGTAGTGCATCGGAATCTTATACAGATCTTCCAGGAAACGCTCTAAGCAAACCACAAACAATGATAAGATTTACTCTTTTTGTACTTGAGGCGGCATTAGGCATTGTGTCTTTTGTATTCAATCCCGACGCAATTTCTGTGTTCCATCATCAACGTGAAGGTAAAAGGGATAGAGTGAAGCTGCAGTAGAGCTTCGGAATCTAATACTGATCTCCCAGGCAACGCTCAAAGCAAACCACAAACAATGAGAAGATTTACTCTTCTTGTACATAAGTCGGCATTGTGCCTTTTGAATTAAATCCCGGAGAAATTTCTGAGTTTCATCGACATTGTGAAAGTCCAAGGGATAGAGTAAAGCTGCTGAAGTGCATCGGAATCTAATACTGATCTCCCAGGAAATGCTCAAAGCAAACCACAGACAATGAGAAGATTTACTCTTCTTGTACTTAAGTCGGCATCGTGCCTTTTGTGTTAAATCCCAACACAATTTCTGTGTTTCATCGTAAATGTGAAGGTTCTAGGGATAGAGTAAAGCTGCAGTAGATCATCGGAATCTAATACAGATCTCCCAGGAAACGCTCAAAGCAAACCACAAACAATGAGAAGATATACTCTTCTTGTACTTAAGCCGGCATTATACCTTTTGTATTTAATCCTGACGCAATTTCTGTGTTACATCGTCAATGTGTAGGTCCTACGGATAGAGTAATGCTGCAGTAGCGCATCGCAATCTAATACTGATCTCCCAGGAAACGCTCAAAGAGAACCACAAATAATGACAGGATTTACTCTTCATGTACTTAAGTGGGCATTGTGATCTTTGTATTAAATCTCACGCTATTTCTGAGTTTCTTCGTCAATGCGACGGTTCAAGGGATAGAGTAAAGCTTTTATAGTGCATCGGAATCTGATGCTGATCTCCCAGGAATCGCTCAAAGCAAACCACAAACAATGAGAAGATTGACTCTTTCTGTACTTCAGTCGGCATTGTGCCTTTTGTATTAGATCCTGACGCAATTTCTGTGTTTCATCGCCAATTTGATGGTCCAAGAGATAGAGTAAAGCTGCAGTCGTGCATCGGAATCTAGTACTGCTCTCGCAGGAAACGCTCAAAGCAAACCACAAACTATGAGAAGATTTACTTTTCTTGTACTTAAGTCGGCATTGTGCCCTTTGTATTAAATCCCGACGCAATTTCTGTGTTTCATCGTCAATGTGATGGTCCAAGGGATACAGTATTGCTGCAGTAGTGCATCGGAATCTAGTACTGATCACCCAGGAAACGCTCAAAGCAAACCACAAACTATGAGAAGATTTACTCTTCTTGTACTTAAGCCGGCATTGTTCCTTTTGTTTTAAATCCAGACGCAATATCTGTGTTTCATCGTCAATTTGAAAGTCCAAGGATAGAGTAAAGCTGCAGTAGTGCATCGGAATCTAATACTGATCTCCCAGGAAACGCTCAAAGGAACTACAAACAAAAAGAATATGAGCTCTTGTTGTACTTAAGTCGACATTGTGCCTCTTGTATTAAATCCCGACGCAATTTCTGTGTTTCATCGTCAATGTGAAGGTCCTAGGCATAGAGTAAAGCTGCAGTAGTCCGTCGGAATCTAGTACTGATCCCCAGGGAACGTTTAAACCACCCGCAAACATAGAAATGATTTAACCTTCTTGTACTTAAGTCGGCATTGTGCCTTTTGTACTAAATCCCGACACAATTTATGTGTTCCATCGTCAAAGTGAACGACCAAGGACTATAGTAAAGCGGCAGTAGTGCATCGGAATGTAATACAGATCTCCCAGGAAACACTCTAAGCAAACCACAAAAAATGAGAAGATTTACTCTTCTTGTACTCAAAATGGCATTGTGCCTTAGGTATTAAATCCCGACGAAAATTCTGAGTTTCATCGACAATGTGAATGTCCAACGGATAGAGTAAAGCTGCTGAAGTGCATCGGAATCTAATACTGATCTCCCAGGTAATGCTCAAAGCAAACCACAGATAATGAGAAGATTTACTCTTCTTGTACTTGAGGCGGCATTGGGCATTGTGCCTTTTGTAATCAATCCCGACGGAATCTCTGTGTTTCATCGTCAATGAGAAAGTCCAAGGGATAGAGTAAAGCTGCAGTGGTGCATCGGAATCTAGTACTGATCTCCAAGGAAACGCCCCAAGCAAACCACAGACTATGAGAAGATTTACTCATCTCGGACTTAAGTCGGCATTGTGCCTTTTGTATTAAATCCCGACGCAATTTCTGTGTTTCATCATCAACGTGAAGGTAAAAGGGATAGGGTAACGCTGCAGTAGAGCTTCGGAATCTAATACTGATCTCCCAGGCAACGCTCAAAGCAAACCACAAACAATGAGAAGATTTACTCTTCTTGTACTTAAGTCAGCATTGTGCCTTTTGTATTAAATCCCGGCGAAATTTCTGAGATTCATCGACTAAGGGGAAATCCAAGAGATAGAGTAACGCTGCTGAAGTGCATCAGAATCTAATACTGATCTCCCAGGAAATGCTCAAAGCAAACCACAGACAATGAGAAGATTTACTCTTCTAGTACTTAAGTCGGCATTGTGCATTTTGTGTTAAATCCCAACGCAATTTCTGTGTTTCATCGTCAATGTGAAGGTCCTAGGGATAGAGTAAAGCTGCAGTAGATCATCGGAATCTAATACAGATCTCCCAGGAAACGCTCTAAGTAAACCACAAACAATGAGAAGATTTACTATCCTTGTACTTAAGCCGGCATTGCGCCTTTTGTTTAAAATCCCGACGCTATTTCTGTGTCTCATCGTCAATGTGAAGGTAAAAGGGATAGAGTAAAGCTGCTGAAGTGCATCGGAATCTAATACTGATCTCCCAGGAAATGCTCAAAGCAAACCACAGACAATGAGAAGATTTACTCTTCTAGTACTTAAGTCGGCATTGTGCATTTTGTGTTAAATCCCAACGCAATTTCTGTGTTTCATCGTCAATGTGAAGGTCCTAGAGATAGAGTACAGCTGCAGTAGTCCGTCAGAATCTAGTACTGATCCCACAGGGACGCTCAAACCACCCGCAAACCTTGAAATGATTTAACCGTCTTGTACTTAAGTCGGCATTGTGCCTTTTGTATTAAATCCCGACACAATTTATGTGTTACATCGTCAAAGTGAAGGTCCAAGGGGTATAGTAAAGCGGCAGTAGTGCATCGGAATCTAATAGAGATCTCCCAGGAAACGCTCTAAGCAAACCACAAACAATGAGAAGATTTACTCTTTTTGTACTTAAGTCGACATTGTGCATTATGTATTAAACCCCGGTGCCATTTCTGTGTTTCATCGTCAATGAGAAGGTCCAAGGGATAGAGTAAAGCTGCAGTGGTGCATCGGATTCTAGTACTGATCTCCCAGGAAACGCTCAAAGAAACCACCAACAAGGAGATGATTTTCTCTTCTTGTACTTACGTCTTCATTGTTCCTTTTGTATTAAATCCAGACGCAATATCTGTGTTTCATCGTCAATTTGAAGGTCTAAGGGAAAGAGTAAACCTGCAGTAGTGCATCCGAATCTAATACTGATCTCCCAGGAAATGCTCAAAGGAACTACAAACAAAAAGAATATGTGCTCTTGTTGTACTTAAGTCGACATTGTGCCTCTTGTATTAAATCCCGACGCTATTTCTGTGTTTCATCGTCAATATGAAGGTCCTAGGGATAGAGTAAAGCTGCAGTAGACCGTCGGAATCTAGTACTGATCCCCCAGGGAACGCTCAAACCACCCGCAAACATTGAAATGATTTAACCTTCTTGTACTTAAGTCGGCATTGTGCCTTTTGTATTAAATCCCGACGCAATTAATGTGTTCCAACGTCAAAGTGAACGTCGAAGGACTACAGTAAAGCGGCAGTAGTGCATCGGAATCTAATACAGATCTTCCAGGAAACGCTCTAAGCAAACCACAAACAATGATAAGATTTACTCTTTTTGTACTTGAGGCGGCATTAGGCATTGTGTCTTTTGTATTCAATCCCGACGCAATTTCTGTGTTTCATCGTCAATGAGAAGGTCCAAAGGATAGAGTAAAGCTGCATTGGTGCATCGGAATCTAGTACTGATTTCCCAGGAAACGTTCCAAGCAAACCACAGACTATAAGAAGATTTACTCATCTCGTACTTAAGTCGGCATTGTGCCTTTTGTATTAAATCCCGACGCAATTTCTGTGTTCCATCATCAACGTGAAGGTAAAAGGGATAGAGTGAAGCTGCAGTAGAGCTTCGGAATCTAATACTGATCTCCCAGGCAACGCTCAAAGCAAACCACAAACAATGAGAAGATTTACTCTTCTTGTACATAAGTCGGCATTGTGCCTTTTGAATTAAATCCCGGAGAAATTTCTGAGTTTCATCGACATTGTGAAAGTCCAAGGGATAGAGTAAAGCTGCTGAAGTGCATCGGAATCTAATACTGATCTCCCAGGAAATGCTCAAAGCAAACCACAGACAATGAGAAGATTTACTCTTCTAGTACTTAAGTCGGCATCGTGCCTTTTGTGTTAAATCCCAACACAATTTCTGTGTTTCATCGTAAATGTGAAGGTCCTAGGGATAGAGTAAAGCTGCAGTAGATCATCGGAATCTATTACTGATCCCCCATGGAAACGCTCAAACCACCCGTAAACATTGAAATGATTTAACCTTCTTGTACTTAAGTCGGCATTGTGCCTTTTGTATTAAATCCCGACACAATTTATGTGTTCCATCGTCAAAGTGAAGTTCCAAGGGATACAGTAAAGGGGCACTAGTGCATCGTAATCTAATACAGATCTCCCAGGAAACGCTCAAAGCAAACCACAAACAATGAGAATATTTCCTCTTCTTGTACTTAAGTCGTCATTGTGCCTTTTGCATTAAATCCCGACGCAATTTCTGTGTTTCATCATCAATGTGAAGGTCCTTGTGATACAGTAAAGTTGCAGTAGTGCAACGGAATCTAATACTTAACTCCCGGAAAACTTTCAAAGAAAACCACAAACAATGAGAAGATTTTCTCTTTTTGTACTAAAATCTTCATTGTTCCTTTTGTTTTAATTCCAGACGCAATATCTGTGTTTCATCGTCAATTTGGAGTTCCAAGGGATAGAGTAACGCTGCAAGAGTGCATCGGAATCTAATACTGATCTCCCAGGAAACGCTCAAAGCAAACCACAAACAATGAGAAGAAATACCCATCTTGTACTTAAGTCGGCATTGTGCCTTTTGTGTTAAATCCCGACGCAAATTCTGTGTTTCATCGTCAATGTGATGGTCCAAGGGATAGAGTAGAGCTGCAGTAGTGCATCGGAATCTAGTACTGATCTCCCAGGAAACGCTCAAAGCAAACTACAAACAAAAAGAATATTTACTCTGCTTGTACTTAAGTCGGCATTGTGCCTTTTGTGTAAAAACCCGACGCAAATTGTGTGTCTCATCGTAAATGTGAAGGTCCAAGGGATAGAGTAAAGCTGCAGTAGTGCATCGCAATCTAATACTGATCCCCCAGGAAACGCTCAAAGCAAACCACATACAATGAGAAGATTTCCTCTTCTTGTACTTAAGTCGTTATTGTGCCTATTTTATTTAATCCTGTCGCAATTTCTGTGTTTTATCGACAATATGAAGGTCCCAGGAATAAAGTAAGGCTGCAGTGGTGCAATGGAATCTAATACTGATCTCCCAGGAAACGCTCAAAGCAAACCACAAAAATTGAGAAGATTTACTCATTTTGTACCCAAGTTGGCATTGCGCATTTTGTATTAAATCCGGACGCAATTTATGAGTTTCATCGACAACGTGAAAGTCCTAGGGATAGAGTAATGCAGCTGATGTGCATCGTAATCATAACTGATCTCCCAGGAAACGCTCAAAGCAAACCACAGACAGTGAGAAGATTTACTGTTCTTGTACTTAAGGCGGCATTTGCCTTCTGTATTCAATCCCGACCCAATTTCTGCGTTTCTTCGTCAATGCGAAGGTCCAAGGGATAGAGTAAAGCTGCAGTAGTGCATCGGAATGTAATACTGTACTTCCAGGAAACGCTCAACGCAAACCACAAATATTGAGAAGATTTACTCTTCTTGTACTCAAGTTGGCATTGTGCCTTTTGTATTTAATCCCGACGCAATTTCTCTGTTTCATCGACAATGTGAAAGTCCAAGGGATAGAGTAAAGCTGCTGAAGTGCATCGTAATCTAATACTGATCTCCCTGGAAATGCTCAAAGTAAACCACAAACAATGAGAAGATTCACTCTATTCGTACTTTCGTCAGCATTATGCCTTATGTATTAAATCCCAACGCAATTTCTGTGTTTAATTGATAATGAGAAAGTCCAAGGGATAGAGTAAAGCTGCAGTAGTGCATCGGAATCTAACACTGATCTCCCAGGAAACGCTTAAGGCAAACCACAAACAATAAGAAAATTTTCTCCTCTCTTACTTAAGTCTTCATTGTTCCTTTTGTTTTAAATCCCGACGCAATTTCTGTGTTTCATCGTCAATTTGAAGGTCGAAGGTATAGAGTAAAGTTGCAGTAGTGCATCGGAATTTAATACTGGTCTCCCAGGAAACGTTCAAAGCAACCACAAACAATGAGAAGATTTACTCTTCTTGTACTCAAGACAGCATTATGCCTTTTATATTATATCCCGACGCAAATTTTGTGTTTCATCGTCATTGTGAATGTCCAAGGGATAGAGTAAAGCTGCAGTAGTGCATCGGAATCTAATACTGTACTCCCAGGAAACTCTCAAAGCAAACCACAAAAATTGAGAGGATTTACTCATCTTGTACTCATGTTGGCATTGTGCCTTTTGTATTAAATCCCAACGAAATTTCTGAGTTTCATCGACAATGTGAAAGGCCAAGGGATTGAGTAATGCTGCTGAAGTGCATCGGTATCTTATACTGATCTCCCAGGAAACGCTCAAAGCAAACCTTAGACAATGAGAAGATTTACTCTTCTTGTACTTAAGTCGACATTGTGCCTTTTGTATTATATCCCGTCGCTATTTCTGTGAATCATCGTCAATGAGAAGGTCCAAGGGATAGAGTCATGCTGCAGTAGTGCATCGGAATTTAGTACTGATCTTCCAGGAAACGCTCAAAGCGAACCACAAACAATGAGAAGATTGACTCTTTTTGTACTTAAGTCGGCATTGTGGCATTTGTACTATTTCACGACGCAATTTCTGTGTTTCATCGTCAATGTGAAGGTCCAAGGGATAGAGTAAAGCCGCAGTAGTCCATCGGAATCTAGTACTGATCCCCCAGGAAATGCTCAAACAAACCGCAAACATTGAAAAGATTTAACCATCTTGTACTTAAGACGGCATTGTGCCTTTTGTATAAAATCCCGACGCTATTTCGGTGCTTTATCGCCAATGATAATGTCCAAGGTATGGAGTAAAGCTGCAGCAGTGCATCGGAATCTAGTACTGATCTCCCAGGAAACGCCCAATGCTAACCACATGCTATGAGAAGATTTATTCTTCCTGTACTTAATTCGGCATTGTGCCTTTTGTGTTAAATCCCGACGCAATTTATGTGTTTCATCGTCAATGTGAAGGCCAAAAGGATAGAGCAAAGCTGCGGTAGATCATCGGAATCGAATACAGATCTCCCAGGAAACCCTCAAAGCAAACCAGAAACAATGAGAAGATATACTCTTCTAGTACTTTAGTCGGCATTGTGCCTTTTGTGTTATATCCCGACGCAATTTCTGTGTTTCATCATCATTGTGAAGGTCCAAGGGATAGGGTAAAGCTGCAGTTGGGCATCGGATTCTAATACTGATCTCCCAGGAAATGCTAACAGCAAACCTCAAACAACGAGAAGATTTACTTATCTTGTACTTAAGTCGGCATTGTGCCTTTTGTATTAAATACCGATGCAACTTCAGTGTTTCATCGTCAATGTGAAGGTCCAAGGGATAGTGTAAAGATGCAGTACTGCATCGGAATCTACTACTGATCTCCCAGGAAACGCTCAAAGCAAACCACAAACAATGAGAAAATTTTCTCTTCTTTTACTTAAGTCATCATTGTTCATTTTGTCTTAAATCCCGGCGCAAATTCTGTGTCTCATCGTCAATTTGAATGTTCAAGGGATACAGTAAAGCTGCAGTACATCACCGGAATCGAATACACATCTCCCAGGAAACGCTGAAAGCAAACCACAAATAATGAGAAGATTTACTCTTCTTGTACTTAAGTCGGCATTGCGCCTTTTGTACTATATCCCGACTCTATTTCTGTCTTTTATCGCCAATGAGAAGGTCCAAGGGCTAGAGTAAAGCTTCAGTAGTGCATCGGAATCTAGTACTGATCTCACAGGAAACGCTCAAATCAAACCACAAACAATGAGAAGATTTACTCTTATTGTACTTAAGTCGGCATTGTCTCTTTTGTTTTAAATCCCGACGCAATTTCTGTGTTTCATCGTCAATCTGAAGGTCCAAGGGATAGAGTAAAGCTGCAGTAGTGCATCGGCATCTAATAGTGTTTCCCAGGAAACGCTCAAAGCTAAAAACAAACGATGAGAATATTTACTCCTCTTGTACTTAAATCGGCATTGTGCCATTTGTATTAAATCCAGACGCAACTTCTGCGTTTCATCGTCAATGTGGAGGCCCAAGGGATAGAGTAAAGCTGCAGTAGAGCATCGCAATCTAATACTGATCTCCCAGGAAACGCTCAAAGCAAATCGCAAACAATGAGAAGATTTACTCTTCTTGTACTTAAGTCGGTATTGTGCCTATTTTATTTATTCCCGTCGCAATTTCTGTGTTTCATCGGCATTGTGAAGGTCAAAGGGATAGGGTAAGGCTGCAGTAGTGCATCGGAATCTAATACTGATCTCCTAGGAAACGCTCAAAGCAAACCACAAAAATTGAGACGATTTACTCTTCTTGTACTCAAGTTGGCACTGTGCCTTTTGTATTAAATTCGGATGCAATTTCTGAGTTTCATCGACAATGTGAAAGTCCTAGGGATAGAGTAATGCTGCTGAACTGCATCGTAATCTAATACTGATCTCCCAGGAAACGCTCAAAACAAATCGCAAACAATGAGAAGATTTACTCTTCTTGTACTTAAGGCGGCATTGTGCCTTTTGTATTCAATCCCGACCCAATTTCTGCATTTCGTCGTCAATGCGAAGGTCCAAGGGATAGAGTACAGCAGCAGCAGTGCATCGGAATCTAATACAGATCTCCAAGGAATCGCTCAAAGCAAACCACAAACAATGAGAAGATTTACTAATCCTGTACTGAAGTCGGCATTGTGTCTTTTGTTATTAATCCCGACGCAATGTCTGTGTTTCATCTTCAATCTGAACGTCCAAGGGATTGAGTAAACTGCAGTAGTGCATTGGAATCTAATCCTGATCTCCCAGGAAACGCTCAAAGCAAAAAACAAACGATGAGAGGATATACTCTTCTTGTACTTAAATCGGTATGGTGCCTTTTGTATTGAATCCCGACGCAATTTCTCTGTTTCATCGTCAATGTGAAGGTCCAAGGGATAGAGAAAAGCTTCAGTAGTGCATCGGAATGTAATTCTGTTCTTCCAGGAAACGATCAAAGCAAATCACAAAAATTGAGAAGATTTACTCTTCTTGTACTCAACTTGGCATTGTGCCTTTTGTATTAAATACCGACACAATTACTGTGTCTTATCGTCAATGTGAAGGTCCAATGGATTGAGTAAAGCTGCAGTAGTGCATCGGAATATAATACTGATCTCCCAGGAAACGCTCAAAGCAAACCACAAACAATGAGAAGATTTTCTCTTCTTGTACTAAAGTCTTCATTTTTCCTTTTGTTTTAAATCCCGACGCAATTTCTGTGTTTCATCGTCAATTTGTGGGCCCAAGGGAAAGAGTAAAGCTGCAGTAGTGCATCGGAATCTAATCTTGATCTCCAGGAAACGCTCAAAGCAAACCACAAGCAATGAGAAGATTTACTCATCTTGTTCTCAAGTCAGCATTATGCATTTTATATTATTTCCCGACGCGATTTCTGTGTTTCATCGTCAATGTGAATGTCCAAGGGACTGAGTAATTCTGCAGTAGTGCATCGGAATCTACTAGTGATCTCCCAGGAAACGCTCAAAGCAAACTACAAACAAAAACAATATTTACTCTTCTTGTACTTAAGTCGACATTGTGAATTTTGTATTAAATCCCGACGCAATTTCTGTGTTTCATCGTCAATGTGAAGGTCCAACGGATAGAGTAAAGCTGCTGTTGTGCATCGGAACCTAATACTGATCTCCCAGGAAACGCAAAAAGCAAACTACAAACAAAAAGAATATTAACTCTTCTTGTACTTAGGTCTACATTGTGATATTTGTATTAAATCCCTGACGCAATATCTGTGTCTCATTGTCAATGTGAAGGTCCAAGGGATAGGGTAAACTGCAGTAGTGCATCGGAATCTACTACTGATCTCCCAGGAAACGCTCAAAGCAAACCACAAACAATGAGAGGATTTACTTTTCTTGTACTTAAGTCAGCATTGTGCATTTTGCAATTAATTCCGACGCAATATCTGTGTTTCATCGTCAATGTGAAGGTCCAAGGGATAGGGTAAACTGCAGTAGTGCATCGGAATCTAATACTGATCTCCCAGGAAACGCTCAAAGCAAACCAGAAACAATGAGAAGTTATACTCATCTTGCACTTAAGACGGCATTGGGGTTTTGTATTAAGTCCCGTCACTATTTCTCTGTGTCATCGTCAATGTGAAGGTCCAAGGGGTAGAGTAAAGCCGCTGAAGCGCATCGGAATCTAATACTGATCTCCCAGGCAACGCTCAAATCAAACCACAAACAATGAGAAGATTTACTCTTCTTGTACTTAAGTTGGCATAGTGCCTTTTGTATTAAATCCCGACGCAATATCTGTGTTTCATCGTCAATGTGAAGGTCCAAGGGATAGAGTAATGCTGCAGTAGTGCATCGGAATCTAATCCTGATCTCCCAGGAATCGCTCAAAGCAAACCTCAAACAACGAGGGGATTTACTCTTCTTGTACTTAAGTCGGCATTGTGCCTTTTGTATTAAGTTGCGACGCTATTTCTGGGTTTTATCGTGAATGTGAAGCTTCCAGGGATAGAGTAAAGGTACAATAGTGCATCGGAATCTAATGCTGATCTCACAGGAAACGCTCAAAGCAAACCACAAACAATGAGAAGATAGACTCTTCTTGTACCTAACTCTGCATTGTGTCTTTTGTATTAAATCCCTTCGCAATTTCTGTGGTTTATCGTCAATGTGAAGGTCCAAGGGATAGGGTAAAGCTGCAGTTGGGCATCGGATTCTAATACTGATCTCCCAGGAAATGCTAACAGCAAACCTCAAACAACGAGAAGATTTTCTTATCTTGTACTTAAGTCGGCATTGTGCCTTTTGTATAAAATACCGATGCAACATCAGTGTTTCATCGTCAATCTGAAGGTCCAAGGGATAGAGTAAAGATGCAGTAGTGCATCGGAATCTACTACTGATCTCCCAGGAAACGCTCAAAGCAAACCACAAACAATGAGAAAATTTTCTCTTCTTTTACTTAAGTCATCATTGTTCATTTTGTCTTAAATCCCGACGCAATTTCTGTGTCACATCGTCAATTTGAATGTCCAAGGGATACAGTAAAGCTGCAGTAGATCACCGGAATCGAATACACATCTCCCAGGAAACGCTGAAAGCAAACCACAAATAATGAGAAGATTTACTCTTCTTGTACTTAAGTCGGCATTGCGTTTTTTGTACTATATCTCGACTCTATTTCTGTCTTTTATCGCCAATGAGAAGGTCCACGGGCTAGAGTAAAGATTCAGTAGTGCATCGGAATCTAGTACTGATCTCACAGGCAACGCTCAAATCAAACCACAAACAATGAGAAGATTTACTCTTCTTGTACTTAAGTCGGCATTGTGTCTTTTGTTTTAAATCCCGACGCAATTTCTGTGTTTCATCGTCAATCTGAAGGTCCAAGGGATAGAGTAAAGCTGCAGTAGTGCATCGGAATCTAATAGTGTTCTCCAAGGAAACGCGCAAAGCAAACCACAAACAATGGGAAGATTTACTCTTCTTGTACTTAATTCAGCATTGTGAGTTTTGTATTAAATCCCGACGCAATTTCTGTGTTTCATCGTCAATGTGAAGGACCAAGGGATAGAGTAATGCTGCAGTAGTGCATCGGAATCTAATGCTGATCTCCCAGAAAACGCTCAAAGCAAACCACAAATAATGAGACGATTTACTTTTCTTGTACTGAAGTCGTCATTGTGCCCTTTGTATTACATTCCGACGCAATTTCTGTGATTCATCGTCAATGTGAAGGTCCAAGGGATACAGTAAAGTTGCAGCAGTGCATCGGAATCTAGTACTGATCTCCAGGAAGCGCTCAAATCAAACCACAAACAATGGGAAGATATATTCTTCTTGTACTTAAGACGGCATTGGGCTTTTTGTAATAAATCCCGTTGCTATTTCTGTGTATCATCGACAATGAGAAGGTCCAAGGGATAGAGTAAAGCTGCAGTAGTGCATCGGAATCTAATACTGTACTCCCAGGAAACGCTCAAAGCAAACCACAAAAATTGAGAGGATTTTCTCTTCTTGTACTGAAGTTTGCATTGTGCCTTTTTGTATTAAATCCCGACGAAATTTCTGAGTTTCGTCGACAATGTGAAACGCCAAGGGATTGAGTAAAGCTGCTGATGTGCATCGGAATCTAACACTGATCTCCCAGGAAACGCGCAAAGCAAACCTCAGACAATGAGAAGGTTTACCCTTCTTGTACTTAAGTCGACATTGTGCCTTTTGTATTAAATCCCGACGCAATTTCTGTGATCCATCGTCAATGTGAAGGTCCAAGGGATATAGTAAAGCTGCAGTAGTGCATCGGAATCTAGTACTGATCTCCAGGAAGCGCTCAAATCAAACCACACACAATGGGAAGATATACTCTTCTTGTACTTAAGATGGCATTGAGCTTTTTGTATTAAATCCCGTCGCTATTTCTGTGTATCAACGTCAATGAGAAGGTCCAGGGAATAGAGTAAAGCTGCAGTAGTGCATCGGAATCTAATACTGTTCTCCCAGGAACCGCTCAAAGCAAACCACAAAAATGAGAAGATTTACTCTTCTTGTCCTTAAGTTGGCATTGTGCCTTCTGTACTATATCCCAACGCTATTTCTCTCTTTTAACGTCAATGTGAAGCTCAAAGGGATAGAGTAAAGCTGCAGTAGTGCATCGGGATCTAGTACTGATCTCCGAGGAAACGCTCAAATCAAACCACAAACATTGGGAAGATATACTCTTGTTGTACTTAAGACGGCATTGAGCATTTTGTATTAAAACCCGTCGCTATTTCTGTGTATCATCGTCAAATGTGAAGGTCCAAGGGATAGAGTAAAGCTGCAGTAGTACATCGGAATTTAATACTGATCTCCCAGGAAACGCTCAAAGCAAACCACAAACAATGAGAAGATATACTGTTCCTGTACTTAAGTCGGAATTGTGCCTCTTGTATGAAATCCCGACGCAATTTCTGTTTTTCATCTTCAATGTAAAGGTCCAAGAGATAGAGTAAAGCTGCAGAAGTGCATCATAATCTAATACTGATTTCCCAGGAAACGCTCAAAGCAAACTACAAACTAAAAGAATATATACTCTTATTGTACTTAATTCGACATTGTGCTTTTTGTATTAAATCCCGATGCAATTTATGTTTTTCATCGTCGATGTGAAGGTCCAAGGGATAGAGTAAAGCTGCAGTATTCCATCGGAATCTAGGACTGATCCCCCACGAAACGCTCAAACCAACCGCAAGCATTGAAATGATTTAACCTTCTTGTACTTAAGTCGGCATTGTGCCTCTTGTATTAAATCCTGACACAATTTCTGTGTTTCATTGTCAATGTGAAGGTCCAAGAGATTGAGTAAAGGTGCGGTAGTGCATCGGAATCTAATACTGATCTCCCAGGAAACGCTCTAACGAACCACAAACAATGAGAAGATTTACTCTTTTTGTACTAAAGTCGGAATTGTGCCTTTTGTATTAAATCCCGGCGCCAATTCTGTGTTTCATTGTCAATGTGAAGGTCCAAGGGATAGAGTAAAGGTGCGGTTGTGCATCTGAATGTAATACTGTTCTCCCAGGAAACGCTCAAAGCAAACAACAAAAATTGAGCAGATTTACTCTTCTTGTACCTAAGTCGGCATTGTGCTTTTTGTATTAAATACCGACGGTATTTCTGTGTTTCTTCGTCAATGTGAAGGTACAAGGGATAGAGTAAAGCTGCAGTGGTGCATCGGAATCTTATACTGATCTCCCAGGAAACGCTCAAAGCAAACCACAAACAATGAGAAGATTTTCTCTTCTTGTACTTAAGTCTTCATTGTTCCTTTTGTTTTAAATCCCGACGCTATTTCTGAGTTCATCGTCAATGTGAAGGTTCAAGGGATAGAGTAAAGATGCTGTTGTGCATCGGAACCTAATACTGATCTCCCAGGAAACGCTCAAAGCAAACTACAAATAAATGAATATTTACTCCTCTTGTACTTAAGTCTACATTGTACAATTTGTATTAAATCCTGACTCAATTTCTGTGTCTCATCGTCAATGTGAAGGTCCAAGGGATAGAGTAAAGCTGCAGTCGTGCATCGGAATCTAGTACTGATCTCCCAGGAAACGCTCAAAGCAAACCACAAACAATGAGAACATTTGCTTTTCTTGTACTTAAGTCGGCATTGTGCACTTTGTATTAAATTCCGACCTAATAATTGTGTTTCATCGTCAATGTGAAGGTCCATGGGATAGGGTAAAGCTGCAGTGGTGCATCGGAATCTAATACTGATCTCTCAGGAAACGCTCAAAGCAAACCAGAAACAATGAGAAGATTTACTCTTCTTGTACTTAAGTCGGTATTGTGCCTATTTTATTTAATCCCGTCGCAATTTCTGTCTTTTATCGACAATATGAAGGTCCCAGGAATAGAGTAAGGCTGCAGTAGTGCATCGGAATCTAATACTGATCTCCCAGGAAACGCTTTAAGCAAACCACAAACAATGAGAAGATTTACTCTATTTGTACTTAAGTCGGCATTCTGCCTTTTGTATTAAATCCCGGCGCTCTTTCTGAGTTACATCGTTAATGTGAAGGTCCAAGGTATAGAATAAAGCTGCGGTTGTGAATCTGAATGTAATACTGTTCTCCCAGGAAACACTCAAAGCAAACAACAAAAATTGAGCAGATTTACTCTTCTTGAACTCAAGTTAGCATTGTGCCTTTTGTAATAAATCCCGACGCATTTCTGTGTTTCATCGACAAAGTGAAAGTCCAAGGGTTAGAGTAAAGCTGCTGAAGTGAATCGGATACTCATACTGATCTCCCAGGAAACGCTGATAGCAACCCAAAGACAATTAGAAGATTTACTCTTCTTGTACTTAAGTCGGCATTGTGCCATTTGTGTTCAACCCCCACCCAATTACTGTGTTTCATCGTCAATGAAACGGTCCAAGGGACAGGGTAAAGCTGCAGTAACGCATCGGAATCTAGTACTGATCTCCCAGGAAACGCTCAAATCAAACCACAATCAATGACAAGATATACTTTTCTTGTACTTAAGTCGGCATTGTGCACTTTATATTAGATTCCGACGCAATTTCTGTGTTTCACGTCAGGGTGAAGTCCAAGGGGTAGAGTAAAGCCGCTGAAGTGCATCGGAATCTAATGCTGATCTCCCATTCAACGCTCAAATCAAACCACAAACAATGAGAAGATTTACTCTTCTTGTACTTAAGTTGGCATAGTGCCTTTTGTATTACATCCTGACGCAATATCTGTGTTTCATCGTCAATGTGAAGGTCCAATGGATAGAGTAATGCTGCAGTAGTGCATCGGAATCTAATCCTGATCTCCCTGGAATCGCTCAAAGCAAACCTCAAACAACGAGGGGATTTACTCATCTTGTACTTAAGTCGGCATTGTGCCTTTTGTATTAAATTGCGACGCTATTTCTGGGTTTTATCGTGAATGTCACGCTTCCAGGGATAGAGTAAAGGTATAATAGTGCATCGGAATCTAATGCTGATCTCACAGGAAACGATCAAAACTAACCACAAACAATGAGAAGATTGACTTTTTTTGTACTTCGGTTGGCATTGTGCCTTTTGTATTTGATCCCGACGCAATTTCTGTGTTTCATCGTCAATGTGATGGTCCAGGGGGTAGAGTAAAGCTGCAGTAGTGCAACGGAATCTATTACTGATCTCCCAGATAACGCTCAAAGCAAACCACAAACAATGAGAAAATTTACTTCTCCTGTACTTAAGTCGGCATTGTGCCCTTTGTATTAAATTCCGACGCAATTTCTGTGCTTCATCGTCAATGTGAAGGTCCAAAGGGATAGAGTAAAGCTGCAGTAGTGCATCGGTATCTAATACTGATCTCCCAGAAATCGGTCAAAAGAAACCACAAACAATGAGAAGATTTTCTCTTCTTGTACTTAAGTAGGCATTGTGCCTTTTGTATTAAATCCCGACGCAATTTCAACTGTTCATCGTCAATGTGAAGGTCCAAGTGATAGAGTAAAGCTGCAGTAGTGCATCGGAATCTAATACTGATCTCCCAGGAACGCTCAAAGCAAACCACAAGCAATGAGAAGATAGACTCTTCTTGTACCTATCTCTGCATTGTGTCTTTTGTATTAAATCCCTTCGAAATTTCTGTGTTTTATCGTCAAAGTGAAGGTCCAAGGGATAGGGTAAAGCTGCAGTTGGGCATCGGATTCTAATACTGATCTCCCAGGAAATGCTAACAGCAAACCTCAAACAACGAGGAGATTTACTTATCTTGTACTTAAGTCGGCATTGTGCCTTTTGTATTAAATACCGATGCAACTTCAGTGTTTCATCGTCAATGTGAAGGTCCAAGGGATAGAGTAAAGATGCAGTAGTGCATCGGAATCTACTACTGATCTCCAAGGAGACGCTCAAAGCAAACCACAAACAATTACAAAATTTTCTCTTCTTTTACTTAAGTCATCATTGTTCATTTTGTCTTAAATCCCGACGCAATTTCTGTGTTTCATCGTCAATTTGAATGTCCAAGGGATAGAGTAAAGCTGCAGTAGATCACCGGAATCGAATACAGATCTCCCAGGATACGCTGAAAGCAAACCACAAATAATGAGAAGATTTACTCTTCTTGTACTTAAGTCGGCATTGAGCTTTTTGTATTAAATCCCGTCGCTATTTCTGTGTATCATCGTCAATGAGAAGGTCCAAGGGATAGAGTAAAGCTGCAGTAGTGCATCGGAATCTAATACTGTACTCCCAGGAAACGCTCAAAGCAAACCACAAAAATTGAGAGGATTTACTCTTCTTGTACTCAAGTTTCCATTGTGCCTTTTTGTATTAATTCCCGACGAAATTTCTGAGTTTCGTCGACAATGTGAAAGGCCAAGGGATTCAGTAAAGCTGCTGAAGTGCATCGGAATCTAATACTGATCTCCCAGGAAACGCTCAAAGCAAACCTCAGACAATAAGAAGATTTACTCTTCTTGTACTTAAGCCGACATTGTGCCTTTTGTATTAAATCCCGACGCAATTTCTGTGATCCATCGTCAATGTGAAGGTCCAAGGGATACAGTAAAGCTGCAGTAGGTCATCGGAATCTAGTACTGATCTCCAGGAAGCGCTCAAATGAAACCACACACAATGGGAAGATATACTCTTCTTGTACTTAAGACGGCATTGACCTTTTTTTATTAAATCCCGTCGCTATTTCTGTATATCATCGTCAATGTGAAGGTCCAAGGGATAGAGTAAAGCTGCAGTACTGCATCGGAATCTAATACTGTTCTCGCAGGAAACGCTCAAAGCAAACCACAAACAATGAGAAGATTTACTCTTCTTGTCCTTAAGTTGGCATTGTGCCTTTTGTACTATATCCCAACGCTATTTCTGTCTTTTATCGTCAATGTGTAGCTCAAAGGGATAGAGTAAAGCTGCAGTAGTGCATCGGAATCTAGTACTGATCTCCGAGGAAACGCTCAAATCAAACCACAAACATTGGGAAGATACACTCTTCTTGTACCTAAGACGGCACTGAGCATTTTGTATTAAAACCCGTCGCTATTTCTGTGTATCATCGTCAATGTGAAGGTCCAAGGGATAGAGTAAAGCTGCAGTAGTACATCGGAATTTAATACTGATCTCCCAGGAAACGCTCAAAGCAAACAACAAACAATGAGAAGATATACTGTTCTTGTACTTAAGCTGGAATTGTGAATCTTGTATGAAATTCCGACGCAATTTCTGTATTTTATCTTCAATGTAAAGGTCCAAGGGATAGAGTAAAGCTGCGGTAGTGCATCGGAATCTAATACTGATCTCCCAGGAAACGCTCTAACGAACCACAAACAATGAGAAGATTTACTCTTTTTGTACTGAAGTCGGCATTGTGCCTTTTGTATTAAATCCCGGCGCCATTTCTGTGTTTCATTATCAATGTGAAGGTCCAAGGGATAGAGTAAAGGTGCGGTTGTGCATCTGAATGTAGTACTGTTCTCCCATTAAACGCTCAAAGCAAACAACAAAAATTGAGCAAATTTACTCTTCTTGTACTCAAGTTGGCATTGTGACTTTTGTATTAAATCCCGACGCAATTTCTGTGTTTCATCGACAAAGTGAAAGTCCAAGGGATAGAGTAATGCTGCTGAAGTGCATCGGAATCTAATACTGATCTCCCAGGAAACGCTGATTGCCACCCAAACATAATTACAAGATTTACTCTTCTTGGTCTTAAGTCGGCATTGTGCCTTTTGTGTTCAACCTTCACCCAATTTCTGTGTTTCATCGTCAATGAGACGGACCAGGGGAAACGGTAAAGCTGCATTAGTGCATCGGAATCTAATACTGATCTCCCAGGAAACTCTCTAAGCAAACCACATACAATGAGAAGATTTACTCTTCTTGTACTTAAGTCGGCATTGTGCGTTTTGTGTTAAATCCCGACGCAATTTCTGTGTTTCATCGTCAATGTGAAGGTCCAAGGGAAACAGTAAAGCTGCATTAGTGCATCGGAATCTAGTACTGATCTCCCAGGAAACGCTCAAATCAAACCACAACCAATGACAAGATATACTTTTCTTGTACTTAAGTCGGCATTGTGCCATTTGTATTAAATCCCGACGCTATTTCTGTGTTTCATCGTCAATGTGAAAGTCCAAGGGATAGAGTAAAGCTGCAGTAGTGCTTCTGAATCTAATACTGATCTCCCAGGCAACGCTCAAATCAAACCACAAACAATGAGATGTTTCACTCTTCTCGTACTTTAGTCGGCAATATGCCTTTTGTATTAAATCCCAACGCAATTTCTGTGTTTCATTGACAATGAGAAATTCCAAGGGATAGAGTAAAGCTGCAGTAGGGCATCGGAATCTAACACTGATCTCCCAGGAGACGCTTAAGGCAAACCACAAACAATGAGAAGATTTTCTCTTCTTTACTTAAGTCGGCATTGTGCCTTTTGTATTTAATCGAGAGGCAATTTCTGTGTTTCATCGTCAGTGTGAAGTTCCAAGGGTTAGAGTAAAGCTGCAGTAGTGCATCGGAATGTAATACTGATCACCCAGGAAACGCTCAAATCAAACCACATACAATGAGAAGATTTACTCTTCTTGTACTTCAGTCGGCACTGTGCCTTTAGTATTAAATCCCGATGCAATTTCTGTGTTTCATCGTCAATGTGAAGGTCCAAGGGATAGAGTAAAGCAGCAGTAGTGCATCGGAATCTAATACAGATCTCCAAGGAAACGCGCAAAGCAAACCAAAAACAATGGGAAAATTTACTCTTCTTGTACTTAAATCGGCATTGTGCGTTTTGTATTAAATCCCGACGCAATTTCTGTGTTTCATCGTCAATGTAAAGGACCAAGGGATAGAGTAATGCTGCAGTAGTGCATCGGAATCTAATGCTGATCTCCCAGGATACGCTCAAAGAAAACCACAAACATTGAGAAGATTTACTCTTCTTCTACTTAAGTCCCCATTGTGCCTTTTGTATTAAATCCCGACGCTATTTCTGAGTTTCATCGTCAATGTGAAGGTTCAAGGGATAGAGTAAAGCTACAATAGTGCATCGGAATCAAATGCTGAACTCCCAGGAAACGCTCAAAGCAAACCACAAACTAAGAGAAGATTTACTTTTCTTGTACTTAAGTCGTCATTGTGCCCTTTGTATTAAATTCCGACGCAATTTCTGTGTTTCATCGTCAATGTGAAGATCCAAGGGATAAAGTAAAGCTGCCGTAGTGCATCGGAATGTAATACTGTTCTCCCAGGAAACGCTCAAAGCAAACAAAGAGAATTGAGCAGATTTACTCTTCTTGTACTCAAGTTGGCATTGTGCCTCTTTTATTAAATCCCGACGCAATTTCTGTGTTTCATCGACAATGTGAAAATCCAAGGGATAGAGTAAAGCTGCAGTAGTTCATCGGAATCTAGTACTGATCTCCCAGGAAACGCTCAAAGCAAAGAAGAAACAATGAGAAGATATATTCTTCTCGTACTTTATACGGCATTGTGCCTTTTGTGTTATATCCCGACGCATTATCTGTGTTTCATCATCAATGTGAAGGTCCAAGGGATAGAGTAAAGCTGCAGTAGTGCTTCTGAAACTACTACTGATCTCCCAGGCAACGCTCAAATCAAACCACAAACAATGAAATGATTTACTCTACTTGTACTTAAGTCGGCATTGTGCCTTTTGTATTAACTCCCGACGCAATTTCTGTGTTTCATCGTCTATGTGAAGGGCCCAGGGATAGGGTAAAGCTGCAGTTGGGCATCGGATTCTAATACTGATCTCCCAGGAAATGCTAACAGCAAACCTCAAACAACGAGAAGATTTACTTATCTTGTACTTAAGTCAGCACTGTGCCTTTTGTATTAAATACCGACGCAACTTCGGTGTTTCATCGTCAATGTGAAGGTCCAAGGAATAGAGTAAAGATGCAGTAGTGCATCGGAATCTACTACTGATCTCCCAGGAAACGCTCAAAGCAAACCACAAATAATGAGAAGATTTACTCTTCTTGTACTTAAGTCGGCATTGTGCCTTATGTACTATATCCCGACTCTATTTCTGTCTTTTATCGCCAATGAGAAGGTCCAAGGGCTAGAGTAAAGCTTCAGTAGTGCATCGGAATCTAGTACTGATCTCCCAGGAAACGCTCAAATCAAACCAAAAACAATGAGAAGATTTACTCTTCATGTACTTAAGTCGGCATTGAGTCTTTTGTTTTAGATCCCGACGCAATTTCTGTGTTTCATCGTCAATCTGAAGGTCTAAGGGATAGAGTAAAGCTGCAGTAGTGCATCGGCATGTAATAGTGTTCTCCCAGGAAATGCTCAAAGCTAAAAACAAACGATGAGAATATTTACTCTTCTTGTACTTAAATCGGCTTTGTGCCATTTGTATTAAATCCCGACGCAATTTCTGTGTTTCATCGTCAATGTGGAGGTCCAAGGGATAGAGTAAAGCTGCAGTATAGCATCGCAATCTAATACTGATCTCCCAGGAAACGCTCAAAGCAAATCGCAAACATTGAGAAGATTTACTCTTCTTGTACTTAAGTCGGTGTTGTGCCTATTTTATTTAATGCCGTCGCAATTTCTGTGTTTCATCAACAATGTGAAGGTAACAGGGATAGAGTAAGGCTGCAGTAAAGCATCGGAATCTAGTACTGATCTCCTAGGAAACGCTCAAAGCAAACCACAAAAATTGAGACGATTTACTCTTCCTGTACCCAAGTTGGCACTGTGCCTTTTGTATTAAATCCGGATGCAATTTCTGAGTTTCATCGACAATGTGAAAGTCCTAGGGATAGAGTAATGCTGCTGAACTGCATCGTAATCTAGTACTGATCTCCAAGGAAACGCTCAAAGCAAATCGCAAACAATGAGAAGATTTACTCTTCTTGTACTTAAGGCGGCGTTGTGCTTTTTGTATTCAATCCGGACCCAATTTCTGCGTTTCATCGTCAATGCGAAGGTCCAAGGGATACTGTAAAGCAGCAGTAGTGCATCGGAATCTAATACAGATCTCCAAGGAAACGCGCAAAGCAAACCACAAACAATGGTCAGATTTACTTTTCTTGTACTTAATTCGGCATTGTGCGTTTTGTATTAAATGCCGACGCAATTTCTGTGTTTCATCGTCAATGAGAGGGACCAAGGGATAGAGTAATGCTGCAGTAGTGCATCGGAATGTAATGTGATCTCCCAGGATACGCTCAAAGAAAACCACAAACATTGAGAGGATTTACTCTTCTTCTACTTAAGTCCTCATTGTGCCTTTTGTATTAAATCCCGATGCTATTTCTGAGTTTCGTCGACAATGTGAAAGGCCAAGGGATTGAGTAAAGCTGCTGAAGTGCATCGGAATCTAATACTGATCTCCCAGGAAACGCTCAAAGCAAACCTCAGACAATGAGAAGATTTACTCTTCTTGTACTTAAGTCGACATTGTGCCTTTTGTATTAAATCCCGACGCAATTTCTGTGATCCATCGTCAATGTGTAGGTCCAAGGGATACAGTAAAGCTGCAGTAGTGCATCGGAATCTAGTACTGATCTCCAGGAAGCGCTCAAATCAAACCATACACAATGCGAAGATATACTCTTCTTGTACTTAAGACGTCATTGAGCTTTTTGTATTAAATCCCGACGCTATTTCTGTGTTTCATCGTCAATGTGAAAGTCCAAGGGATAGAGTAAAGCTGCAGTAGTGCTTCTGAATCTAATACTGATCTCCCAGGCAACGCTCAAATCAAACCACAAACAATGAGATGTTTCACTCTTCTCGTACTTTAGTCGGCAATATGCCTTTTGTATTAAATCCCAACGCAATTTCTGTGTTTCATTGACAATGAGAAATTCCAAGGGATAGAGTAAAGCTGCAGTAGGGCATCGGAATCTAACACTGATCTCCCAGGAGACGCTTAAGGCAAACCACAAACAATGAGAAGATTTTCTCTTCTTTACTTAAGTCGGCATTGTGCCTTTTGTATTTAATCGAGAGGCAATTTCTGTGTTTCATCGTCAGTGTGAAGTTCCAAGGGTTAGAGTAAAGCTGCAGTAGTGCATCGGAATGTAATACTGATCACCCAGGAAACGCTCAAATCAAACCACATACAATGAGAAGATTTACTCTTCTTGTACTTCAGTCGGCACTGTGCCTTTAGTATTAAATCCCGATGCAATTTCTGTGTTTCATCGTCAATGTGAAGGTCCAAGGGATAGAGTAAAGCAGCAGTAGTGCATCGGAATCTAATACAGATCTCCAAGGAAACGCGCAAAGCAAACCAAAAACAATGGGAAAATTTACTCTTCTTGTACTTAAATCGGCATTGTGCGTTTTGTATTAAATCCCGACGCAATTTCTGTGTTTCATCGTCAATGTGAAGGACCAAGGGATAGAGTAATGCTGCAGTAGTGCATCGGAATCTAATGCTGATCTCCCAGGATACGCTCAAAGAAAACCACAAACATTGAGAAGATTTACTCTTCTTCTACTTAAGTCCCCATTGTGCCTTTTGTATTAAATCCCGACGCTATTTCTGAGTTTCATCGTCAATGTGAAGGTTCAAGGGATAGAGTAAAGCTATAATAGTGCATCGGAATCAAATGCTGAACTCCCAGGAAACGCTCAAAGCAAACCACAAACTAAGAGAAGATTTACTTTTCTTGTACTTAAGTCGTCATTGTGCCCTTTGTATTAAATTCCGACGCAATTTCTGTGTTTCATCGTCAATGTGAAGATCCAAGGGATAAAGTAAAGCTGCCGTAGTGCATCGGAATGTAATACTGTTCTCCCAGGAAACGCTCAAAGCAAACAAAGAGAATTGAGCAGATTTACTCTTCTTGTACTCAAGTTGGCATTGTGCCTCTTTTATTAAATCCCGACGCAATTTCTGTGTTTCATCGACAATGTGAAAATCCAAGGGATAGAGTAAAGCTGCAGTAGTTCATCGGAATCTAGTACTGATCTCCCAGGAAACGCTCAAAGCAAAGAAGAAACAATGAGAAGATATATTCTTCTCGTACTTTATACGGCATTGTGCCTTTTGTGTTATATCCCGACGCATTATCTGTGTTTCATCATCAATGTGAAGGTCCAAGGGATAGAGTAAAGCTGCAGTAGTGCTTCTGAAACTACTACTGATCTCCCAGGCAACGCTCAAATCAAACCACAAACAATGAAATGATTTACTCTACTTGTACTTAAGTCGGCATTGTGCCTTTTGTATTAACTCCCGACGCAATTTCTGTGTTTCATCGTCTATGTGAAGGGCCCAGGGATAGGGTAAAGCTGCAGTTGGGCATCGGATTCTAATACTGATCTCCCAGGAAATGCTAACAGCAAACCTCAAACAACGAGAAGATTTACTTATCTTGTACTTAAGTCAGCACTGTGCCTTTTGTATTAAATACCGACGCAACTTCGGTGTTTCATCGTCAATGTGAAGGTCCAAGGAATAGAGTAAAGATGCAGTAGTGCATCGGAATCTACTACTGATCTCCCAGGAAACGCTCAAAGCAAACCACAAATAATGAGAAGATTTACTCTTCTTGTACTTAAGTCGGCATTGTGCCTTATGTACTACATCCCGACTCTATTTCTGTCTTTTATCGCCAATGAGAAGGTCCAAGGGCTAGAGTAAAGCTTCAGTAGTGCATCGGAATCTAGTACTGATCTCCCAGGAAACGCTCAAATCAAACCAAAAACAATGAGAAGATTTACTCTTCATGTACTTAAGTCGGCATTGAGTCTTTTGTTTTAGATCCCGACGCAATTTCTGTGTTTCATCGTCAATCTGAAGGTCTAAGGGATAGAGTAAAGCTGCAGTAGTGCATCGGCATGTAATAGTGTTCTCCCAGGAAATGCTCAAAGCTAAAAACAAACGATGAGAATATTTACTCTTCTTGTACTTAAATCGGCTTTGTGCCATTTGTATTAAATCCCGACGCAATTTCTGTGTTTCATCGTCAATGTGGAGGTCCAAGGGATAGAGTAAAGCTGCAGTATAGCATCGCAATCTAATACTGATCTCCCAGGAAACGCTCAAAGCAAATCGCAAACATTGAGAAGATTTACTCTTCTTGTACTTAAGTCGGTGTTGTTCCTATTTTATTTAATGCCGTCGCAATTTCTGTGTTTCATCAACAATGTGAAGGTAACAGGGATAGAGTAAGGCTGCAGTAAAGCATCGGAATCTAGTACTGATCTCCTAGGAAACGCTCAAAGCAAACCACAAAAATTGAGACGATTTACTCTTCCTGTACCCAAGTTGGCACTGTGCCTTTTGTATTAAATCCGGATGCAATTTCTGAGTTTCATCGACAATGTGAAAGTCCTAGGGATAGAGTAATGCTGCTGAACTGCATCGTAATCTAGTACTGATCTCCAAGGAAACGCTCAAAGCAAATCGCAAACAATGAGAAGATTTACTCTTCTTGTACTTAAGGCGGCGTTGTGCTTTTTGTATTCAATCCGGACCCAATTTCTGCGTTTCATCGTCAATGCGAAGGTCCAAGGGATACTGTAAAGCAGCAGTAGTGCATCGGAATCTAATACAGATCTCCAAGGAAACGCGCAAAGCAAACCACAAACAATGGTCAGATTTACTTTTCTTGTACTTAATTCGGCATTGTGCGTTTTGTATTAAATCCCGACGCAATTTCTGTGTTTCATCGTCAATGAGAGGGACCAAGGGATAGAGTAATGCTGCAGTAGTGCATCGGAATGTAATGTGATCTCCCAGGATACGCTCAAAGAAAACCACAAACATTGAGAGGATTTACTCTTCTTCTACTTAAGTCCTCATTGTGCCTTTTGTATTAAATCCCGATGCTATTTCTGAGTTTCGTCGACAATGTGAAAGGCCAAGGGATTGAGTAAAGCTGCTGAAGTGCATCGGAATCTAATACTGATCTCCCAGGAAACGCTCAAAGCAAACCTCAGACAATGAGAAGATTTACTCTTCTTGTACTTAAGTCGACATTGTGCCTTTTGTATTAAATCCCGACGCAATTTCTGTGATCCATCGTCAATGTGTAGGTCCAAGGGATACAGTAAAGCTGCAGTAGTGCATCGGAATCTAGTACTGATCTCCAGGAAGCGCTCAAATCAAACCATACACAATGCGAAGATATACTCTTCTTGTACTTAAGACGTCATTGAGCTTTTTGTATTAAATCCCGACACAATTTCTGTGTTTCATCATCAATGTGAAGGTCCAAGGGATAGAGTAAAGCTGCAGTTGTGCTGCGGAATCTAATACTAATCTCCCAGGCAACGCTAAAATAAAACCGCAAACAATGAGAAGATTTACCCTACTAATACTTAAGTCGGCATTGTGCCTTTTGTATTAATTCCCGACGCAATTTCTGTGTTTCATCGTCAATGTGATGTTCCAAGGGATAGAGTAAAGATGCAGTAGTGCATCGGAATCTATTACTGATCTCCCAGGAAACGCTCAAAGCAAACCACAAACTATGAGATGATTTACTTTTCCTGTACTTAAGTCAGCATTGTGCGCTTTGCCTTAAATTCCGACGCCATTTCTGTGTTTCATCGTCAATGTGAAGGTACAAGGGATAGAGTAAAGCTACAGTAGTGCATCGGAAACTAATACTGATCTCCCAGGAAACACTCAAACAAACCACAAACAATGAGAAGATTTATTCTTCTTGTACTTAAGTCAGCATTGTGCCTTTTGTATTAAATCCCGATGCAATATCTGTGTTTCATCATCAATGTGAATGTCAAAGCGACAGAGTAAAGCTGCAGTAGTGCTTCGGAATCTAATACTGATCTCCCAGGCAACGCTCAAATCAAACCACAAACAATGGGAAGATTTACTTTTCTTGCACTAAAGTCGGCATTGTGCCTTTTGTATTTAATCGAGAGGCAATTTCTGTGTTTCATCGTCAGTGTGAAGTTCCAAGGGTTAGAGTAAAGCTGCAGTAGTGCGTCGGAATCTAATACAGATCTCCAAGGAAACGCGCAAAGCAAACCACAAACAATGGGAAGATTTACTCTTCTTGTCCTTAAATTGGCATTGTGCGTTTTGTATTAATTCCCGACGCAATTTCTGTGTTTCATCGTCAATGTGAAAGACCAAGGGATAGAATAATGCTGCAGTAGTGCATCGGAATCTAATGCTGATCTCCCAGGATACGCTCAAAGAAAACCACAAACATTGAGAGGAATTACTCTTCTTCTACTTAAGTCCTCATTGTGCCTTTTGTATCTAATCCCGACGCTATTTCTGAGTTTCATCGTCAATGTGAAGGTTCAAGGGATAGAGTAAAGCTACATAGTGCATCGGAATCAAATGCTGATCTCCCAGGAAACGCTCAAACCAAACCACAAACTAAGAGAAAATTTACATTTCTTGTACTTAAGTCGTCATTGTGCCCTTTGTATTAAATTCCGACGCACTTTCAGCGTTTCATCGTTAATGTGAAGATCCAAGGGATAAAGTAAAGCTGCTGTAGTGCATCGGAATGTAATACTGTTCTCCCAGGGAACGCTCAAAGCAAACAAGAAACAATGAGAAGATATACTCTTCTCGTACTTTAGACGTCATTGTGCCTTTTGTGTTATATCCCGACGCAATATCTGTGTTTCATCATCAATGTGAACGTCCAAGGGATAGAGTAAAGCTGCAGTAGTGCTTCTGAATCTAATACTGATCTCCCAGGCAACGCTCAAGTCAAACCACAAACAATGAAAAGATTTACTCTTCTCGAACCTATGTCGGCATTGGGCCTTTTGTATTAAATCCCGACACAATTTCTGTGTTTCATCATCAATGTGAAGGTCCAAGGGATAGAGTAAAGCTGCAGTTGTGCTGCGGAATCTAATACGGATCTCCCAGGCAACGCTAAAATAAAACCGCAAACAATGAGAAGATTTACTCTGCTTGTACTTAAGTCGGCATTGTGCCTTTTGTATTAATTCCCGACGCAATTTCTGTGTTTCATCGTCAATGTGATGTTCCAAGGATAGAGTAAACCTGCATTAGTGCATCGGAATGTATTACTGATCTCCCAGGAAACTTTCAAAGCAAACCACAAACAATGAGAAGATATACTCTTCTTGTACTTAACTCAGCATTGTGCCTTTTGTATTAAATCCCGACGAAAATTCTGTGTTTCATCGTCAATGTGAAGCTCCAAGGGATAGAGTAAAGCTGCAGTAGTGCATCGGAATCTAATACTGATCTCCCAGGAAACACTCAAACAAACCACAAACAATGAGAAGATTTACTCTTCTTGTACTTAAGTCGGCATTGTGCCTTTTGTATTAAATCCCGACGCAATTTCTGTGTTTCATCATCAATGTGAAGGTCAAATCGACAGAGTAAACATGCAGTAGTGCTTCGGAATCTAATACTGATATCCCAGGCAACGCTCAAATCAAACCTCAAACAATGAGGAGATTATCTCTTCTTGTACTTAAGTCGGCATTGTGCATTTTGTATTAAATCCCGTCGCGATTTCTGTGTTTCATCGTCAATGTTAAGGTCCAAGGGATAGAGTAATGCTGCAGTAGTACATCGGAATCTAATAATGATCTTTAAGGAAACGCTCAAAGCAAACCACAAACAATGAGAGGATTAACTCTTCTTGTACTTAAGTCAGCATTGTGCATTTTGTATTAAATCCCGACGCTATTTGTGAGTTTCAACGTCAATGTGAAGCTTCAAGGGATCGAGTAAAGCTTCAATAGTACTTCGGAATCTAATGCTGATCTCACAGGAAACGCTCAAAGCCAACCACAAACAATGAGGAGATTTACTCTTCTTGTACTAAAGTCGGCATTGTGCCTTTTGTATTAAATCCCTACACAATTTCTGTGTTTCATCATCAATTTGAAGGTCCAAGGGATAGAGTAAAGCTGCAGTTGTGCTGCGGAATCTAATACTGACTTCCCAGGCAACGCCCAAATAAAACCGCTAACAATGAGAAGATTTACTCTTCTTGTACTTAAGTCGGCATTGTGCTTTTGTATTAAATCCCGACCCAATTTGTGTGTTTCATCGTCAATGTGAAGTTCCAAGGGATAGAGTAAAGCTGCTGAAGTGCATCGGAATCTAATACTGATCTCCCAGGCAACGCTCAAATCAAACCACAAACAAAGAGAAGATTTACTCTGCTTGTACATAAGTCGGAATTTTGCCTTTTGTATTAAATAACGACGCAAATTCTGTGTTTCACCGTCAATGTGAAGGTCCAAGGGATAGAGTAATGCTGCAGCAGTGCATCGGAATCTAATCCTGATCTCATAGGAATCGCTCAAAGCAAACCTCAAACAATGAGAGGATTTACTCTTCTTGTACTTAAGTCGGCATTGTGCCTTTTGTATTAAATCGCGACGCTATTTCTGAGTTTCATCGTGAATGTGATGCTTCAAGGGATTGAGTAAAGGAACAATAGTGCATCGGAATCTAATGCTGATTTCACAGGAAACGATCAAAGCAAACAACAAACAACGAGAAGATTGACTCTTTTTGTACTTCAGTTGGCATTGTGCCTTTTGTATCAGATCGCGAAGCAATTTCTGTGTTTCATCGTCGATGTGATGGTCCAAGGGATAGAGTAAAGCTGCAGTAGTGCATCGGAATCTATTACTGATCTCCCAGGAAACGCTCAAAGCATACCACAAACAATGAGGGGATATATTCTTCTTGTACTTAACTCGGCATTGTGCTTTTTCCATTAAATCCCGACGCAAATTCTGTGTTTCATCGTCAATGTGAAGCTCCAAGGGATAGAGTAAAGCTGCAGTAGTGCATCGGAATCTAATACTGATATCCCAGGAAACACTCAAACAAACCACAAACAATGAGATGTTTTACTCTTCTTGTACTTAACTCGGCATTGTGTCTTTCGTATTAAATCCCTTCGCAATTTCTGTTTTTTATCGTCAATGTGAAGGTCCAAGGGATAGGGTAAAGCTGCAGTTGGGCATCGGATTCCAATACTGATCTTCCAGGAAATCCTCACAGCAACCCACAAACAACGAGAAGGTTTAATCATCTATTACTTAAGACGGCATTGTGCCTTTTGTATTAAATACAGACGCAATTTCTGTTTTTCATCGTCAATGTGAAGGTCCAGGGGATAGAGTAAAGCTGCAGAAGTGCATCATTATCTAATACTGATCTCCCAGGAATCGCTCAAAGCAAACTACAAACCAAAAGAATATTTACTCTTCTTGTACGTATGTCGACTTTGTGCCTTTTGTATTAAATCCAGGCGCAATATCTGTGTTTCATCGTCGAGGTGAAGGTCCAAGGGATAGAGTAAAGCTGCAGTAGTCCATCGGAATCTAGTACTGATCCCCCACGAAACGCTCAAACCAACCGCAAACACTGAAGTGATTTAACCTCCATGTCCTTACGTCGGCATTGTACCTCTTGTATTAAATCCCGACACAATTTCTGTGTTTCATCGTCAATGTGAAGGTCCAAGGGATATAGTAAAGCTGCAGTAGTGCATCGGAATCTATTACTGATCTCCCAGGAAACGCTCAAAGCAAACCACAAACTATGAAAAGATTTACTTTTCCTGTACTTAAGTCGGCATTGTGCGCTTTGTATTAAATTCCGACGCAATTTCTGTGTTTCATCCTCAATGTGAAGGTCCAAGGGATAGAGAAAAGCTACAGTAGTGCATCGGAATCTAATACTGATCTCCCAGGAAACGCTCTAAGCAAACACAAATCAATGAGAATATTTACTCTTTTTGTACTTAAGTCGGAATTGTGCCTTTTGTACTAAATCCCAGCGCCATATCTGTGTTTAATCGTCAATGTGATGGTCCAAGGGATAGAGTAAAGCTGCCGTAGTGCATCGGAAAGTAATACTGTTCTCCCAGGAAACGCTCAAAGAAAACAACAAAAATTGGGCAGATTTACTCTTCTTGTACTCAAGTTGGCATTGTGCCTTTTGTATTAAATCCCGACGCAATTACTGTGCTTCATCGACAATGTGAAAGTCCAAGGGATAGAGTAAAGCTGCAGTAGTGCATCGGAATCTAGTACTGATCTCCCAGGAAACGCTCAAAGCAAACAAGAAACAATGAGAAGATATACTCTTCTCGTACTTTAGACGGCATTGTGCCTTTTGTGTTATATCCCGACGCAATTTCTGTGTTTCATCATCAATGTGAAGGTCCAAGGGATAGAGTAAAGCTGCAGTAGTGCTTCTGAATCTAATACTGATCTCCCAGGCAACGCTCAAATCAAACCACAAACAATGAAAAGATTTACACTTCTTGAACTTATGTCGGCATTGTGCCTTTTGTATTAAATCCCGACACAATTTCTGTGTTTCATCATCAATGTGAAGAACCAAGGGATAGAGTAAAGTTGCAGTTGTGCTGCGGAATCTAATACTGATCTCCCAGGCAACGCTAAAATAAAACCGCAAACAATGAAAAGATTTATTCTACTTGTACTTAAGTCGGCATTGTGCCTTTTGTATTAATTCCCGACGCAATTTCTGTGTTTCATCGTCAATGTGATGTTCCAAGGGATAGAGTAAAGCTGCAGTAGTGCATCGGAATCTATTACTGATCTCCCAGGAAACGCTCAAAGCAAACCACAAACTATGAAAAGATTTACTTTTCCTGCACTTAAGTCGGCATTGTGCGCTTTGTATTAAATTCCGACGCAATTTCTGTGTTTCATCCTCAATGTGAAGGTCCAAGGGATAGAGTAAAGCTACAGTAGTGCATCGGAATCTAATACTGATCTCCCAGGAAACGCTCAAAGCAAACCACAAACAATGAGAAGATATACTCTTCTTGTACTTAACTCGGCATTGTGCCTTATGTATTAAATCCCGACGAAAATTCTGTGTTTCATCGTCAATGTGAAGCTCCAAGGGATAGAGTAAAGCTGCAGTAGTGCATCGGAATCTAATGCTGTTCTCCCAGGAAACTCTCAAACAAACCACAAACAATGAGAAGATTTACTCTTCTAGTACTTAAGTCAGCATTGTGCCTTTTGTATTAAATCCCGAGGCAATTTCTGTGTTTCATCATCAATGTGAAAGTCAAAGCGACAGAGTAAACCTGCAGTAGTGCTTCGGAATCTAATACTGATATCCCAGGCAACGCTCAAATCAAACCACAAACAATGAGGAGATTAACTCTTCTTGTACTTAAGTCGGGATTGTGCCTTTAGTATTAAATCACGTCGCGATTTCTGTGTTTCACCGTCAATGTGAAGGTCCAAGGGATAGAGTAATACTGCACTAGTGCATCGGAATCTAATACTGATCTCCAAGGAAACGCTCAAAGCAAACCACAAACAATGAGAGGATTAACTCTTCTTGTACTTAATTCAGCATTGTGCATTTTGTATTAAATCCCGACGCTATATCTGAGTTTCAACGTCAATGTGAAGCTTCAAGGGATCGAGTAAAGCTTCAATAGTACTTCGGAATCTAATGCTGATCTCACAGGAAACGCTAAAAGCGAACCACAAACAATTAGAAGATTGACGCTTTTTGTACATCAGTTCGCATTGTGCCTTTTGTATTAGATCCCGACGCAATTTCTGTGTTTCATCGTCAATGTGTGGTCCAAGGGATAGAGTAAAGCTGCAGTAGTGCTTCGGAATCTAATACTGATCTCCCAGGCAACGCTCAAATCAAACCACAAACAATGGGAAGATTTACTCTTCTTGTACTAAAGTCGGCATTGTGACTTTTGTATTAAATCCCTACGCAATTTCTGAGTTTCATCGTCAATGTGAAGGTCCAGGGGATAGAGTAATGCTGCAGTAGTGCATCGGAATCTAATCCTGATCTCGCAGGAATCGCTCAAAGCAAACCTCAAACAATGAGAGGATTTACTCTTCTTGTACTTATGTCGGCATTGTGCTTTTTGTATTAAATCGCGACGCTATTTCTGAGTTTCATCGTGAATGTGATGCTTCAAGGGATAGAGTAAAGGCACAATAGTGCATCGGAATCTAATGCTGATCTCACAGGAAACGATCAAAACAAACAACAAACAATGAGAAGATTGACTCTTTTTGTACTTCAGTTGGCATTGTGCCTTTTGAATTAGATCCCGACGCAATTTCTGTGTTTCATCGTCAATGTGATGGTCCAGGGGATAGAGTAAAGCTGCAGTAGTGCATCGGAATCTATTACTGATCTCCCAGGATACGCTCAAAGCAAACCACAAACTATGAGAAGATTTACTTTTCCTGTACTAAAGTCGGCATTGTGCCCTTTGTATTAAATTCCGACGCAATTTCTGTGTTTCATCGTCAATGTGAAGGTCCAAGGGATAGAGTAAAGCTGCAGAAGTGCATCATAATCTAATACTGATCTCCCAGGAAAGACTCAAAGCAAACTACAAACCAAAAGAATATTTACTCTTCTTGTACTTAAGTCGACATTGTGCCCTTTGTATTAAATCCCGACGCAATTTCTGTGTTTCATCGTCGATGTGAAGGTCCAAGGG
Source organism: Schistocerca piceifrons (assembly GCF_021461385.2). Taxonomy (NCBI): domain Eukaryota; kingdom Metazoa; phylum Arthropoda; class Insecta; order Orthoptera; family Acrididae; genus Schistocerca; species Schistocerca piceifrons. Next base: position 966,938,051 of record NC_060149.1, read on the forward strand.
ATAGAGTAAAGCTGCAGTAGTCCATCGGAACCTAGTACTGATTCCACACGAAACGCTCAAACCAACCGCAAACATTGAAGTGATTTATTCTTCTTGTACTTAAGTCGACATTGTGCCCTTTGTATTAAATCCCGACACAATTTCTGTGTTGCATCGTGAATGTGAAGGTCCAAGGGATAGAGTAAAGCTGCCGTAGTGCATCGGAATCTAATACTGTTCTCCCAGGAAACGCTCAAAGCAAACAACAAAAATTGAACAGATTAACTCTTCTTGTACTCAAGTTGGCATTGTGCCTTTTGCATTAAATCCCGACGCAATTTCTGTGTTTCATCGGCAATGTGGAAGTCCAAGGGATAGAGTAAACCTGCTGTAGTGCATCGGAATCTAGTACTGATCTCCCAGGAAACGCTCTAAGCAAACAAGAAACAATGAGAAGATATACTCTTCTCGTACTTTAGACGGCATTGTGCCTTTTGTGTTATATCCCGACGCAATTTCTGTGTTTCATCATCAATGTGAAGGTGCAAGGGATAGAGTAAAGCTGCAGTAGTGCTTCTGAATCTAATACTGATCTCCCAGGCAACGCTCTAATCAAACCACAAACAATGAAAAGATTTACTATTCTTGAACTTATGTCGGCATTGTGCCTTTCGTATTAAATCCCGACACAATTTCTTTGAATCATCATTAATGTGAAGGTCCAAGGGATACAGTAAGGCTGCAGTTGTGCTGCGGAATCTAATACTGATCTCCCAGGCAACGCTAAAATAAAACCGCAAACAATGAGAAGATTTACTCTACTTGTACTTAAGTCGGCATTGTGCCTTTTGTATTAATTCCCGACGCAATTTCTGTGTTTCATCGTCAATGTGATGTTCCAAGGGATAGAGTAAAGCTGCAGTAGTGCATCGGAATCTATTACTGATCTCCCAGGTAACGCTCAAAGCAAACCTCAAACTATGAGAAGATTTACTTTTCCAGTACTTAAGTCGGCATTGTGCGCTTTGTACTAAATTCCGACGCAATTTCTGTGTTTCATCGTCAATGTGAAGGTCAAAGGGATAGAGTAATGCTTCCGTAGTGCATTGGAATGTAATACTGTTCTCCCAGGAAACGCTCAAAGCAAACAACAAAAATTAAGCAGATTTACTCTTCTTGTACTAGAGTTGGCATTGTGCCTTTTGTATTAGATCCCGACGCAATTTCTGTGTTTCATCGACAATGTGAAAGTTTAAGGGATAGAGTAAAGCTGCAGTAGTGCATCGGAATCTATTACTGATCTCCCAGGAAACGCTCAAAGCAAACCACAAACTATGAAAAGATTTACTTTTCCTGCACTTAAGTCGGCATTGTGCGCTTTGTATTAAATTCCGACGCAATTTATGTGTTTCTTCGTCAATGTGAAGGTCCAAGGTATAGAGTAAAGCTACAGTAGTGCATCGGAATCTAATACCGATCTCCCAGGAAACGCTCAAAGCAAACCACAAACAATGAGAAGATATACTCTTCTTGTACTTAACTCGGCATTGTGCCTTGTGTATTAAATCCCGACGAAAATTCTGTGTTTCATCGTCAATGTGAAACTCCAAGGGATAGAGTAAAGCTGCAGTAGTGCATCGGAAACTAATACTGATCTCCCAGGAAACACTCAAACAAACCACAAACAATGAGAAGATTTACTCTTCTTGTACTTAAGTCGGCATTGTGCCTTTTGTATTAAATCCCGACGCAATTTCTGTGTTTCATCATCAATGTGAAGGTCAAAGCGACAGAGTAAACCAGCAGTAGTGCTTCGGAATCTAATACTGATATCACAGGCAACGCTCAAATCAAACCACAAACAATAAGGAGATTAACTCTTCTTGTACTTAAGTCGGCATTGTGCCTTTTGTATTAAATACCGACGCAGTTTCTGTGTTTCATCGTAAATGTAAAGATCCAAGGGATAGAGTAAAGCTGCAGAAGTGCATCATAATCTAATACTGATCTCCCAGGATACGCTCATAGCAAACTACAAACCAAAAGAATATTTACTCTTCTTGTACATTAGTCGACATTGTGCCTTTTGTATTAAATCCCGACGCAATTTCTGTGTTTCATCGTCAATGTTAAGGTCCACGGGATAGAGTAAAGCTGCAGTAGTCCATCGGAATCTAGTACTGATCCCCCACGAAACGCTCAAACCAACCGCAAACATTGAAGTGATTTAACCTCCATGTTCTTACGTCGGCATTGTACCTCTTGTATTAAATCCCGACACAATTTCTGTGTTTCCATGTCAATGTGAAGGTCCAAGGGATATAGTAAAGCTGCAGTAGTGCATCGGAATCTAATACTGATCTCCCAGGAAACGCTCTAAGCAAACCACAGTCAATGAGAAGATTCACTCTTTTTGTACTAAAGCCGGCATTGTGCCTTTTGTATTAAATCCCGGCGCCATTTCTGTGTTTATTCGTCAATGTGAAGGTCCAAGGGATAGAGTAATGCTTCCGTAGTGCATTGGAATGTAATACTGTTCTCCCAGGAAACGCTCAAAGCAAACAACAAAAATTAAGCAGATTTACTCTTCTTGTACTAGAGTTGGCATTGTGCCTTTTGTATTAGATCCCGACGCAATTTCTGTGTTTCATCGACAATGTGAAAGTTTAAGGGATAGAGTAAAGCTGCAGTAGTGCATCGGATTCTAGTACTGATCTCCCAGGAAACGCTCAAAGCAAACAAGAAACAATGTGAAGATATACTCTTCTCGTACTTTAGACGGCATTGTGCCTTTTGTGTTATATCCCGACGCAATTTCTGTGTTTCATCATCAATGTGAAGATCCAAGGGATAGAGTAAAGCTGCAGTAGTGCATCGGAATCTAATACTGATCTCCCAGGAAACACTCAAACTAACCACAACAATGAGAAGATCTACTGTTCTTGTACTTAAGTCGGCATTGTGCCTTTAGTATTAAATCCCGACGCAATTTCTGTGTTTCACCATCAATGTGAAGGTCAAAGCGACAGAGTAAACCTGCAGTAGTGCTTCGGAATCTAATACTGATATCCCAGGCAACGCTCAAATCAAACCACAAACAATGAGGAGATTAATTCTTCTTGTACTTAAGTCGGCAATGTGCCTTTTGTATTAAATCCCGTCGCGATTTCTGTGTTTCATCGTCAATGTGAAGGTCCAAGGGATAGAGTAATGCTACAGTAGTGCATCGGAATCTAATACTGATCTCCAAGAAAACGCTCAAAGCAAACCACAAACAATGAGAGGATTAACTCTTCTTGTACTTAAGTCAGCATTGTGCATTTTGTATTAAATCCCGACGCTATTTCTGAGTTTCAACGTCAATGTGAAGCTTCAAGGGATCGAGTAAAGCTTCAATAGTACTACGGAATCTAATGCTGATCTCACAAGAAACGCTCAAAGCCAACCACAAACAATTAGAAGATTGACGCTTTTTGTACATCAGTTCGCATTGTGCCTTTTGTATTAGATCCCGACGCAATTCCTGTGTTTCATCGTCGATGTGAAGGTCCAAGGGATCCAGTAACGCTGCAGTAGTGCATCGGAATCTTAACTGATCTCCAGAAAACGGTCAAAGAAAACCACGAACAATGAGAAGATTTTCTCTTCTTGTACTTAATTCGGCATTGTGCCTTTTGTATTAAATACCGACGCAATTTCTGTGTTTCATCGTCAATGTGAAGGTCCAAGGGATAGAGAAACTTGCAGTAGTGAATCGGAGTCTAATACTGATCTCCCAGGAAACGCTCAAAGCAAACCACAACCAATGAGTAGATTTTCTCTCCTTTTACTTAAGTCTTCATTGTTCCTTTTGTTTTAAATCCCGACGCAATTTCTGTGTTTCATCGTCAATTAGAAGGTCCAAGGGATAGAGTAAAGCTGCAGTAGTGCATCGGAATCTAATCCTGATCTCACAGGAAACGCTCAAAGCAAACCACAAACAGTCAGAAGATGTACTCTTCTTGTACTCAAGTCAGCATTATGCTTTTTATATTATATCCCGACGCAAATTCTGTGTTTTATCGTCATTGTTAATGCAGATGGGATAGAATAAAGCTGCAGTACTGCATCGGAATTCGATACTGATCTCCCAGGAAACGCTCAAAGCAAACCACAAACAAAAAGAATATTTACTCTTCTTGTACTTAAGTCGACATTGTGCCTTTTGTATTAAATCCCGACGCAATTTCTGTGTTTCATCGTCAATGTGAAGGTCCAAGGGATAGAGTAAAGCTGCAGTAGTCCATCGGAATCTAGTACTGATAGCCCAGGAAACACACAAACCAACCGCAAACATTGAAATGATTTAACCTTCTTGTACTTAAGTTGGCATTGTGCCTTTTGTATTAAATCCCAACACAATTTCTGTGTTCCATCGTCAATGTGAAGGTCCAAGGGATACGGTAAAGCTACAGTAGTGCATCGGAATGTAATACTGTTCTCCCAGGAAACGCTCAAAGCACACCACAAGAATTGAGAGGATTTACTCTTCATGTACTCAAGTTATCATTGTGCCTTTTGTATTAAACCCGACGATTTTTCCGAGTTTCATCGATATTGTGAAAGTCCAAGGGATAGAGTAATGCTGCAGTAGTGCATGAGAATCTAGTACTGATCTCCCAGGAAACGTTCAAATCAAACCACAAACAATGAGAAAAATTACTCTTCTTGAACTTAAGTTGGCCTTGTGCCTTTTGTATTATATCCCGACGCCATTTCTGTGTTTCATCGTCAATGTGAAGGTCCACGGGATAGAGTAAAGCTGCAGTTGTGCATCGGAATGTACTACTGTTCTCCCAGGAAACGCTAAAAGCGAACCACAAAAATTGAGAAGATTTACTCTTCTTGTACTCAAGTTGGCATTGTGCCATTTGTATTAGATCCCGACGCAAAATTCTGTGTTTCATCGACAATGTGAAGGTTCAAGGGATAAAGTTGCAGTAGTGCATCGGACTCTAATGCTGATCTATCAGGAAATGCTCAAAGCAAAGCACAAACAATGAGAAGATTGACTCATTTTGTACTTAAGTCGGCATTGTGCATTTTATATTAGATCCCGACGCAATGTCTGTGTTTCATCGTCAATGTGAAAGTCCAAGGGATAGAGTAAAGCTGCAGTAGTGCATCGCAACTTAATACTGATCTCCCAGGAAACGCTCAAAGCAAACTAATAACCAAAAGGATATTTACTCTTCTTGTACTTAAGTCGACATTGTGCCTTTTGTATTAAATCCCGACGCAATTTCTGTGTTTCATCCTCGTTGAGAAGGACAAGGGATAGAGTAAATCCGCAGTAGTCCATCGGAATCTAGTACCAATCCGCCACGAAACGCTCTAACCAACCGCAAACATTGAATAGATTTAACCTTCTTGTACTTAAGGCGGCATTGTGCCTCTTGTATTAAATCCCGACACAATATCTGTGTTTCATCGTCAATGTGAAGGTCCAAGGGATAGAGTAAAGCTGCAGTAGTGCATCGGAAAGTAATATTGTTCTCCCAGGAAACGCTGAAAGCAAACAACAAAAATTGAGCAGATTTACGCTTCTTGTACGCAAGGTGGCATTGTGCCTTTTGTATTAAATCCCGACGCAATTTCTGTGTTTCATCGTCAACGTGAAGGTCCAAGGTATAGAGACAGTTGCAGTAGTGCATCGGAATCAAATACTGATATACCAGGAAACGCTCAAAGCAAACCACAAACAATGAGAAGATTTACTCTTTTTGTACTTAAGTCGGCATTGTGCCTTTTGTATTAAATCCTGGCGCCATTTCTGTCTTTCATTGTCAATGTAAAGGTCCAAGGGATAGAGTAAATCTGCAGTAGCGCATCGCAATGTAATACTGTTCTTCCAGGAAACGCTCAAAGCAAGCCACAAAATTTGAGAGGATTTACTCTTCTTGTACTCAAGTTGGCATTGTGCTTTTTGTATTAAATCCTGACGAAATTTCTGAGTTTCATCGATAATGTGAAAGTCCAGGGGATAGAGCAAAGCTGCTGAAGTGCATCGGAATCTAATACTGATCTCCCAGGAAACGCACAAAGCAAACCTCAGACAATGAGAAGATTTATTCTTCTTGCACCTAAGTCAGCATTGTGCTTTTTGTATTAAATCCCGACGCAATTTCTGTGCTTCATCGTCAATGTGAAGGTCCAAGGGATAGAGTAATGCTGCAGTAGTGAATCGGAATCTAATACTGATCTCGCAGGAAACGCTCAAAGCAAAACAGAAACAATGAGAAGATATGCTCATCTTGTACTTAAAACGGCATTGGGCCTCTTGTATTAAATCCCGTCGCTATTTCTGTGTTTCATCGTCAATGTGAAGGTCCAAGGGATAGAGTAAAGCAGCAGTAATGCATCGGAATTTAATACTGATCTCCCAGGAAACGCTCAAAGCAAACCACAAAGAATGAGAAGATTTACTATTCTTGTACTAAGGTCTGCATTGTTACTTTTGTTTTAAATCCCGACGCAATTTCTGTGTTTCATCGTCAATCTGAAGGTCCAAGGGATAGAGTAAAGCTGCAGTAGTGCATTTGAATCTAATACTGATATCGAAGGAAACGCTCAAAGCTAGAAACTAACGATGAGAAGATTTACTCTTCCTGTACTTAAAACGGCATTGTGCCTTTTGTATTATATCTCGACGCAATTTCTGTGTTTCGTCGTCAATGAGAGGTCCAAAGGTTAGGGTAAAGCTGAAGTAGAGCATCGCAATCTAATACTGATCTTCCAATAAAGGCTCAACGCAAATGACACACAATGAGAAGATTTACTCTTCTTGTACTTAAGTCGGCATTGTGCTTTTTGTATTATTTCCCGATTAAAATTCTGTATTTCATCGTCAATGTGAAGGTCAAAGGGATAGAGTAAAGCTGCAGTAGTGCATAGGAATCTAACACTGATCTATCAGGAAACGCTCAAAGCAAACCACAAACAATGAGAAGATTTACACATCTTGTACTTAAGACGGCATTGTGTCTTTTGTTTTAAATCCAGACGCAATTTCTGTGTTTCATCGTCAATCTGAAAGCCCAAGGGATAGAGTAAAGCAGCAGTAGTGCATCGGAATCTAATACTGAACTCCCAGGACACGCTCAAAGCAAACAAAAAACGATGAAAAGGTTTACTCTTCTTGTACTTAAATCGGCAATGTGCCGTTTGTAATAAATCCCGACGCAATTTCTGTGTTTCATCGTCAATGTGAAGGTCCAAAGGATAGAGTAAAGATGCAGTAGTGCATCGCAATCTAATACTGATCTTCCAGGCAACGCTCAAAGCAAATCACAAACAATGAGGAGATTTACTCTTCTTGTACTTAAGTCGGCATTGTAACTTTTGTATTAAATCCCAACGCTATTTCTGCGATTCATCCTCAATGTGAAGGTCCCAGTGATAGAGTAAAGCTGCAGTAGTGCATCGGAATCTCATACCGATGTCCCAGGAAACGCTCAAAGCAAAACCACAATCAAAGAGAAGATTTACTCTTCTTGTACTTAAGTCGGCATTGTGTCTTTTGCATTAAATCCATTCGCAATTTCTGTTTTTTATCGTCTATGCGACGGTCCAGGGCATAGAGTAAAGTTGCAGACTTGCATCGGAATATAGTACTGATCTCCCAGGAATCGCTTAAATCAAACCACACAGAATGAGAAGATTTACTCTTTTTGTACTTAGGTCGGCATTGTGCCATTTGTATCAAATCCCGACGCAATTTCGGTGTTTCATCGTCAATGTGAAGGTCCAAGGGATAGAGTCAAGCAGCGGGTCAGCACCGGAATCTAATACTGATCTCCCAGGAAACGCTCAAAGCAAATCACAAACAAAGAGAAGATTTACTCTTCTTGTACTTAAGTCGGCATTGTGCCTATTGTAATAAATCCCGACGCATCATCTGCGTTTCAGCGTCAATGTAAAAGTCCAACGGATAGAGTGAAGCTGGAGTAGTGCATCGGAATCTAATACTTATCTCCCAGGAAACGCTCAAAGCAGACCACAAACAATGAGATGATTGACTCTTCTTGCACATTAGTCGGCATTGCGCCATTTGCATTAATTCCCGACACAATTTCTGTGTTTCATCGTCAATTTGAACGTCCAAGGGATACAGTAAAGCTGCAGTAGTACATCGGAATCTAATACTGATCTCCCAGGAAACGCTCAAAGCAAATCAGTAACCAGGAGAAGATTTACTCTTATGGTACTTATGTTGGCATTGTGCCTTCTGCATTACATACCGACGCAGTATCTGTGTTTCATCGTCAATGTGAAGGTCCGAGGGATAGAAAAAAGCTGCAGTAGTGCATCGGAATCTAATACTGATCTCCCAGGAAATGCTCAAAGCAAACTACAAACAAAAAGAATATTTACTCTTCTTGTACTTTAGTCGACATTGTGGCTTTTGTATTAAATCCCGACGCAATTTCTGTGTTCCATCGTCAATGCGAATTTCCAAGGGAAATAGTAAAGCTGCAGTAGTGCATCGGAATCTAATACTGATCTCCCAGGAAACGCTCATAGCAAACCACAAACATTGAGATGATATACTCTGCTTATACTTATGTCGGCATTGTGTCTATTGTTTTAAATCCTGACTCAATTTCTGTGTTTCATCGTCAATCTGAAGGTCCAAGGGATAGAATAAAGCGGGAGTAGTGCATCGGAGTCTAATACTGATCTCCCAGGAAACGCTAAAACCAAACAACAAAAGATGAGAAGATTTAATCGTCTTTTACTTAAGTAGGCGTTGTGCCTTTTGTATAAAATCCCGACGCAAATTTTGTGTTTCATCGTCAATGTGAAGGTCCAAGGGATAGAGTAAAGCTGCAGTAGTGCATCGCTATCTAATACTGAACTCCCAGGAAACGCTCAAATATAATCACAAACAATCAGAAGATTATCTCTTCTTGTACTTAGTTCGGCATTGTGCCTCTTGTATTATATCTCGACGCAATTTCTGTGTTTCATCGTCAACGTGAAGGTCCAAGGGATGCAGTAAACCTGCAGTAGTGCACCGGAACCTCATACTGATCTCCCAGGAAACGCTCAAATCAAACTACAATGAAGAAGAATATTTTCTCTTCCTGTACTTAAGTCGACTTTGTGCCTTTTGTATTAAATCCCGACGCAATTTCTGTGCTTCATCGTCAATGTGAAGGTCCAAGGGATAGAGTAATGCGGCAGTAGTCCACCGGAATCTAGTACTGATCCCCCAGGAAACGCTCAAAGCTAACCACAAACAATGAGAAGATTGACTCTTCTTTTACTTAGGTCGGCAATGTGCCTTTTGTATTACATTCCGACGCAATTTCTGTGTTTTATCGTCAATGTGAAGGTCCAAAGGATAGAGTAATGCTCCAGTAGTGCATCGGAATCTAGTATTGATCTCCCAGGAAACGCTCAAATCAAACCACAAACAATGAGAATATTTGCTTTTCTTGTACTTAAGTCGGCATTGTGCCCTTTGTGTTAAATTACGACGCAAATTCTGTGTTTAATCGTCAATGTGAAGGTACAAGGGATACAGTAAAGCTGTAGTAGTGCATCGGAATCTAATGCTGACCTCCCAGGAAACGCTCAAAGCAAACCACAAACATTGAGAAGATATAATCTTCTTGTACTTAAGTTTGCATTGTGCCTTTTGTATTAAATCCCGACGCACATTCTGTGTTTCATCGTCAATGTGAAAGTCCAAGGGATAGAGTAAAGCTGCAGTACTGCATCGGAATCTAATACTGATCTCCAAGGAAACGCTCACAGCAAATCGCAAACAATAAGAAGATTTACATTTCATGTACTTAAGTCGGCATTGTGCCTTTTGTTTTAATCCTGACGCTATTTCTGTATTTCATCGTCAATCTGAAGGTCCAAGGGATAGAGTAAAGCTGGAGTAGCGTATCAGAGTCTAATACTGATCTCCCAGGAAACGCTAAAACCATACAACAAAAGTTGAGAAGATTTAATCATTTTGTACTTAAGTCGGTGTTGTGCCTTTTGTATAAAATCCCGACGCAATTTTTGTTTTTCATCGTCTATGTGAAGGTCCAAGGGATAGAATAAAACTGCAGTAGTGCATCGCTATCTAATACTGATCTCCCAGGAAATGCTCAAAGATAATCACAAACAATGAGAAGATTTACTCTTGTTGTACTTATGTCCGCATTGTGCCTTTTGTATAAAATTCCGACGCTATTTCTGCGTTTCATCGCCAATGAGAAAGTCCCAGGGTTAGAGTAAAGCTGCAGTAGTGCATCGGAAACTCATACTGATGTCCCAGGACACGCTCAAAGGAAACCACTAACAATGAGAAGATTTACTCTTATTTGGAGTAAACCTGCAGTTGTGCATCGGAATCTAATACTATTCTCCCAGGATACGCTCAATGCAAACTACAAACAAAAAGAATATTTACTCTTCCTGTACTTAAGTCGACATTGTGCCTTTTGTATTAAATCCCGACGCAATTTCTGTGTTTCATCGGCAATTTGAAGGGCCCAGGGATATAGTAAAGCTGCAGTAGTGCATCGGAATCTAATACTCATCTCCCAGGAAACGCTCAAATCAAACTACAAACAAAAAGAATAATTACTCTTCCTATACATAAGTCGACATTGTGCATTTTGTATTAAATACCGACGCAATCTCTGTGTTTCATCGTCAGTGTGAAGGTCCAAGGGATAGAGTGAAGCTGCAGTAGTCCATCGGAATCTAGTACTGATCCCCCAGGAAATGCTCAAAGCAAACCACAAACAATGAGAAGATTTACTCTTCTTGTACTTAGGACGGCATTGTGCCTTTTGTATTATATCCCGACGTAATTTCTGTTTTCATCGGCAACGTGAAGGTCCGTAGGATAGAAAAATGCTGCAGTAGTGCATCGGAATCTAATACCGATCTTCCATGAAACGCTCAAAGCAAACCACAAACATTGGGAAGATATACTCTTCTTATACTTATGTCGGCATTGTGCCTTTTGTATGAAATCCCGACGCAAACTCTGTGTTTCATCGTCAATGTGAAAGTCCAAGGGATAGAGTAAAGCTGCAGTAGTGCGTCAGAATCTAATACTGATCTCCCAGGAAACACTCAAAGCAAACTGCAAACAAAAAGAATATTTACTGTACTTGTACTAATGTCGGCATGTTGCATTTGAATAAAATCTCGACGCAATTTCTGTGTTTCATCGTCAATTAGAAGGTCCAAGGGATAGAGTAGAGATGCAGTAGTGCATCGGAATCTAGTACTTTTCTCCCAGGAAACGCTCAAAGACACCCACAAACAATGAAAAGATTTACTCTTCTTGTGCTTAAGTCGGCATTGTGCCTTTTGAATTAAATCCCGACGCTATTTTTGAGTTTCATCGTCAATGTGAAGGTTCAAGGGATAGAGTAAAGTTGCAGTAGTGCATCGGAATCTAGTGCTGATCTCCCAGGAAACGCTCAAATCAAACCACAAACAATGAGAAGATTTACTCTTCTTGTACTTAAGTCGGCATTGTGTCTTTTGTTTTAAATCCTGACGCAATTTCTGTGTTTCATCGTCAATGTGAAGGTCCAAGGGATAGAGTAAAGCTGAAGTAGTGCATCGGAGTCTAATTCTGATCTCCCGGGAAACGCTAAAACCAAACAACAAAAGATGAGAAGATTTAATCATCTTGTACTTAAGTCGGCGTTGTGCCTTTTGTATAAAATCCCGACGCAATTTTTGTGTTTCATCGTCAATGTGAAGGTCCAAGGGATAGAGTAAAGCTGCAGTAATGCATCGCTATCTAATATTGATCTCCCAGGAAACGCTCAAAGATAAACACAAAAATGAGAAGATTTACTCTTGTTGTACTTAAGTCGGCATTGTGCCTTTTGTATTAAAACCCGACGCTATTTTTGCGTTTCACCGTCAATGAGAAAGTCCCAGGTTTAGAGTAAAGCTGCAGTAGTGCATCGGAATATCATACTGATGTCCCACGAAATGCTCAAAGCAAACCACTAACAATGAGATGATTTACTCTTATTGTACTCAAGTCGGCATTGTGTCTTTTATATTAAATCCCGTCGCAATTTCTGTGTTTTATCGTCAATGTGATGGTCCTAGGGATAGAGTAAAGCTGCAGTAGTGCATCGGAATGTAATACTGATCTCCCAGGAAACGCTCAGAGCAAACCACAAACAATGAGAAGATTTACTCTTCTTGTACTTAGGTCGGCATTGTGCCTTTTGTATTATATCCCGACGCAATTTCTGTGTTTCATCATCAATGTGATGGTCCAAGGGATGGAGTAAACCTGCACTAGTGCATCGGAATCTAATACTGATCTCCCAGGAGACGCTCATAGCAAACTACAAACAAAAAGGAAATTTACTCTTCCTGTACTTAAGTAGACATTGTGCCTTTTGTATTAAATCCCGACGCAATTTCTGTGTTTCATCGGCAACGTGAAGGTTCTAGGGATGGAGTAATGCTGCAGTAGTCCATCGGAATCTAGTACTGAGCCCTCTAGAAACGCTCAAAGCAAACCTAAAACAATGAGATGATTTACTCTTCTTGTACGTAGGTCGGCATTTTGCCTTTTGAATTATATCCCGACGCAATATCTGTGTTTGATCGTCAATGTGAAGGTCCGAGGGATAGAAGAAAGCTGCCGTAGTGCATCGGAATCTAATACTGATCTCTCAGGAAACGCTCAAAGCAAACTACAAACAAAAAGTATATTTACTCTTCTTGTACTTAAGTCGACATTGTGCCTTTTGTATTAAATCCCGACGCTATTTCTGTGTTCCATCGTCAATGTGAAGGTCCTAGGGATATAGTAAAGCTGCAGTAGTGCATCGGAATCTAATACTCAACTCCCAGGAAACGCTCAAGGCTAACCGCAAACATTGAGATGATATACTCTTCTTGTACTTATGTCGGCATTGTGCCTTTTGTATTAAATCCCGACGCAAACTCTGTGTTTCATCGTCAATGTGAAAGTCTAAGGGATAGGGTAAAACTGCAGTAGTGCATCGGAATCGAATACTGATCTCCCATGAAACGCTCAAAGCAAAGAACAAACAATCAGAGGATTTACTCTTCTTGTACTTAAGTCGGCATTGTGTCTTTTGTTTTAAATCCCCACGCAATTTCCGTGTTTCATCGTCAATCTGAACGTCCTAGGGATAGAGTAAAGCTGCAGTAGTGCATCGGAATCTAATACTGATCTCCCAGGAAACGCTCAAAGCAACCAAAAACAATGAGAAGATTTACTCTTCTTGTACTTAGGTCGGCATTGTGATTTTATGTATTATATCCCCTATTAATTTCTCTGTTTCATCGTCAATGTGAAGGTCCAAGGGATGGAGTAAAGCTGCAGTACTGCATCGGGATCTCATAGTGATGTCCCAGGAAACGCTCAAATGAAACCACTAACAATGAGAAGATTTACTATTCTTGTACTTAAGTCGGCATTGTGCCTTTTGTATTAAATCGCGACACAATTTCTGTGTTTCATCGCCAATGTGAATGTGCAAGGGATAGAGTAAAGCTGCAATAAGCCATCGGAATCTATTACTGATCCTCCAGGAAACGCTCAAAGCAAACTACAAACAAAAAGGAAAGTTACTCTTCTTGTACTTAAGTCGGCATTGTGCCTTTTGTATTAAATCCCGACGCTATTTCTGCGTTTCATCGTCAATGTGAAGGTCCCAGGAATATGGTAAATCTCCAATAGTGCATCGGAATCTCACAGTGATGTCCCAGGAAACGCTCAAAGTAACCCACAAACAATGAGAAGATTTACTCTTCTTGTACTTAAGTCGGCATAGTGTCTTTTGTATTAAGTCGCGTCGCAATTTCTGTGTTTCATCGTCAATGTCAAGGTGCAAGGGATGGAGTAAAACTGTAGTAGTGCATCGGAATCTAATACTGATCTCCCAGGAAACGCTCAAACCAATTTCAAACATTGAGAAGATTTAACCTAATTGTACTTAAGTCGGCATTGTGCCTTTCGTATTAAATCCCGACGCAATTTCTGTATTCCATCATCAATGTGAAGGTCCCAGGGATATAGTAAACCTGCAGTAGTGCATCGGAATCTAAAACTGATCTCACAGGAAAAGCTCAAACAAACAACAAACAATGAGAAGATTTACTCTTCTTGTACTTAAGTCGGCATTGTGCCTCTTGTATTAAATCCCGACAAAATTTCTGTGTTTCATCGACAATGTGAAAATCCAAGTAGTGGATGGGAATCTAATATTGATCTCACAGGAAACGCTCAAAGCACCCCACAAACAATGAGAAGATTTACTCTCCTTGTACTTAAGTCGGCATTGTGCCTCTTGTATTAAATCCCGACACAATTTCTGTATTCCATTATCAATGTGAAGGTCCCAGGGATATAGTAAAGCTGCAGTAGTGCATCGGAATCTAATACCGATCTCCCAGGAAACGCTAAAAAGCAAACCACAAACAATGAGAAGATTTACTCTTCTTGTAATTAAGTCGGCATTGTGCCTTTTGTATTATATCCTGGCGATATTTCTGTGTTTCATCGTCAATGTGACGGTCAAAGGATGGAGTCAAGCTGCAGTAGTGCATCGGAATCTAATATTGATCTCCCAGGAAACGCTCAAAGCAAACCAGAAGCAATAAGAAGATTCACTCCTCTTGACCTTAATTCAGCATTGTGCCATTTGTATTAAATCCCGACACAATATCTGTGTCTCATCGTCATTGTGAAGCTCCAAGTGATAGAGTAAAGCTGCAGTAGTGCATAGGAATCTAATACTCATCTCCCAGAAAACGCTAAAAAGAGCCAGAATCATTGAGAAAATTTACTCTTCTTGTACTTAAGTCGGCATTGTGCCTTTTGTATTAAATCCCGACGCAATGTCTGTGTTTCATTGTCAATGTGAAGGTCCATGGGATATAGTAAAACTGCGGTAGTGCATCGGAAACTAATACTGATCTCCCAGGAAACGCACAATCAGACCACGAACAATGACAAGATTTTCTCTTCTTCTCCTTAAGTTGGCGTTGTGCCTATTATATTAAATCACAACGCAATTTCCTTGTTTCATAGTCACTGTGAATGTCCATGGGATATAGTAAAGCTGCGGTAGTGCATCGGAAACTAATACTGATCTCCCAGGAAACGCACAATCAAACCGCAAACAATGAGAAGACTTACTCTTCTTGTACTTAAGTCGGCATTGTGCCTTTTGTATTAAGTCCCGACGCAATGTGGGTGTTTCATCGTCAAGTGATGGTCCTAGGGATAGAGTAAAGCTGCAGTAGTGCATCGGAATCAATTACTGATCTCCCAGGGAACGCTAACAGCAAACCACAAACAAGGAAAAGATTTACTCTTCTTGTACTTAAGTCGGCATTGTGCATTTTTTATTAAATACCGACGCAATATCTGTGTTTCATCGTCAATTTGAAGGTCCAAGGGATAGGGTAAAGCTGCAGCTGTGCTTCGGAACTAATACTGATCTCCCAGGAAACGCTCAAAGCAAACCACAAACAATGAGAAGATTTACTCTGCTTGTACTTAAGTCCGCATTGTGCCTTTTGTATAAAATCCTGACGCAATTTCTGTGTTTCATCGTCAATGTGAAGGTCGAAGGGATAGATTAAAGCTGCAGTAGTGCATAGGAGTCTAATACTGATCTCCCAGTTTGCTCAAAGCAAACCAGAAACAGTGAGAAGATTTACTCTTCTTGTACTTAAGTCGACATTGTGCCTTTCGTATTAAATCCCGACGCAATTTCTGTCTTTCTTCGTCAATGTGAAGGTCCAAGGGATAGAGTAAAGCTGCAAAAGTGCATCGGAATCTAATACTGATCTCTCAGGAGACGCTCAAAGCAAACCACAAACAATGAGATGATACTCTCTTCTTGTACTTAAGTCGGCATTGTGCCTTTTGTATTAATTCCCTACGCAATATCTGTCTTTCATCGTCAATGTGAAGGTCCAAGGGATAGAGTAAAGCTGCAGAAGTGTATCGGAATCTAATACTGATCTCCCAGGAAACGCTCAAAGCAAACCAGAAGAAGTGAGAAGATTTGCTCTTCCTTTACTTATGTCGGCATTGTTCATTTTGTATTAAGGCCCGACGGAATTTCTGTGTTTCACCGTCAATGTGAAGGTGCAAGGGATAGAGTAACGCTGCAGCAGTGCATCGGAATGTAATACTGATCTCCCAGGAATCGCTCAAAGCAAACCACAGACAATGAGAATATTTACTCTTCTTGTACTTAAGTCGGCATTGTGCCCTTTGTATTAGGTCCCGACGGAATTTCTGTGTTTCGTCGTTAATGAGAAGGTCCAAGGGATAGATTAAAGCCGCAGTAGCGGATCCGAATCTAGTACTGATCTCTCAGGGAACACTCAAAGCAAACCACAAACAATGAGAAATTTACTCTTCTCGTACTTAAGTCGGCATTGAGCCTTTTGTATTAAATCCCGACGAAATTTCTGTGTTTCATCGTCAATGTGGAGGTCCAGGGGATAGAGTAAAGCTGCAGTAGTGCATCGGAATCTAATAACGTTCTCCCAGGAAACTCTCAAAGCTAACCACAAAAAAAGAGGAGACTTACCCTTCTTGTACTTAAGTCGGCATTGTGCCTTCTGTATTAAATCCAGACGCGATTTCTGTGTTTCATCGACAATGTGAAAGTCCGAGGGATAGGGTAAAGTTGCAGTATTGCATCGGAATCGAACACTGATGTCCCTGGAAACGCTCAAATTAAAATACTAACAATGAGATGATTTACTTTCCTTGTAGTTGAGTCGGCATTATCCCTTTAGTATTAAATCCCGACGCAATTTCTGTGTTTCATCGTCAATGAGATGATCGAAGGGATAGATTAAAGCTGCAGTAGTGGATCCGAATCTAGTACTGATCTTTCAGGAAGCGCTCAAAGCAAACCACAAACAATGAGATGATATACTTTTCTTGTTCTTAAGTAGGCATTGTGCCTTTTGTATTAAATCCCGACGCAGCTTGTGTGTTGCATCGTCAATGTGAAAGTCCAAGGGATAGAGTATAGCTGCAGTAGTGCACCGGAATCTTATACTGATCTCCCAGGAAACGCTCAAAGCAAACCATAAACCATTAGAAGATTTACTCTTCTTGTACTTAAGTCGGCATTGGTCCCTTTGTATTAGGTCCCGACGGAATTTCTGTGTTTCACCGTCAATATGACGGTCCAAGGGATAGAGTAAAGCTGCAGTAGTGCATTGGAATGTAATACTGATATCCCAGGAAACGCTCAAACCAAACCTCTAACAATGAGAAGATTTACTCTTCTTGCACTTAAGTTCGCATTGTGCCTTTTGTATTAAATCCCGACGCAATTTCTGTGTTTCATCGACAATGTGTAAGTCCAAGGGATAGAGTAAAGTTGCAGTAGTGTATCGGAATTTAACAATGATCTCCCAAGAAACGCTCGAAGCAAACCAGACACATTGAATAGATTTACCCTGCTTGTACGTAAGTCGGCATTGTGCCATTTGTATTAAGTCCCGACGCAATTACTGTGTTTCACCGTCAATTTGAAGCTCCAAGGGATAGACTAAAGCTGCAGCAGTGCATCGGAATCTAATACTGATCTCACAGGAAACGATCAAAGCTAACCACAAACTATGAGAAGATTCACTATTCTTGTACTTAAGACGGTATTGTGCCTTTTGTATTTGTACCAACGCAATTTTTCTATTTCATCGTCAATGTGAAATCCCAAGCGATAGAGTAAAGCTCCAGTAGTGCATCGGAATCTATTACTGGTCTCCCAGGAAACGCTCAAAGCAAACCACAAACAGTGAGAAGAATTACTCTTCTTGTACATATGTTGGCATTGTGCCTTTTTTATTAAATCGCGACGCAACTTCTGTGTTTCATCGTCAATGTGAGGGTAATAGACATGGAATAAGGCTGCAGTAGTGCATAGGAATCTAATACTGATCCCCCAGGAGATGCTCAAAGCAAACCATAAAAATTGAGAAGATATACTTCTCTTGTACTTAAGTAGGCATTTGCCTTTTTCTTTAAACCGCTATGCAATTTCTGTCTTTCGTCGTCAATGTGAAGGCCCAAGGGATAGAGTAAAGCTGGAGTAGTGCATCGGAATCTAATACCGATCTCCAAGGACACGCTCAAAGCAAACCACAAACAATGAGAAAATTTACTCTTCTTGTACTTAAGTCGGCATCGTGCCATTTGTATTAAAAACCGAAGCAAAATCTGTGTTTCATCGTCAATTTGTAAGTCCTAGGGATAGAGTAAAGCTGCAGTAGTGCATTGGAATCTAATACCGAACTCCCAGGAAACGCTCTAACAAACAACAAACAGTGAGAAGAATTACTCTCCCTGTACTTAAGTCGTCATTGTGCCTTTTGTATTAAATACCGACGCAATTTCTGTTTTCCATCGTAAATGTGAAGGTCCAAGGGATACAGTTAAGCACCAGTAATGCATCGGAATCTAATACTGATCTCCCAGGAAACGCTCAAAGCAAACCACAAACAATGAGAAGATTTACTCTTCTTGTAATTAAATTGGCATTGCGCCTTTTGTATTAAATCCCGACGCAATTTCTGTGTTTTGTCGTTAATTTGGAGGTCCTAGGGATAGAGTAATGCTGCAGTAGTGCATCGAAATCTAATACTGAGCTCCCAGGAAACGCTCAAAGCAAACCACAAACAATGAGAGATTTACTCTTCTTTTACTTAAGTCGGCATTGTGCCTTTTGTATTAAATCCCGACGATATTTCTGTGTTTCATCGTCAATGTGAAGGTCGTAGGCATAGATTAAGCTGCAGTAGTGCATCAGAACGTAATACTGATCTCCCAGGAAACGCTCAAACCAAACCACAAACAATAATATTTACTCTTCTTGTACTTAAGTCGGCATTGTGCCTATTGTATTATATCCCGACGCAATTTCTGTGTATTATCGACAATGTGAAGGTCCACGGTATAGAGTAAAGCTGCTGTAGTGCATCGGAATCTAATACTCATCTGCAAGGAAACGCTAAAAAGAACCAGAAACATTGAGAAAATATACTCTTCTTGTACTTAAGTCGGCATTGTCTCTTTTGTGTTAAATCCCGACGCAATTTCTGTGTTTCAACTTAATTGTGAAGGTCCAAGGTATAGAGTATTGCTGCGGTAGTGCATCGGAATCTAATACTGATCTCCCAGGAAACATTCAGTGCAAACCACAAACAATGAGAAGATTTACTCTTCTTGTACTTAAGTCGCCACTGTGCGTTTTGCATTAAATCCCGACGCTATTTCTGGGTTTCATCGTCAATGTGAAGGTCCATGGGAAAGATTAAAGCTGCAGTAGTACATCGGAAACTAATACTGATCTCCCAGGAACGCTCAAAGCAAATCATAAACAGTGAGAAGATTTACTCTTCTTGTACTTATGTCGGCATTGTGCCCTTTGTAGTAAATCCCGACGCAATATCTCTATTTCATCGTCAATGTGAAGGTCCAAGGGATAGAGTAAAGCTGCAGTAGTGCATCGGAATCTAAAACTGATCTCACAGGAAACGCTCAAAGCAACCAAAAACAATAAGAAGATTTACTCTGCTTGTACTTAAGTCGCCATTGTGCCTTTTGTATTAAACCCCTACGCAATTTCTGTGTTTCATTGTCAATGTGAAGGTCCAAGGGATAGAGTAAAGCAGGAGTACTGCATCGAAATGTAATGCTGATCTCCCAGGAAACGCTCAAAGCAAACCACAAACAATGAGAAAATTTACTCTTTTTCTGCTTAAGTCGGCATTGTGAGCTTCGTATTAAATACCGACGCAATTTCTGTCATTCATCGTCAGTGAGGAAGCCCAAAGGATAGAGTAAAGCTGCAGAAGTGCATCGGAATCGAATACTGATCTCCCAGGAGACCTTGAAAGCAAACCAGAAACAATGAGATGAAATTCTCTTCTTGTACTTACGTCGGCATTGTGCCTTTTGTATTAATTCCCCACGCAATATCTGTCTTTCATCGTCAATGTGAAGGTCCAAGAGATTGAATGAAGCTATTGAAGTGCATCGGAATCTAATACCGATCTACCAGGACACGCTCGAAGCAAACCACAAACAATGAGAAGATTTATTCTTCTTGTTATTAAGTCCGCATCATGCCTTTTGTAATAAATCCCGACGCTATTTCTCTGTTTCATCGTCCATATCAAGGGCCAAGGGATAGAGTAAAGCTGCAGTAGTTCATCGGAATCTAATACTGATCCTCCAGGTATCGCTCAAACCAAACAACAAACAAAAAGATTTACTCTTCTTGTACTTAAGTTGGCATTGTGCCTTTTGTATTAAATCCCGACGCTATTTCTGTGTTTCATCGTCAATGTGAAGGTCGTAGGGATAGAGTAAAACTGCAGCAGTGCATCAGAATGTAATACTGATCTCCCCGGAAACGCTCAAACCAAACCACGAAGAATAATATTTACTCTTCTTGTACTTAAGTCGGCATTGTGCCTTTTGTATTATATCCCGACGCAATTTCTGTGTTTCAGCGTCAATGTGAAGGTCCACGGTATAAAGTAAATCTGCAGTAGTGCATCGGAATCTAATACTGATCTTCCATTAAACGCTCAAAGCTAAACACAAACAATGAGAAAATTTACTTTTCTTGTACTTAAGTCCGCATTGTGTTTTTTGTATTAAATCCCGACGCAATTTCTGTGTTTCAACGTCAATGTGAAGGTCGTAGGGATAGAGTAAAGCTGCAGCAGTGCATCGGAATCAAATACTGATCTCCCAGGAAACGCTCAAACCAAAAAACAAACAATAATATTTACTCTTCTTGTACTTAAGTCGGCAATGTGCCTTTTGTATTAAATCCCGACGCAATTTCTGTAATTCGTCGTCAATGGGAAGGTCCAAGGGACAGAATAAAGCTGCAGTAGTGCGTCTGAATGTAATACTGGTTACGCAGGAAACCCTCAAAGCAAATCAGAAACAATAAGAAGATATACTCTTCTTGTACATAAGTCGGCATTGTGCCTTTTGTATTAAATCCCTACGCTATTTCTGTGTTTCATCGTCAATGTGAAGGTCCAAGGGATAGATTAAAGCTGCAGCAGTGCATCGGAATCTAATTCTGATCTCTCAGGAGACGCTTAAAGCAAACCACAAACAATGAGATGATACTCTCTTCTTGTACTTAAGTCGGCATTGTGCCCTTTGTATTAATTCCCAACGCAATATCTGTATTTGATCGTCTATGTGAAGGTCCAAGGGATATAGTGAAGGTGCAGCAGTGCATCGGAAACTAATACTGATCTCCCAGGAAACGCTCAAACAAACCACGAACAATGAGAGGATTTACTCTTCTTCTACTTAAGTTGGCGTTGTGCCTTTTGTAGTAAATCCCGACGCAATTCTGTGTTTCATCGTTAATGTGAAAGTCGAAGAGATAGACTAGAGCTGCAGTAGTGCATCGGAATCTAATAGTGATATCCCAGGAAACGCTCAAAGCAAACCACAAACTATTAGAAGAGTTACTCTTCATGTACTTAAGTTGGCATTGTGCCATTTGCAGTAAATCCCTACGCAATTTCTGTGTTTCATCGTCAATGTGAAGGTCCAAGGGATACAGTACCGCTGCAGTAGTGCATCGGAGTCTAATACTGATCTCCCAGGAAACGCTCAAAGCAAACCTCATACAATGAGAAGATTTACTCTTCTTGTACTTAAGTCTTCATTGTGCCTTTTGTATTAAATCCCGACGCAATAAATGTGTTTCTTCGTCAATGCGAAGGTGCAAGGGATAAAGTAAAGCTGCAGTAGTGCATCGGAATCTAGTACTGATCTCCCTGGAAACGCTCAAAGCAAACCACAAACAATGAGAAGTTTTACTCTTCTTGTACTTAAGTCGGCATTGTGCCTCTTGTATTCAATCCCGACAAAATTTCTGTGTTTCATCGACAATGTGAAAGTCCAAGTAGTGGATCGGAATCTAATATTGATCTCACAGGAAACGCTCAAAGCACCCCACAAACAATGAGAAGATTTACTCTGCTTGTACTTAAGTCGGCATTGTGCCTTTTGTATTAAATCCCGACGCAATGTCTGTGTTTCATTGTCAATATGAAGGTCCATGGGATATAGTAAAGCTGCGGTAGTGCATCGGAAACTAATACTGATCTCCCAGGAAACGCACAATCAGACCACGAAAAATGACAAGATTTACTCTTCTTCTCCTTTTGTTGGCGTTGTGCCTACTATATTAAATAACAACGCAAAAAGCCTTGTTTCATAGTCACTGTGAAGGTCCATGGGATATAGTAAAGCTGCGGTAGTGCATCGGAAACCAATACTGATCTCCCAGGAAACGCATAATCAAACCGCAAACAATGAGAAGACTTACTCTTCTTGTACTTAAGTCGGCATTGTGCCTTTTGTATTAAGTCCCGACGCAATGTGAGTGTTTCATCGTCAAGTGATGGTCCGAGGGATAGAGTAAAGCTGCAGTAGTGCATCGGAATCAATTACTGATCTCCCAGGGAACGCTAAAAGCAAACCACAAACAAGGAAAAGATTTACTCTTCTTGTACTTAAGTCGGCATTGTGCATTTTGTATTAAATACCGACGCAATATCTGTGTTTCATCGTCAATGTGAAGGACCAAGGGATAGGGTAAGGCTGCAGCTGTGCTTCGGAACTAATACTGATCTCCCAGGAAACGCTCAAAGCAAACCACAAACAATGAGAAGATTTACTCTGCTTGTACTTAAGTCGGCATTGTGCCTTTTGTATTAAATCCCGACGCAATTTCTGTGTTTCATCGTCAATGTGAAGGTCCAAAGTATAGAGTAAAGCTGCAGTAGTGCATCGGAATCTAATACTGATCTCCCAGGAAGCACTCGAAGTAAACCACAAACAATGAGAAGATTTACTGTTCTTGTACTTTAGTCCGCATTGTGCTTTTGTATTAAATCCTGACGCAATTTCTGTGTTTCATCGTCAATGTGAAGGTCGAAGGGATAGATTAAAGCTGCAGTAGTGCATAGGAGTCCAATACTGATCTCCCAGGAAACGCTCAAAGCAAACCAGAAACAGTGAGAAGATTTACTCTTCTTGTACTTAAGTCGACATTGTGCCTTTCGTATTAAATCCCGACGCAATTTCTGTCTTTCTTCGTCAATGTGAAGGTCCAAGGGATCGAGTAAAGCTGCAGAAGTGCATCGGAATCTAATACTGATCTCTCAGGAGACGCTCAAAGCAAACCACAAACAATGAGATGATACTCTCTTCTTGTACTTAAGTCGGCATTGTGCCTTTTGTATTAATTCCCAACGCAATATCTCTTTCATCGTCAATGTGAAGGTCCAAGGGATAGAGTAAAGCTGCAGAAGTGTATCGGAATCTAATACTGATCTCCCAGGAAACGCTCAAAGCAAACCAGAAGAAGTGAGAAGATTTGCTCTTCCTTTACTTATGTCGGCATTGTTCATTTTGTATTAAGTCCCGACGGAATTTCTGTGTTTCACCGTCAATGTGAAGGTGCAAGGGATAGAGTAAAGCTGCAGCAGTGCATCGGAATGTAATACTGATCTCCCAGGAAACGTTCAAAGCAAACCACAAGCAATGAGAAGATTTACTCTTCCTCTTACTTAAGTGGGCATATTGCCCTTTGTAGTAAATTCCGACGCAATATCTCTGTTGCATCGTCAATGTGAAGGTCGAAAATATAAAGTAAAGCTGCAGTAGTGCCTCGGAATCTAATACTGATCTTACAGGAAATGCTCAAAGCAAACCACAAACAATGAGAAGATTTACTCTTCCTTTACTTGAGTCGGCATTGTGCCTTTTGTATAAAATCCCGAGGCAATTTCTGTGTCTCATCGTCAATGTGAAGATCCAAGGGATTGAGTAAAGCTGCAGTAGTGCATCGGAATCTAGTACTGAGCTCACAGGAATCGGTCAAAGCAAACCAGAAACAATGAGAAGTTTTACTCTTCTCGTATTTAAGTCCGCATTGTACGTTTTGTATTATATCCCGACGCAATTTCTGTAAATCATCGTCAATGTGAAGGTCCATGGGATAGAGTAAAGCTGCAGTAGTGCATCGGAATGTAATACTGATCTCCCAGTAAACGCTCAAACATACCAGAAACTATAAGATGATATACTCTTCTTGTACTTAAGTCGGCATTGTGCATTTTGTATTAAATCCCGACGCAGTTTCTGTGTTTCATCGCCAATGTGAAGGTCCAAGGGATAGAGTAAAGTTGCAGTAGTGTATCGGAATCTAATACTCATCTCCCAGGAAACGCTAAAAAAAACAGAAACATTGAGAAATTTTACCCTTCTTGTACTGAAGTCGGCATTGTGCCTTTTGTATTATATCCGGACGCAATTTCTGTCGTCTCATCGTCAAAGTGGAAGTCCAAGTGATATAGTAAAGCTGCAGTGGGGCATCGGAATCTAATACTGATCTCCCAGGAAACGCTCAAACAAACCACGAACAATGAGAAGATTTACTCTTCTTATACTTAAGTCGGCATTGTGCCTTTTGTATAAAATCCCGAGGCAATTTCTGTGTATCATCGTCAATGTGAAGGTCCAAATGATAGAGTAAAATTGGAGTAGTGCATCGGAGTGTAATACTGATCTCCCAGGAAACGCTCAAAGCAAACCACAAACAATGAGAAAATTTACTCTTCTTGTACTTAAGTCAACATTGTGCCTTGTGTATTAAATCCCGACGCAATTTCTGTGTTTCATCGTTAATGTGAAAGTCCAAGGGATAGAGTAGAGCTTCAGTAGTGCATCGGAATCTAATAGTGATATCCCAGGAAACGCTCAAAGCAAACCACAAACAATTAGAAGAGTTACTCTTCATGTACATAAGTTACCATTGTGCCATTTGCAGTAAATCCCTACGCAATTTCTGTGTTTCATCGTCAATGTGAAGGTCGAAGAGATACAGTAACGCTGCAGTAGTGCATCGGAATCTAATACTCATCTCCCAGGAAACGATCAAAGCAAACCACATACAATGAGAGATTTACTCTTCTTGTACTTATGTCGTCATTGTGCCTTTTGTATTAAATCCAGACGCAATTTCTGTGTTTCATTTTCAATCCGAAGATGCAAGTGATGGAGTAAAGCTGCAGTAATGCATCAGAATCTAATACTGATCTCCCTGGAAACGCCCAAAGCAAACCACAAACTATGAGAAGTTTTACTCTTCTTGTTCTTAAGTCGGCATTGTGCCTCATGTATTAAATCCCGACGCAATTTCTGTGTTTCATCGACAATGTGAAAGTCCAAGGAATAGAGTAAACTTGCAGTAGTGCATCGGAATCTAATACTGATCTCACCGGAAACGCTCAAAGCACCCCACAAACAATAAGAAGATTTACTATTCTTGTACTTATGTCGGTATTGTGCCTTTTTTATTAAATACAAACGCAATTTCTCTGTCTCATCCTCAATGTGAAGGCCCAAGGGATAGAGTAAAGCTGCATGTTGTGAATCGGAATCTAATACCGATCTCCCAGGAAACGCTAAAAAGCAAACCACAAACAATGAGAAGATTTACTCATCTTGTACTTAAGTCGGGATTGTGCCTTTTGTATTAAATCCCGACGCAATTTCGGTGTTTCATCGTCAATGTGACGGTCCAAGGTATAGAGTAAATTTGCAGCAGTGCATCGGAATCTAATACTGATCTTACAGGAAACGCTCAAAGCAAACCAAAAACAATAAGAAGATTTACTCTTCTTGGACTCAAGTCGGCATTGTGCCCTTTGTTGTAAATCCCGACGCGATTTCTCTGTTTCATCGTCAATGTGAAGATCCAAGGGATAGAGTTAAGCCGATAGGGTGCATCGGAATCTAATACAGATCGCACAGCAGAAGCTCAAATCAAATCAAAAACATTTAGAAGATTTACTCCTCTTGTACTTAAGTCGGCATTTTGGCTTTTGTATTAATCCCCTACGCAATTTCTGTGTTTCATCGTCAATGTGAAGGTCCAAATGATAGAGTAAACCTGGAGTAGTGCATCGGAATGTAATACTGATCTCCCAGGAAACGCTCAAAGCAATCCACAAACAATGAGAAAATATACTCTTCTTGTACTTAAGTTAACATTGTGCCTTTTGTATTAAATCCCGACGCATTTTCTGTGTTTCATCGTTAATTGAAAGTCCAAGGGATAGAGTAGAGCTGCAGTTGTGCATCGGAATCTAATAGTGATATCCCAGGAAACGCTCAAAGCAAACCACAAACAATGAGAAAATTTACTCTTCTTGTACTTAAGTCCGCATTGTGCGTTTTGTATTAAATCCCGACGCAATTTCGGTGTTTCATCGTCAATGTGACAGTCCAAGATATAGAGTAAATTTACCGTAGTGCATCGGAATCTAATACTGATCTTCCAGGAAACGCTCAAAGCTAACCACAAACAATGAGAAGAATTACTCTTCTTGTACTTAAGTCGGCATTGTGATTTTTGTATTAAGTCCCGACTCAATTTCTGTAATTCATCGTCAATGTGAAGGTCCAAACGATATAGTAAAGCTGCAGTAATGCATCGGAATCTAATAGTGATCTCCCAGGAAAAGGTCAAAGCAAACCAGGACCTGTGAGAAGATTTACTCTCCTTGTACCTAAGTCCGCTTTGTACCTTTTGTATTAAATCCCGGCGCAATTTCTGTGTTTCATCGTCAATGTGATGGTCGTAGGGATTGAGTAAAGCTGCAGTAGTGCATCGGAATCTAATACTGATCTCCAAGGGTACGCTCAAAGCAAACCACAAACAATGAGAAAATTTACTCTTCTTGTACTTAAGTCAACATTGTGCCTTTTGTGTTAAATCCCGACGCAATTTCTGTGTTTCATCCTTAATGCAAAAGTCCAAGGGATAGAGTAAAGCTGCAGTAGTGCATCGGAATCTAATACTGATCCCCCAGGAAAAGGTCAAACCAAACCAGAAACAATGAGAAGATTTACTTTTCTTGTTATTAACTCCGCATTATGCATTTTGTATTAAATCCCGACGCAATTTCTGTGTATCACCCTGAATGTGAAGATCGTAGGGATAGAGTAAAGCTGCAGTGGTCCATCGGAATCTAATACTGACCTCCCAAGTGACGCTCAAACCAAACCACAAACAAAAAGATTTACTCTTCTTGTACTTAAGTCAGCATTATGCCTTTTGTATTAAATCCCGACGCAATTTCTGTGTTTCATCGTCAATGAGAATGTCCAAGATATAGAGTAAGGCTGCAGTAGTGCATCGGAATCTAATACTGATCCCCCAGGAAACGCTCAAATCAAACCACAAACAATGAGAAGATTTACTCTTCTTGTACTTAAGTCGGCATTGTGCCTTTTGTATTAAATCCCGACGCAATTTCGGTGTTTAATCGTCATTGTGAATGTCCAAGGGATACATTAAAGCTGCAGTAGGCATCGAATACTAACCTCCCAGGAAACGCTCAAAGCAAAACAAAAGCAGTGCGAACATTTTCTCTTCCTTTACTTATGTCGGCATTGTGCCTTTTGTATTAAGACCAGACGGAATTTCTGTGATTCACCGTCAATGTGATGGTGCAAGGGTCAGAGTAAAGCTGCAGCAGTGCATCGGAATGCAATACTGATCTCCCAGGAATCGCTCAAAGCAAACCACAAGCAGAGAGAAGATTAACTCTTCCTTTTACTTCAGGGGGCATTGTGCCGTTTGTAGTAAATCCCGACGCAATATCTCTGTTTCATCGTCAATGTGAAGGTCCAAGGGATAGAGTAAAGCTGCAGTAGTGCTTCGGAATCTAATACTGATCTTACAGGAAACGCCCAAAGCAAACCAAAAACAATAAGAAGATTTACTCTTCCTGTACTTAAGTCGGCATTGTGCCCTTTGTGGTAAATCCCGACGCGATATCTCTGTTTCATCGTCAATGTGAAGGTCCAAGGGATAGAGTTAAGCTGCTAGGGTGCATCGGAATCTAATACAGATCGCACATCAAACGCTCAAATCAAACCAAAAACAAATAGAAGATTTACTCCTCTTGTACTTAAGTAGGCATTTTGCCTTTTGTATTAATCCCCTACGCAATTTCTGTGTTTCATCGTCAATGTGAAGGTCGAAATGATAGAGTAAACCTGGAGTAGTGCATCAGAATGTAATACTGATCTTCCAGGAAACGCTCAAAGCAAACCACAAACAATGAGAGGAATTACTCTTCCTGTACTTAAGTGGGCATTGTGATTTTTGTATTAAGTCCTGACGCAATTTCTGAAATTCATCGTCAACGTGAAGGTCCAAGGGATATAGTAATGCTGCAGTAGTGTATCGGATTCTAATACTGATCTCCCAGGAAACGCTCAAACAAACCACGAACAATGAGAAGATTTACTCTTCTTGTACTTAATTCGGCATTGTGCCTATTGCATTAAATCCCGACCCAATTTCTGTGTATCATCCTCAATGTGAAGGTCGTAGGGATAGAGTAAGGCTGCAACAGTGCATCGGAATGTAATACTGTTCCTCAGGAAACGCTCAAAGCAAACCACAAACAATGAGAAGATTTACTCTTCTTGTACTTAAGTCGGTATAGTGCCTCTTTTATTAAATACCAACGCAATTTCTGTGTTTCATTGTCAATGTGAAGGCCCAAGGGATAGAGTAAAGCTGCAGTAGTCCTTCGGAATCGAATACTGATCTTACAGCAAACGCTCAAAGCAAACCAAAAACAATAAGATGATTTACTCTACCTGTACTTAAGACGGCATTGTGCCCTTTGTAGTAAATCTCTGTTTCAACGTCAATGTGATGGTCCGAGGGATAGAGGTAAGCTGCTAGGGTGCATCGGAATCTAATACAGATCTCACAGGAAAAGCTCAAAGCAAACCAAAAACTATTTGAGGATTTACTCCTCTTGTACTTAAGTCGGCATTTTGCGTTTTGTATTAAACCCCTACGCAGTTTCTGTGTTTCATCGTCAATGTGAAGGTCCAAATGATAGAGTAAACCTGGAGTAGTGCATCGGAAAGTAATACTGATCTCCCAGGAAACGCTCAAAGCAAACCACAGATAATAAGAAAATTTACTCTTCTTGACTTAAGTCAAAATTGTGCCTTTTGTAATAAATCCCGACGCAATTTCTGTGTTTCATCGTTAATCTGAAAGTCCAAGGGATAGAGTAGAGCTGCAGTAGTGCATCGGAATCTAATAGTGATATCCCAGGAAACGCTCAAAGCAAACCAAAAACAATTAGAAGAGTTACTCTTCATGTACATAAGTTACCATTGTGCCATTTGCAGTAAATCCCTACGCAATTTCTGTTTTTCATCGTCAATGTGAAGGTCGAAGGGATACAGTAACGCTGCAGTAGTGCATTGGAATCTAATACTGATCCCCCAGGAAACGCTCAAAGCAAACCACAAACTATGAGAAGTTTTACTCTTCTTTTACTTAAGTCGGCATTGTGCCTCTTGTATTATATCCCGAGCAATCTCTATGTCTCATCGTCATTGTGAACGTCCAAGGGATAGAGTAAAGCTGCAGTAGTGCATCGGAATCTAATACTGATCTCCCAGGAAAAGGTCAAAGCAAACCAGGAACTGTGAGAAGATTTACTCTCCTTGTACTTAAGTCCGCATTGTGCATTTTGTATTAAATCCCGACGCAATTGCAGTGTTTCATCATGAATGTGATGGTCGTAGGATTGAGTAAAGCTGCTGTAGTGCATCGGAATCTAATACTGATCTCCCAGGAAACGCTCAAATCAAATCACAAACAATAACATTTACTCTTCTTGTACTTAAGTCGGCATTGTGCCTTTTGTATTATATGCCGACGCAATTTCTGTGTTTCATCGTGAATGTGAAGATCCAAGGTATAGAGTAAAGCTGCAGTTGCGCATCGGAATCTAATACTGATCTCGCAGGAAACGCTCAAAGCAAACCAGAAACAATGAGAAGATTTACTCTTCTTGTACTTAAGTTGGTATTGTGTTTTTTGTATTAAATACCGACGCAATTTCTCTGATTCATCGTCAATGTGAAGGCCCAAGGGATAGAGTAAAGCTGCAGTAGTGCATCGGAATCTTATACTGATCTCCCATTAAGCGCTCGAATTAAACCACAAACAATGAGAAGATTTACTCTCCTTCTACTTAAGTCGGCATTGTGCCTTTTGTATTAAATCACGACGTAATTTCGGTGTTTCATCGTCAATGTGAAAGTCCAGTGGATAGATTAAAGCTGCAGTAGTGCATCGGAATCTAATACTAATCTCCCAGAAAACGCTCAATGCAAACCAGAAGCAGTGAGCAGATTTACTCTTCCTTTACTTATGTCTGCATTGTGCATTTTGTATTAAGTCGCGACGGAATTTCTGTGTTTCACTGTCAATGTGAAGGTGCAATGGACAGAGTAAAGCTGCAGTAGTGCATCGGAATGTAATACTGATCTCCCAGGAAACGCTCAAAGCAAACCACAAGCAATGAGAAGATTTAAACTTCCTCTTACTTAAGTGGGCATTGTGCCCTTTGTAGTAAGTCCCGACGCAATATCTCTGTATCATCGTCAATGTGAAGGTCCAAGGGATAGAGTAAAGCTGCAGTAGTGCTTCGTAATCTAATACTCATCTTACAGGAGACGCTCAAAGCAAACCATAAGCAATGAGAAGATTTACTCTTCCTCTTACTTAAGTGGGCATTGTGCCCTTTGCAGTAAATCCCGACGCAACATCTCTGTTTCACCGTCAATGTGAAGGTCCAAGGGATTGAGTTAAGCTGCTTGAGTGCATCGGAATCTAATACTGATGTCACAGGAAACGCTCAAAGCACCCCACAAAAAATGAGAAGATTTACTCTTCTTGTACTTAAGTCGGTACTGTGCCTTTTACATTAAATACCAACGTAATTTCTCTCTCTTCGTCAATGTGAAGGCCCAAGGGATAGTGTAAAGCTGCAGTAGTGCATCGGAATCTAATACCGATCTCCCAGGAAACTCTAAATTGCAAACCAAAAACAATGAGAAGATTTACTCTTCTTGTACTTAAGTTGGCATTGTGCCTTTTGTATTAAATCCCGACGCAATATCTGTAATTCATCGTCAACGTGAAGTTCCAAGGGATAGAGCAAAGCTACATTAGTGGGTCGGAATCTAATACTGATTTCCCAGGAAACGCTCAAACCAAACCACAAACAATAAGATTTTCTCTTCTTGTACCTAAGTCGGCATTGTGCGTTTTGTATTAAATTCCGACGCAATTTCGGTGTTTCATCATCAGTGTGACAGTCCAAGATTTTGAGTAAATCTGCAGTAGTGCATTGGAATCTAACACTGATCTTCCAGGAAACGCTCAAAGCAAACCACAAACAATTAGAAGATTTACTCTTCTTGTACTTAAGTCGGCATTGTGATTTTTGTATTAAGTCCCGACGCAATTTCTGTAATTCATCGTCAATGTGAAGGTCCAAGGGATAGAGTAAAGCTGCAGTAGTGCATCGGAATCTAATACTGATCACCCGGAAACGCTCAAACCAAACCACAAACAATAAGATTTTCTCTTCTTGTACTTAATTCGGCATTGTGAATTTTGAATTAAATCCCGACGCAATTTCTGTGTTGCATCGTCTATGTGAAGGTCCAAGGTATGGAGTAGAGCTGCAGTAGTGCATCGGAATCAAATACTGACATCCAAGGAAACGCTCAGAGCAAACCAGAAACAACGAGGAGATTTACTCTTCTTGTACTTCAGTCGGCATTGTGCCTTTTGTATTAAATCCCGAGGCAATTTCTGTGTTTCATCGTCAATGTGAAGGTCTAAGGGATAGAGTAAAGCTGCAGTAGTGCATCGGAATCTAATACTGATCTCCCAGGAACCGGTCAAGGCAAACCAGAAACAACGAGAAGATTTACTTTTCTTGTAATTAAGTCCGCATTGTGCCTTTTGTATTAAATCCCGACGCAATTTCTGTGTTTGATCATCAATGTGAAGGGAGTAGGGATAGAGTAAAGCTGCAGTAGTGCATCGGAATCTAATACTGATCTCCCAGGAAACGCTCAAACCAAACCACAAACAAAAAGATTTACTCTTCTTGCACTCAACTCACCATTGTGCCTTTTGTATTAAATCCCAACGCAATTTCTGTGTTTCATCGTCAATGAGAAGGTCCAAGGTATAGAGTAAGGCTCCAATAGTGCATCGGAATCTAATACTGATCCCACAGGAAACGCTCAAAGCAAACCACAAACAATGAGGAGATTTCCTCTTCTTGTACTTTAGTCAGCATTGTGCCTTTTGTAGTAAATCCCGAGAAATTTCTATATTTGATCGTAAATGTGAAGGTCCAAAGGATAGAGTAAAGCTGCAGTAGTGCATCGGAATCTAATACTGATCTCCCAGGAAACGCTCAAAGCAAACCAGAAGCAGTGAGAAAATTTTCTCTTCCTTTACTTATGTCGGCATTGTGCATTTTGTATTAAGTGCCGACGGAATTTCTGTGTTTCACCGTCAAAGTGAAGGTGCAAAGGGACAGAGTAAAGCTGCACCAGTGCATCGAAATGTAATACTGATCTCCCAGGAAACGGTCAAAGCAAACCAGAAAGTATGAGATGTTTTACTCTTCTTGCACTTAAATCCGCATTGTACGTTTAGTATTAAATCCCGACGCAATTTCTGTGTTTCATCGTTAATGTGAAAGTTCAGGGGACAGAGTAGGGCTGCAGTAGTGCATCGCAATCCAATAGTGATATCCCAGGATACGGTCAAAGCAAACCACAAACAATTAGAAGAGTTACTCTTCATATACATAAGTTACCATTGTGCCATTTGCAGTATATCCCTAGGCAATTTCTGTGTTTCATCGTCAATGTGTAAGTTGAAGGGATACAGTAACGCTGCAGTAGTGCATTGCAATCTAATACTGATCTCCCTGGAAACGCTCAAAGCAAACCACAAACTATGAGAAGTTTTACTCTTCTTGTACTTAAGTCGGCATTGTGCCTCATGTATTAAATCCCGACGCAATTTATGTGTTTCATCGACAATGTGAAAGTCCAAGGGATAGAGTAAAGCTGCAGTAGTGCATCGGAATCTAACACTGATCTCACAGGAAACGCTCTAAGCACCCCACAAACAATGAGAAGATTTACTCTTCTTGTACTTAAGTCGGTAATGTGCCTTCTTTATTAAATACCAACGTAATTTCTCTGTCTCACCGACAATGTGATGGATCAAGGGATGGAGTAAGGCTGTAGTAGTGCATCGGAATGTAATACCGATCTCCCAGGAAACGCTAAAAAGCAAACCACATACAATGAGAAGATTTACTCTTCTTGTACTTAAGTCGGGATTGCGCCTTCTGTATTAAATCCCGGCGCAATTTCTGTGTTTCATCGTCAATGTGAAGGTCCAAGGGATAGAGTAATGCTGCAGTAGTGCATCGGAATCTAATACTGATTTCCCAGGAAACGCTCAAATCAAACCACAAACAATAGGATTTCCTCTTCTTGTACTTAAGTCGGCATTGTGCGTTTTGTATTAAATCCCGACGCAATTTCTGTGTTTCATCGTCAATGAGAAGGTCCAACGAATAGAGTAAGGCTGCAATAGTGCATCGGAATCTAATACTGATCCCCCAGGAAACGCACAAAGCAAACAACAAACAATGAGGAGATTTACTCTTCTTGTACTTCAGTCGGCATTGTGCCTTTTGTATTAAATCCTGAAGCAATTTCGGTGTTTCATCGTCAATGTGAAAGCCCAAGGGATAGATGAAAGCTGCAGTAGTGCATCGGAATCTAACACTATTCTCACAGGAAACGCTCAAAGCAGACCAGAAGCAGCGAGAAAATTTTCTCTTTCTTTACTTATGTCGGCTTTGTGCCTTTTGTATTAAGTCCCGACGGAATTTCTGTGTTCCACTGTCAATGCGACGGTGCAAGGGACAGAGTAAAGCTGCAGCAGTGCATCGGAATGTAATACTGATCTCCCAGGAAACGCTCAAAGCAAACCACAGGCAATGAGAAGATTTACTCTTCCTCTTACTTAAGTGGGCATTGTGCCCTTTGCAGTAAATCCCGACGCAATATCTCTGTTTCATCGTCAATGTGAGGGTCCAAGGGATCGAGTAAAGCTGCAGTAGTGCTTCCGAATCTAAAACTGATTTTACAGGAAACGCTCAAAGCAAACCACAAGCAATGAGAAAATTTACTCTTCTTGTACTTAAGTCAACATTGTGCCTATTGCATTAAATCCCGACGCAATTTCTGTGTTTCATCGTTATTGTGAAAGTCCAAGGGATAGAGTACAGCAGCAGCAGTGCATCGGAATCTAATAGTGATATCCCAGGAAACGCTCAAAGAGAACCACAAACAATTAGAAGAGTTACTCTTCATGTACATAAGCTACAATTGTGCCATTTGCAGTAAATCCCTAGGCAATTTCTGTGTTTCATCGTCAATGTGAAGGTCGAAGGGATACAGTAACGCTGCAGTAGTGCATTGGAATCTAATACTGATCTCCCAGGAAACGCTCAAAGCAAACCACAAACAGTGAGAAGATTTACTCTTCTTGTACTTAAGTCGGCATTGTGATTTATGTATTAAGTCACGTCGCAATCTCTGTAATTCATCGTCAATGTGAAGGTCCAAGGGATAGAGTAAAGCTGCAGTAGTGCATCGGAATCTAATACTGATCTCCCAGGAAAAGGTCAAAGCAAACCAGGAACTGTGAGGAGATTTACTCTCCTTGTACTTAAGTCAGCATTGTGCCTTTAGTATTAAATCCCGACGCAATTTCTGTGTATCATCGTCAATGTGATGGTAGTAGGGATTGAGTATAGCTGCAGTAGTGCATCGGAATCTAATACTGATCTCCCATCAAGCGCTCGAAGCAAAGCACAAACAATGAGAAGATTTACTTTTCTTCTACTTAAGTCGGCATTGTGCCTTTTGTATTAAATCGCGACGTAATTTCGGTGTTTCACTGTCAATGTCAAGGTGCAAGGGACATAGTAAAGCTGCAGCAGTGCATCGGAATGTAATATTGATCTCCCAGGAAACGGTCAAAGCAAACCACAAGCAATGAGAAGATTTACTCTTCCTCTTACTTAAGTGGGCATTGTGTCCTTTGTAGATAACCCGACGCAATATCTCTGTTTCATCATCAATGTGAAGGTCCTAGGGATAGAGTAATGCTGCAGTAGTGCTTCGGAATCTAACACTGATCTCACAGGATACGCTCAAAGCATACCAAAAACAATTAGAATATTTTCTCCTCTTGTACTTAAGTTGGCATTTTGCCTTTTTTATTAAAA
This sequence comes from Schistocerca piceifrons, assembly GCF_021461385.2. Lineage (NCBI taxonomy): Eukaryota > Metazoa > Arthropoda > Insecta > Orthoptera > Acrididae > Schistocerca > Schistocerca piceifrons. The sequence continues at coordinate 966,973,361 of NC_060149.1, forward strand.
CCCTACGCAATTTCTGTGTTTCATCGTCAATGTGACGGTCCAAGGGATAGAGTAAACCTGGAGTAGTGCATCGGAATCTAATACTGATCTCCCATTCAGCGCTCGAAGTAAACCACAAAGAATGAGAAGATTTACTCCTCTTCTACTTAAGTCGGCATTGTGCCTTTTGTATTAAATCCCGACGCAATTTCTGTGTTTCATCGTCAATGTGAAGGTCCAAGGGAAGAGTAAAGCTGCAGTACTGCTTCGGAATTTAATACTCATCTCCCAGTAAACGCTAAAACGAATCAGGAACATTTAGAAAATTTACTCTTCTTGTACTTAAGACGGCATTGTGCCTTTTGTATTACATCCCGACGCAATTTCTGTGTTTCATTGTAAATGTGAAGGTCCAAGTGATATAGTAAAGCTGCAGTAGTGCATCGGAAACTAATACTGATCTCCCAGGAAACGCTCAAAGCAAACCACATACAGTGAGAAGATTTACTCTTCTTGTACTTAAGTCGTCATTGTGCCTTTTGTATTAAATCCCGACGCAATTTCTGTGTTTCATTGTCGATGTAATGGTCGTAGGGATTGAGTAAGGCTGCAGTAGTGCATCGGAATCTAATACTGATCTCCCAGGAAACGCTCAAAGCAAACCAGAAACAATGAGAAGATTTACTCTTCTTGTACTTAAGTCGGTATTGTGCTTTTTGTATTAAATACCGACGCAATTTCTCTGTTTCATCGTCAATGTGAAGGCCCAAGAGTTAGAGTAAAGCTGCAGTAGTGCATCGGAATCTAATACTGATCTCCCATTAAGCGCTCGAAGTAAACCACAAACAATGAGAAGATTTACTCCTCTTCTACTTAAGTCGGCATTGTGCCTTTTGTATTAAATCGCGACGAAATTTCGGTGTTTCACGGTCAATGTCAAGGTGCAAGGGACAGAGTGAAGCTGCAGCAGTGCATCGGAATGTAATATTGATCTCCCAGGAAACGCTTAAAGCAAACAACAAGCAATGAGAAGATTTACTCTTCCTCTTACTTAAGTGGGCATTGTGACCTTTGTAGTTAATCCTGACGCAATATCTCTGTTTCATCGTCAATGTGAAAGTCCTAAGGATAGAGTAATGCAGCAGTAGTGCTTCGGAATCTAACACTGATCTCACAGGATACGCTGAAAGCATACCAAAAACAATTAGAATATTTTCTCCTCTTGTACTTAAGTTGGCATTTTGCCTTTTTTATTAAAACCCTACGCAATTTCTGTGTTTCATCGTCAATGTGAAGGTCCAAGGGATAGAGTAAACCTGGAGTAGTGCATCGGAATGTAATACTGATCTCCCAGTAAACGCTCAATGCAAACCACGTACAATGAGAAAATTAACTCTTCTAGGACTTAAGTCGTCAATGTGCCTTTTGTGTTGAATCCCGACGCAATTTCTGTGTTTCTTCGACATTGTGATGGTCGTAGTGATTGAGTAAGGTTGCAGTAGTGCATCGGAATATAATACTGATCTCGCAGGAAACGCTCAAAGCAAACCACAAGCTATGAGAAGATTTACTCTTCCTCTTACTTAAGTGGGCATTGTGCCCTTTGTAGTTAATCCCAACGCAATATCTCTGTTTCATCGCCAATGTGAAGGTCCTAGGGATAGAGTAATGCTGCAGTAGTGCTTCGGAATCTAATACTGATCACACAGGAAACGCTTAAAGCAAACCAAAAACAATTAGAAGATTTACTCCTCTTGTACTTAGTCGGCATTTTGCCTTTTTTATTAAAACCCTACGCAATTTCTGTGTTTCATCGTTGATGTGAAAGTCCAAGGGATAGAGTAGAGCTGCAGTAGTGCATCGGAATCCAATTGTGATATCCTAGGAAACGCTCGGCATTGTTCATTTTGTATTAAGTCCCGACGGAATTTCTGTGTTTCACCGTCAATGTGAAGGTGCAAGGGATAGAGTAAAGCTGCAGCAGTGCATCGGAATGTAATACTGATCTCCCAGTAAACGCTCAAAGCAAACCACATACAATGAGAAGATTTACTCTTATTGTTCTTAAGTCGGCATTGCGCTTTTTGCATTATAACCCGGCGGTATTTCTGTTTTTCATAGACAATGTGAAAGTCCATGGGATAAAGTAAAGCTGCAGTAGTGCATCGGAATCTAATACAAATCTCACAGGAAACGCTCAAAGCACCCCACAAACAATGGGATGTTTTACTCTTCTTGTACTTAAGTCGTTATTGCGCCTTTTTTATTAAATACCAACGCAATTTCTGTGTTTCATCGTCAATGTGAAGGTCCAAGGGAAGAGTAAAGCTGCAGTAGTGCATCGGAATTTAATACTCATCTCCCAGTAAACGCTAAAATGAATCAGGAACATTTAGAAAGTTTAGTCTTCTTGTACTTAAGACGGCATTGTGTCTTTTGTATTACATCCCGACGCAATTTCTGTGTTTCATTGTAAATGTTAAGGTCCAAGTGATATACTAAAGCTGCAGTAGTGCGTCGGAAACTAATGCTGATCTCCCAGGAAACGCACAATCAAACTACGAAAAATGAGAAGATTTACTCTTCTTCTACTTCTGTTGGCGTTGTGCCTATTGTATTCTATCCCGACGCAATTTCTGTAATTCATCGTCAATGCGAAGGTCCAAGGGATAGAGTAAGGCTGCAGTAGTGCATCGGAATCTAATAGAGATATCCTAGGAAACGCTCAAAGCAAACCACAAACAATTAGTTGAGTTACTCTTCATGTACATAAGTTACAATTGTGCCATTTGCAGTAAATCCCTACGCAATTTCTGTGTTTCATCGTCAATGTGAAGGTCCAAGGGATACAGTAACGCTGCAGTAGTGCATCGGAATCTAATACTGATTTCCCAGGAAACGCTCAAAGCAAACCACATACAATGAGAAGATTTTCTCTTCTTGTACTTATGTCGGCATTTTGCATTTTGCTTTAAACCCCTACGGAATTTCTGTGTTTCATCGTCAATGTCAAGGTCCAAGGGATCGAGTAAAGCTGCCTTAGTGCATGGCAATCTAATACCGATCTCCCAGGAAACGCTCAAAGCAAATCACAAACAGTGAGAAGAATTTTTGTTCTTGTACATAAGTCGGCATTGTGCCTTTTGTATTAAATCCCGACGCAACTTCTGTGTTTCATCGTCAATGTGAAGGTCCAAGGGATGGAGTAAGGCTGCAGTAGTGAATCGGAATCTAATACTGATCCGTCAGGAAACGCTCAAAGCAAACCACAAACAATGAAAAGATTTACTCCTCTTATACTTGAGTCGGCATTGTGCCCTTTGTATTAAGTCCCGATGTAATTTCTGTGTTTCATCGTCAATGTGAAGGTCCAAGGGATAGTATAAAGCTGCAGCAGGGCATCGGAATCTAATACTGATCTCACAGGAAACGCTCTAAGCAAACCAAAAACAAAAAGAAGACTTACTCTTCTTGTACTTTAGTCGGCATTTGCCTTCTGCTTTAAACCCCTACGCAATTTCTGTGTTTCATCGTCAATTTGAAGGTCCAAGGGATAGAGTAAAGCTGCAGTAGTGCATCGGAATCTAATCCAAATCTCCCAGGAAACGCTCAAAGCAAACAACGAAAACTGAGAAGATATACTCTTCTTGTACTTAAGTCGGCATTGTGCCTTTTGTATTAAATCCCGACACAATTTCTGTGTTTCATCGTCAATGTAAAGGTCCAATGGATAGAGTAAAGCTGCGGTAGTGTATCGGAATATAATACTGATCTAACAGGAAACGCTCAAAGCAACCCACAAACAATGAGTAGATTTACTCTTCTTGTACATGAGTCGGCATTGTGCCTTTTGTATTAAATCCCGACGCAATTTCTGCGTTTCGTCGTTAATGTGAAACTCCAAGGGATAGAGTAAAGCTGCAGTAGGGCATCGGAATCTAATACTGAACTCCCAGGAAACGCTCAAACAAACCACAAACAATGAAATGATTTACTCTTGTTGTAGTAAGGTCGGCAATGTGCCTTTTGCATTAAACCAGGACGCAATTTCTGTGTTTCATCGTCAAAGTGAAGGTCCAGGGGATAGAGTAAAGCTGCAATAGTGCATCGGAATCTAATAGTGATATCCCAGGAAACGCTCAAAGCAAACCACAAACAATTAGAAGGGTCACTCTTCTTGTACGTAAGTCATCATTTTGCCTTATCCATTCAATCCCTACGCAATTTCTGTGTTTCATCGTCAATGTGAAGGTCCAAGGGATACAGTAACGCTGCAGTAGTGCATCGGAATCTAATACTGATCTCCCAGGAAACGCTCAAAACAAACCACAAACAATGAGAAGATTTCCTCTTCTTGTACTGAAGTCGTCTTTGTGCCTTTTGTATTGAATCGCGACGCAAATTCTGTGTTTCATCGTCAATGCAAAGGTGCAAGGGTTACAGTAATGCTGCAGTAGTGCTTCGGAATCTAATACTGATCTCCCTGGAAACGCTCAAAGAAAACAACAAACAATGAGAAGTTTTACTCTTCTTGTACTTAATTCGGCATTGTGCCTCTTGTATTAAATCCCGACGCAATTTCTGTGTTTCATCAAAGCAAACCACAAACAATTAGAAGGGTTACTCCTCTTGTACATAAGTCGGTATTGTGCCTTTTCTATTACATCCCAACGCAAATTCTGTGTTTCATCGTCAATGTGAACGTCCAAAGGATACTGTAACGCTGCAGTATTGCATCGGAATCTGATACTGATCTCACAGGAAACGCTCAAAGCACCGCACAAACAATGAGAAAATTTACTCTTCTTGTTCTTAAGTCGGTATTGTGCCTTTTTTATTAAATACCGACGCAATAACTCTGTTTCATCGTCAATGTGAGGGCCCAAGGGATTGAGTAAACCTGCAGTAGTGCATAGGAATCTAATACCGATCTCTCAAGAAACGCTCAAAGGAAACCACAATGAGAAGATTTATTCTTCTTGTACTCAAGCCGGCATTGTGCCTTTTGTATTAAATACCGACGTAATGTCTGTGTTTCATCGTCAATTTGAAGTCCAAGGGATAGAATGAAGCTGCAGTAGTGCATCGGAATCTAATACCGATCTCCCAGGAAACGCTCAAAGCAAACCACAAACAATGAGAAGATTTACTCTTCTTGGACATAAGTCGGAGTTGTGCCTTTTGTATTTTATCCCGGCGATATTTCTGGTTTTCATCCTCAATGTGAAGGTCAAAGGAATAGAGTAAAGCAGCAGTAGTGCATCGGAATCTAATATTGATCTCCCAGGAAACGCTCAAAGCAAAGCAGAAACAATAAGATGATTTACTCTTCTTGTACGTAAGGCGGCATTGTGCTTTTTGTATGAAATACCGACGCAATTTCTGTGTTTCATCGTCAATGCGAAGGTGCAAGGGATACAGTAAAGCTGCAGTAGTGCATCGGAATCTAATACTGATCTCCCAGGAAACGCACAATCAAACTACGAAAAATGAGAAGATTTACTCTTCTTCTACTTCTGTTGGCGTTGTGCCTATTGTATTCTATCCCGACGCAATTTCTGTAATTCATCGTCAATGTGAAGGTCCAAGGGATAGAGTAAGGCTGCAGTAGTGCATCGGAATCTAATAGTGATATCCTAGGAAACGCTCAAAGCAAACCACAAACAATTAGAAGAGTTACTCTTCATGTACATAAGTTACAATTGTGCCATTTGCAGTAAATCCCTACGCAATTTCTGTGTTTCATCGTCAATGTGAAGTTTCAAGGGATACAGTAACGCTGCAGTAGTGCATCGGAATCTAATACTGATCTCCCAGGAAACGCTCAAAACAAACCACAAACAATGAGTAGATTTACTCTTCTTGTACTTAAGTCGTCTTTGTGCCTTTTGTATTGAATCGCGACGCAAATTCTGTGTTTCATCGTCAATGCGAAGGTGCAAGGGATACAGTAAGGCTGCAGTAGTGCTTCGGAATCTAATACTGATCTCCCTGGAAACGCTCAAAGAAAACAACAAACAATGAGAAGTTTTACTCTTCTTGTACTTAATTCGGCATTGTGCCTCTTGTATTAAATCCCGACGCAATTTCTGTGTTTCATCAAAGCAAACCACAAACAATTAGAAGGGTTACTCCTCTTGTACATAAGTCGGTTTGTGCCTTTTCCATTACATCCCAACGCAAATTCTGTGTTTCATCGTCAATGTGAAGGTCCAAAGGATACTGTAACGCTGCAGTAGTGCATCGGAATCTGATACTGATCTCACAGTAAACGCTCAAAGCACCCCACGAACAATGAGAAAATTTACTCTTCTTGTTCTTAAGTCGGTATTGTGCCTTTTTTATTAAATACCGACGCAATAACTCTGTTTCATCGTCAATGTGAAGGCCCAAGGGATTGAGTCAACCTGCAGTAGTGCATAGGAATCTAATACCGATCTCTCAAGAAACGCTCAAAGGAAACCACAATGAGAAGATTTATTCTTCTTGTACTCAAACCGGCATTGTGCCTTTTGTATTAAATACCGACGTAATGTCTGTGTTTAATCGTCAATTTGAAGTCCAAGGGATAGAACGAAGCTGCAGTAGTGCATCGAAATCTAATACCGATCTCCCAGGAAACGCTCAAAGCAAACCACAAACAATGTGAAGATTTACTCTTCTTGGACATAAGTCGGCATTGTGCCTTTTGTATTATATCCCGGCGATATTACTGGTTTTCATCCTCAATGTGAAGGTCAAAGGAATAGAGTAAAGCAGCAGTAGTGCATCGGAATCTAATATTGATCTCCCAGGAAACGCTCAAAGCAAAGCAGAAACAATAAAATGATTTACTCTTCTTCTACGTAAGGCGGCATTGTGCCTTTTGTATTAAGTCCCGACGCAATTTCTGTGTTTCATCGTCAACGTGAAGGACCAAGGGATTGAGTATATCTGCAGTAGTGCATCAGAATCTAAGACTGATCTCCCAGGAAACGCTCAAACAAACCACGAACAATGAGAAGATTTATTCTTCTTGTACTTAAGACGGCATTGTGCCTTTTGCATTAAATCCCGACGCAATTTCTGTGTTTCATCGTCAATTTGGAGGCCAAGGGTTACAGTAAAGCTGCAGTAGTGCATCGGAATCAAATACTGATCTAACAGGAAACGCTCAAAGCAACCCAAGAACAATGAGAAGATTTACTCTTCCTGTACTTAAGTCGGCATTGTGCCTTTTGTATTAAATCCTGACGCAATCTCTGCGTTTCATCCTTAATGTGAAGGTCCAAGGGATAGAGTAAATCTGCAGTAATGCATCGGAATCTTATACTGAACTCCCAGGAAACGCTCAAACAAACCACAAACAATGAAAAAATTTACTCTTGTTGTACTAAGGTCGCCAATGTGCCTTTTGCATTAAACCCCGACGCAATTTCTGTGTTTCATCGTCAACGTGAAAGTCCAAGGGATAGTGTAAGGCTGCAGTAGTGCATCGGAATCAAATAGTGAAATACCAGGAAACGCTCAAAGCGAACCACAAACAATTAGAAGGGTTAATCTTGTTGTACATAAGTTGGCATTGTGCCTTTTCCATTAAATCCCTACGCAATTTCTGTGTATCATCGTCAATGTGAAGGTCCAAGGGCTTGTACTTAAGTCGTCATTGTGCCTTTTGTATTAAATCCCGACGCAATTTCGGTGTTCATCGTCAATGTGATGGTCCAAGGTATAGAGTAAAGCTGCAGTTGTGCATCGGAATCTAATACTGAACCCACAGGTAACGCTCAAAGCAAACCACAATCAATGAGAAGATATACTCTTCTGGTACTTAAGTCGGCATTGTGCCTTTTGTATTAAGTCCCGACGCAATTTCTGTGTTTCATCGTCAACGTGAAGGTCCAAGGGATTGAGTAAAGCTGCAGTAGTGCTGCAGAATCTAAGACTGATCTCCCAGAAAACGCTCAAACCAAACCACAAACAATAAGATTTTCCCTTCTTGTACTTAAGTCGGCATTGTGCCTTTTGTATTAAAACTCGACGCAATGTCGGTGTTTCATCGTCAATGTGATGGTCCAAGGTATAGAGTAAAGCTGCATTTGTGCATCATAATATAATACTGAACTCACAGGAAACGCTCAAAGCAAACCACAAACAATGATAAGATTTTCTCTTCTTGTACTTAAGTCTCCATTATGCCTTTTGTATTAAGTCCCGACGCAATTTCTGTGTATCATCGTCAATGTGAAGGTCCAAGGGATTGAGTAATGCTGCAGTAGTGCATCAGAATCGAAACTGATCTCCCTGGAAACGCTCAAACAAACCACGAACAATGAGAAGATTTACTCCTCTTGTACTAAAGTCGGCATTGTGCCTTTTGCTTTAAATCCCGACGCAATACCTCAGTTTCATCGTCAATGTGAGGGTCCAAGGTATAGAGTAAAGCTGCAGTAATGCATCGGAATCTAATAGTGATATACCAGGAAACACTCAAAGCAAACCACAAACAATTAGAAGGGTTACTCTTCTTGTACATCAGTTAGCATTGTGCCTTTTCCATTAAATCCCTACGCAATTTCTGTGTATCATTGTCAATGTGAAGGTCCAAGGGATACTGTAATGCTGCAGTAGTGCAACGGAATCTAATACTGATCTCCCAGGAAACGCCCAAAGCAAACCACAAACAATGAGAAGTTTTACTCCTCTTGTACTTAAGTCGTCATTGTGATTTTGGTATTAAATCTCGACGCGATTTCTGTGTTTCATCGTCAATGCATAGGTGCAAGGGATAGAGTAAAGCTGCAGTAGTGCTTCGGAATATAATACTGATCTCCCTGGAAACGCTCAAAGCAAACCACAAGCAATGACAAGGTTTACTCTTCTTGTACTTAAGTCGGCATTGTGCCTTTTGTACTAAATCCCGACGCAATTTCTGTGTTTCATCGACAATGTGAAAAATTCCAAGGAATAGAGTAAAGCTGCAGTAGTGCATCGGAATCTAATACTGATCTCACGGGAAACGCTCAAAGCACCCCACAAACAATGAGAAGATTTATTATTCTTGTACCTAAGTCGGCATTTTGCCCTTTTTATTAAATACCGACGGATTTTCTGTGTTTCATCGTCAATTTGAAGTCCAAGGGATATAAAGAAGCTGCAGTAGTTCAATGGAATCTAATTCCGATCTCCCAGGAAACGCTCAAAGCAAACCAGAAACAATTAGAAGATTTACTCTTCTTGGACATAAGTCGGCATTGTGCCTTTTGTATTAAATACCGGCGTTATTTCTGTTTTTCATCGTCAATGCGAAGGTCAAAGGGATAGATTAAAGCTGCAGTAGTGCATTGGAATCTAATATTGATCTCCCAGGAAACGCTCACAGCAAACCACAAACATTAAGAAGATTTACTCTTCTTTTACGTAAGGTGGCATTGTGCCTTTTGTATGAAATACCGACGCAATTTCTGTGTTTCATCGTCAATGTGAAGGTCCAAGGGATAGAGTAAGGCTGCAGTAGTGCATCGGAATCTAATACTGATCTCCCAGGAAACGCTCAAAGCAAACCACAAACAATGAGAAGATTTACTCTTCTTGTACTTAAGTCGTCATTGTGCCTTTTGTATTAAATCCCGACGCAAATTCTTTGTTTCATCGTCAATGTGAAGGTCCAAGGGATAGAGTAAAGCTGCAGTAGTGCATCGGTATCTAATACTGATCTCCCAGGAAACGCTCAAACCAAACCACAAACAATAAAATTTTCTCTTCTTGTACTTAAGTCGGCATTGTGCCTTTTGTATTAAATCCCGACGCAATTTCGGTGTTACATCGTCAATGTGATGGTCCAAGGTATAGAGTAAAGGTGCAGTTGTGCATCATAATATAATACTGAACTCACAGGAAACGCTCAAAACAAACCACAAACAATGATAAGATTTACTCTTTTTGTACTTAAGTCTCCATTGTGCCTTTTGTATTAAGTCCCGACGCAATTTCTGTGTTTCATCGTCAACGTGAAGGTCCAAGGGATTGAGTAAAGCTGCAGTAGTGCATCAGAATCTAAACTGATCTCCCTGGAAACGCTCAAACAAACCACGAACAATGAGAAGATTTACTCCTCTTGTACTTAAGTCGGCATTGTGCCTTTTGCTTTAAATCCCGACCCAATACCTCAGTTACATCTCAATGTGAAGGTCCAAGGAATAGAGTAAAGCTTCAGTAGTGAATCGGAATCTTATACTGAACTCCCAGGAGACGCTCAAACAAACCACAAACAATGAAAAGATTTACTCTTGTTGAACTAAGGCCGGTATTGTGACTTTTGCATTAAACCCAGACGCAATTTCTGTGTTTCATCGTCAATGTGAAGGTCCAGGGGATAGAGTAAAGCTGAGGTAGTGCATCGGAATCTAATAGTGATATCCCAGGAAACGCTCAATGAAAACCACCAACAATTAGAAGGGTTCCTCTTCTTGTACATAAGTGGGCATTGTGCCGTTTGCATTAAATCCCTAAGCAATTTCTATTTTTCACGGTCAATGTGAAGGTCCAAGGGATACTGTAACACTGCAGTAGCGCATCGGAATCTAATACTGATTTTCCTGGAATCGCTCAAAGCAAACCACAAACAATGAGAAAATATACTTTTCTTGTCCTTAAGTCGTCATTGTGCCTTTTGTATTATATCCCGGCGATATTTCTGTTTTTCATCATCAATGTGAAGGTCAAAGAGATAGAGTAAAGCTGTAGTAGTGCATCGGATTCTAATATTGATCTCCCAGGAAACGCTCAAAGCAAACCAGAAAAAAATAAGATTTACCCTTCTTCTACGTAAGTCGGCATTGTGCCTGTTGTATTAAATCCCGACGCAATTTCGGTGTTTCATCGTCAATGTGAAGGTCCAAGGGATAGAGAAAAGCTGCAGTAGTGCATCGGAATCTAATACTCATCTCCCAGTAAAGGCTAAAAAGAACCAGAAACATTGAGCAAATTTACTCATCTTGTACTTAAGTCGGCAGTGTGCCTTTTGTATTAAATCCCGACGCAATTTCTGTGATTCATCGTCAATGCTAAGGTCCAAGGGATAGTTTAAAGCTGCAGTAGTGCATCGGAATATAATACTGATCCTTCAGGAAACGCTCTAAGCAAACCAAAAACAATAGGAAGATTTACTCTTCTTGTACTTAAGTCGGCATTTGCTTTTTGCTTTAAACCCCTACGCAATTTCTGTGTTTCATCGTCAATTTGAAGGCCAAGGGATAGAGTAAAGCTGCGGTAGTGCATCGGAATCTAATACTGATCTACCAGGAAACGCTCAAAGCAACCCACAAACAATGAGAAGATTTACTTTCCCTGTACTTAAGTCGGCATTGTGCCTTTTGCATTAAATCCCGACGCAATTTCTGCGTTTCATCGTTAATGTGAAGGTCCAAGGGATAGAGTAAAGCTGCAGTAATGCATCGAAATCTTATACTGAACTCCCAGGAAACGCTCAAACAAACCACAAACAATGTAAAGATTTACTCTTGTTGTACTAAGGTCGGCAATGTGCCTTTTGCATTAAACCCCGACGCAATTTCTGTGTATCATCGTCAATGTAAAGGTCCAGGTGACACTGTAACGCTGCAATAGTGCAACGGAATCTAATACTGATCTCCCAGGAAACGCTCAAAGCAAACCACAAACAATGAGAAGATTTACTCTTCTTGTACTTAAGTCGTCATTGTGCCTTTTGTATTAAATCCCGACGCAAATTCTTTGTTTCATCGTCAATGTGAAGGTCCAAGGGATAGAGTAAAGCTGCAGTAGTGCATCGGTATCTAATACTGATCTCCCAGGAAACGCTCAAACCAAACCACAAACAATAAAATTTTCTCTTCTTGTACTTAAGTCGGCATTGTGCCTTTTGTATTAAATCCCGACGCAATTTCGGTGTTACATCGTCAATGTGATGGTCCAAGGTATAGAGTAAAGGTGCAGTTGTGCATCATAATATAATACTGAACTCACAGGAAACGCTCAAAACAAACCACAAACAATGATAAGATTTACTCTTTTTGTACTTAAGTCTCCATTGTGCCTTTTGTATTAAGTCCCGACGCAATTTCTGTGTTTCATCGTCAACGTGAAGGTCCAAGGGATTGAGTAAAGCTGCAGTAGTGCATCAGAATCTAAACTGATCTCCCTGGAAACGCTCAAACAAACCACGAACAATGAGAAGATTTACTCCTCTTGTACTTAAGTCGGCATTGTGCCTTTTGCTTTAAATCCCGACCCAATACCTCAGTTACATCTCAATGTGAAGGTTCAAGGAATAGAGTAAAGCTTCAGTAGTGAATCGGAATCTTATACTGAACTCCCAGGAGACGCTCAAACAAACCACAAACAATGAAAAGACTTACTCTTCTTGTACTTAAGTCGGCATTGTGCCTTTTGTATTATATCCTGGCACAACATCTCTGTTTCATTGTCTATGTGAGGAACCAAGGGATAGAGTAACGCTGCAGTTGTGCTTCGGAACTAATACTGATCTTCCAGGAAACCCTCAAAGCAAACCACAAACAATGAGAAGATTTACTCTTCCTGAACTTAAGTCGGCTTTGTGCCTTTGTATTAAATTCCGACGCAATTTCGGTGTTTCACCGTCAATGTGAAGGTCCAAGGGATAGAGCAAAACTGCAGTAGTGCATCGTAATCTAATACTGATCTCCCAGGAAACGCTCAAACCAAACCACAAGCAATGGGAAGAATAACGCTTCTTGTACTTAAGTCGGTATTAAGCCTTTTGAATTAATTACCGACGGAATTTCTCTGTTACATCGTCAATGTGACGACCCAAGGGATAGAGAAAAGCTGCTGTAGTTCATCGGAATCTAATACTGATCTCCCAGGAAACGCTCAAAGCAATGCAGAAACAATGAGAAGATTTACTCTTCTTGAACTTAAGTCGGCATTGTTCCTTTTGTATTAATTTCCGACGCAATATCTGTGTTTCAACGTCATTGTGAAGGTCCAAGGGATAGAGTAAAGCTGCAGCAGTGCATCGGAAAGTAATACTGATATCCCAGGAAAAGATCAAAGCAAACCAGAAGCAATGAGAAGATTTACTCTTCTTGTACTTAAGTCGGAATTGTGCCATTTGTATTAAATCGCGACGCAATTTCTGTGTTTCATCGTCAGTGTGAAGGTCCAAGGGATAGATTAAAGCTGCAGTAGTGCATCGGAATCTAATACTGATCTCCCAGGAAACGCTCAAAGCAAACCAGAAACAATGAGAAGATTTACTCTTCTTGAACTTAAGTCGGCGTTGTGTCTTTTGTATTAAGTCCCGACGCAATTTCTGTGTTTCATCGTCAATGTGAAGGTCCAAGTGATAGAGTAAAGCTGCCATGGTGCATCGCTACCTATTACTGATCTCCCAGGAAACGCTCTAAGCAAACCAAAAACAATAAGAAGATTACCTCTTCTCGTACTGTAGTCGGCATTTTGCCTTTTGCTTTAAATCCCTACGCAATTTCAGTGTTTCAACGTCAATGACAAGGTCCAAGTGATTGAGTAAAGCTGACTTAGTGCATCGCAATCTAATACTGTCACCAGGGACCGCTCAAAGCAAACCACATACAATGAGAAGATTTACTCTTCTTGTAGTTAGGTCGGCATTGTGCCATTTTTATTAAATCCCGACGCAATTTCTGTGTTTCATCGTAAATGTGAAGGTCCAAGAGATAGAGTAAAGCTGCAGTAGTGCATGGGAATCTATTACTGATCTCCCAGGAAACGCTCAAAGCAAACCACAAACAGTGAGAAGAATTACTCTTCTTGTACATAAGTCAGCATTGTGCCTTTTGTATTAAATCCCGACGCAACATCTGTGTTTCATCGTCAATGTGAAGGTTCAAGGGATGGAGTGAGGCTGCAGTAGTGAATCGGAATCTAATACTAATCCCCCAGGAAACGCTCAAAGCAAACCACAAACAATGAGTAGATATACTCCTCTTGTACTGATGTCGGCATTGTGCCTTTTGTATTAAATCCCGACGCAATTTCTGTGTTTCTTCGCCAATGTGAAGGATCAGGGGAAAGAGTAAAGCTGCAGTACCGCATCGGAATCTGATGCTGATCTCCAAGAAACGCTCAGAGCAAACCACATACAATGAGAAGAGTTACTCTTCTTGTACTTATGTCGGCATTGTACCTTTTGTATTAAATCCCGACGCAATTTCTGCGTTTCATCGTCAATGTGAAGATCCAAGGGATAGAGTAAAGCTGCAGCAGTGCATCGGAAAGTAGTACTGATCTGCCAGGAAACGCTCAAAGCAAACCACAAGCAATGCGAAGATTTACTCTTCTTGTACTTAAGTCTTCATTGTGCCTTTTGTAGTAAATCCTGACGCAATATCTGTGTGTCATCGTCAATGTGAAGGTCCCAGGAATATAGTAAAACTGCAGTAGTGGATCGGAATCTAACACTGATCTCCCACGAAAAGCTCAAAGCAAATCAGAAACAATGAGAAGATTTTCTCTTATTGTACTTAAGCCAGCATTGTGCCTTTTATAATAAGTCCCGACGCAATTTCTGTGTTTCATCGTCAATGTGAAGGTCCATGGGATAGAGTAAAGCTGCAGTAGTGCATCGGAATCTAATACTGATCTCACAGGAAGCGCTCAAAGCAAACCAAAAACACTAAGAAGGTTTACTCTTCTAGTACTTAAGCCGGAATTTGCCTTTTGCTTTAAACCCCTACGCAATTTCTGTGTTTCATCTTCAATGTGAGGGTCCAAGGGATAGTATAAAGCTGCCGTAGTGCATCGGAATCTAATACTGCTCTCCGGGAAACGGTCAAAGCAAACCAGAAACAATAAGAAGATTTACTCTTCTTGTACTTATGTCGGCATTGTGCCTTTTTTATTCAATCCCGATGGAAATTCTGTGTTTCATCGTCAATGTTAAGATCCAAGGGATATATTAAGGCTGCAGTGGTGCATCGAAATCTAATAATCATCTCCCAGGAAACGCTAAAAAAAACAGAAACATTGAGAAAATTTAATCTTCTTGTACTTAAGTCGGCATTGTGCCTTTTTTATTAAATACCGACGCAATGTCTAAGTTTCATCGTGAATGTGAAGGTCCAAGGGAAATAGTAAAGCTGAAGTAGTGCATCGGAATGTAATACTGATCCCCCAGGAAGCGCTCAAACAAACCATGAACAAAGAGAAGATTTACTCTTCTTCTACTTAAGTTGGGTAGTGCCTTTTGTATTACATACCGACGCAATTTCTGTGTTTCATCGTCAATGCGAAAGTCAAAGGGATGGAGTATAGCTGCAGTAGTGCATCGGAATCTAATACTGATCACCCAGGGAACGCTCAAAGCAAACCAAAAACAATTAGATGATTTACTCTTCTTGTACTTAAGTCGGCACTGTGCCCTTTGTGTTAAATCCCGACGCAATTTCGGTGTTTCATCGTCAATGTGAAGGTAAAAGGGATAGAGTAAACCTGCAATAGTGCATCGGAATCTAATACTGATCTCCCAGTAAACTCTCAAACCAACCACAAACAGTGAGAAGAATACTCATCTTGTACATAAGTCGGCATTGTGCCTTTTGTATTAAATCCCGACGCAAATCCTGTGTTTCATCGTGAATGTGAGAGTCCAAGGGATCCAGTAACGCTGCAGTAGTGCATCGGAATCTGAAACTGATCGCCAGGAAACGCTCAAACAAACACGAACAAAGAGAAGATTTACTCTTCTTCTACTTACGTTGGGTTGTGCATTTTGTATTAAATCCCGAAGCTATATCTGTGTTTCATCGTAAATGTGAAGGCCCAAGGGATAGTGAAAAGCTGCAGTAGTTCATCGGAATCTAATACTGAACTCCCAGGAAACACTCGAAGCAAACCACAAACAATGAGAAGATTTACTCTTCTTGTACTTAAGTCGGCATTGTGCCTTTTGTATTAAATCCCGACGCAATTTCTGTGTTTCATCGTCAATGCGAAGGTGCAAGGGATAGGGTAAAGCTGCAGTAGTGCATCGCAATCTAATACTCATCTCAAAGTAAACGCTAAAAGGAACCAGAAACATTGAGCAAATTTACTCTTCTTGTACTTAAGTAGGCAGTGTGTCTTTTGTATTAAATCCCGACGCAAATTCTTTGTTTCATCGTCAATGTGAAGGTCCAAGGGATAGAGTAAAGCTGCAGTAGTGCATCGGAATCTAATACTGATCTCCCAGGAAACGCTCAAACCAAACCACAAACAATAAAATTTTCTCTTCTTGTACTTAAGTCGGCATTGTGCCTTTTGTATTAAATCCCGACGCAATTTCGGTGTTACATCGTCAATGTGATGGTCCAAGGTATAGAGTAAAGGTGCAGTTGTGCATCATAATATAATACTGAACTCACAGGAAACGCTCAAAACAAACCACAAACAATGATAAGATTTACTCTTTTTGTACTTAAGTCTCCATTGTGCCTTTTGTATTAAGTCCCGACGCAATTTCTGTGTTTCATCGTCAACGTGAAGGTCCAAGGGATTGAGTAAAGCTGCAGTAGTGCATCAGAATCTAAACTGATCTCCCTGGAAACGCTCAAACAAACCACGAACAATGAGAAGATTTACTCCTCTTGTACTTAAGTCGGCATTGTGCCTTTTGCTTTAAATCCCGACCCAATACCTCAGTTACATCTCAATGTGAAGGTTCAAGGAATAGAGTAAAGCTTCAGTAGTGAATCGGAATCTTATACTGAACTCCCAGGAGACGCTCAAACAAACCACAAACAATGAAAAGATTTACTCTTCTTGTACTTAAGTCGGCATTGTGCCTTTTGTATTATATCCTGGCACAACATCTCTGTTTCATTGTCTATGTGAGGAACCAAGGGATAGAGTAACGCTGCAGTTGTGCTTCGGAACTAATACTGATCTTCCAGGAAACCCTCAAAGCAAACCACAAACAATGAGAAGATTTACTCTTCCTGAACTTAAGTCGGCTTTGTGCCTTTGTATTAAATTCCGACGCAATTTCGGTGTTTCACCGTCAGTGTGAAGGACCAAGGGATAGAGCAAAACTGCAGTAGTGCATCGTAATCTAATACTGATCTCCCAGGTAACGCTCAAACCAAACCACAAGCAATGGGAAGAATAACGCTTCTTGTACTTAAGTCGGTATTAAGCCTTTTGAATTAATTACCGACGGAATTTCTCTTTTACATCGTCAATGTGACGACCCAAGGGATAGAGAAAAGCTGCTGTAGTTCATCGGAATCTAATACTGATCTCCCAGGAAACGCTCAAAGCAATGCAGAAACAATGAGAAGATTTACTCTTCTTGAATTTAAGTCGGCATTGTTCCTTTTGTATTAAGTTCCGACGCAATATCTGTGTTTCAACGTCATTGTGAAGGTCCAAGGGATAGAGTAAAGCTGCAGCAGTGCATCGGAAAGTAATACTGATATCCCAGGAAAAGCTCAAAGCAAACCAGAAGCAATGAGAAGATTTACTCTTCTTGTACTTAAGTCGGGATTGTGCCATTTGTATTAAATCGCGACGCAATTTCTGTGTTTCATCGTCAGTGTGAAGGTCCAAGGGATAGATTAAAGCTGCAGTAGTGCATCGGAATCTGATACTGATCTCCCAGGAAACGCTCAAAGCAAACCAGAAACAATGAGAAGATTTACTCTTCTTGAACTTAAGTCGGCGTTCTGTCTTTTGTATTAAGTCCCGACGCAATTTCTGTGTTTCATCATCAATGTGAAGGTCCAAGTGATAGAGTAAAGCTGCCATGGTGCATCGCTATCTATTACTGATCTCCCAGGAAACGCTCTAAGCAAACCAAAAACAATAAGAAGATTACCTCTCCTCGTACTGTAGTCGGCATTTTGCCTTTCGCTTTAAATCCCTACGCAATTTCAGTGTTTCAACGTCAATGACAAGGTCCAAGTGATTGAGTAAAGCTGACTTAGTGCATCGCAATCTAATACTGTCACCAGGGAACGCTCAAAGCAAACCACATACAACGAGAAGATTTACTCTTCTTGTAGTTAGGTCGGCATTGTGCCTTTTTTATTAAATCCCGACGCAATTTCTGTGTTTCATCGTAAATGTGAAGGTCCAAGAGATAGGGTAAAGCTGCAGTAGTGCATGGGAATCTATTACTGATCTCCCAGGAAACGCTCAAAGCAAACCACAAACAGTGAGAATAATTACTCCTCTTGTACATAAGTCAGCATTGTGCCTTTTGTATTAAATCCCGACGCAACATCTGTGTTTCATCGTCAATGTGAAGGTTCAAGGGATGGAGTGAGGCTGCAGTAGTGAATCGGAATCTAATACTAATCCCCGAGGAAACGCTCAAAGCAAACCACAAACAATGAGAAGATATACTCCTCTTGTACTGATGTCGGCATTGTGCCTTTTGTATTAAATCCCGACGCAATTTCTGTGTTTCTTCGTCAATGTGAAGGATCAGGGGAAAGAGTAAAGCTGCAGTAGCGCATCGGAATCTGTTGCTGATCTCCAAGAAACGCTCAGAGCAAACCACATACAATGAGAAGAGTTACTCTTCTTGTACTTAAGTCTTCATTGTGCCTTTTGTAGTAAATCCTGACGCAATATCTGTGTGTCATCGTCAATGTGAAGGTCCAAGGGATAGAGTAAAGCTGCAGTAGTGCATCCGAATCTAATACTGATCTCACAGGAAACGCTCAAAGCAAACCAAAAACACTAAGAAGCTTTACTCTACTTGTACTTAAGCCGGAATTTGCATTTTGCTTTAAACCCCTACGCAATTTCTGTGTTTCATCTTCAATGTGAGGGTCCATGGGAGAGAGTAACGCTGCAGAAGTGCATCGGAATCTAATACTGATCGCCCAGGAAACGCTCACAGCAAACCACAAACAATTAGAAGATTTACTCTTCCTCTACTTAAGTTGGCATTGTGCCTTTTGGATTAATTCCCGTCGCAATTTCTGTGTTTTATCGTCAATGTGAAGGTCCAAGGGATAGAGTAAAGCTGCAGTAGTGCATCGGAATCTAATACTGATCTAACAGGCAACGCTCAAAGCAACCCACAAACAATGAGAAGATTTACTCTTCTTGTACATTAGTCGCCATTGTGCCTTTTGTATTAAATCCCGACGCAATTTCTGCGTCTCATCGTCAATGTGAAGGTCCCAGGAATATAGTAAAACTGCAGTAGTGCATCGGAATCTAACACTGATCTCCCACGAAAAACTCAAAGCAAATCAGAAACAATGAGAAGATTTTCTCTTATTGTACTTAAGCCAGCATTGTGCCTTTTATAATAAGTCCCGACGCAATTTCTGTGTTTCATCGTCAATGTGAAGGTCCATGGGATAGAGTAAAGCTGCAGTAGTGCATCGGAATCTAATACTGATCTCACAGGAAGCGCTCAAAGCAAACCAAAAACACTAAGAAGGTTTACTCTTCTAGTACTTAAGCCGGAATTTGCCTTTTGCTTTAAACCCCTACGCAATTTCTGTGTTTCATCTTCAATGTGAGTGTCCAAGGGATAGTATAAAGCTGCCGTAGTGCATCGGAATCTAATACTGCTCTCCGGGAAACGGTCAAAGCAAACCAGAAACAATAAGAAGATTTACTCTTCTAGTACTTAAGTAGGCAGTGTGTCTTTTGTATTAAATCCCGACGCAAATTCTTTGTTTCATCGTCAATGTGAAGGTCCAAGTGATAGAGTAAAGCTGCAGTAGTGCATCGGAATCTAATACTGATCTCCCAGGAAACGCTCAAACCAAACCACAAACAATAAAATTTTCTCTTCTTGTACTTAAGTCGGCATTGTGCCTTTTGTATTAAATCCCGACGCAATTTCGGTGTTACATCGTCAATGTGATGGTCCAAGGTATAGAGTAAAGGTGCAGTTGTGCATCATAATAATAATACTGAACTCACAGGAAACGCTCAAAACAAACTACAAACAATGATAAGATTTACTCTTTTTGTACTTAAGTCTCCATTGTGCCTTTTGTATTAAGTCCCGACGCAATTTCTGTGTTTCATCGTCAACGTGAAGGTCCAAGGGATTGAGTAAAGCTGCAGTAGTGCATCAGAATCTAAACTGATCTCCCTGGAAACGCTCAAACAAACCACGAACAATGAGAAGATTTACTCCTCTTGTACTTAAGTCGGCATTGTGCCTTTTGCTTTAAATCCCGACCCAATACCTCAGTTACATCTCAATGTGAAGGTTCAAGGAATAGAGTAAAGCTTCAGTAGTGAATCGGAATCTTATACTGAACTCTCAGGAGACGCTCAAACAAACCACAAACAATGAAAAGATTTACTCTTCTTGTACTTAAGTCGGCATTGTGCCTTTTGTATTATATCCTGGCACAACATCTCTGTTTCATTGTCTATGTGAGGAACCAAGGGATAGAGTAACGCTGCAGTTGTGCTTCGGAACTAATACTGATCTTCCAGGAAACCCTCAAAGCAAACCACAAACAATGAGAAGATTTACTCTTCCTGAACTTAAGTCGGCTTTGTGCCTTTGTATTAAATTCCGACGCAATTTCGGTGTTTCACCGTCAATGTGAAGGTCCAAGGGATAGAGCAAAACTGCAGTAGTGCATCGTAATCTAATACTGATCTCCCAGGAAACGCTCAAACCAAACCACAAGCAATGGGAAGAATAACGCTTCTTGTACTTAAGTCGGTATTAAGCCTTTTGAATTAATTACCGACGGAATTCCTCTGTTACATCGTCAATGTGACGACCCAAGGGATAGAGAAAAGCTGCTGTAGTTCATCGGAATCTAATACTGATCTCCCAGGAAACGCTCAAAGCAATGCAGAAACAATGAGAAGATTTACTCTTCTTGAATTTAAGTCGGCATTGTTCCTTTTGTATTAAGTTCCGACGCAATATCTGTGTTTCAACGTCATTGTGAAGGTCCAAGGGATAGAGTAAAGCTGCAGCAGTGCATCGGAAAGTAATACTGATATCCCAGGAAAAGCTCAAAGCAAACCAGAAGCAATGAGAAGATTTACTCTTCTTGTACTTAAGTCGGGATTGTGCCATTTGTATTAAATCGCGACGCAATTTCTGTGTTTCATCGTCAGTGTGAAGGTCCAAGGGATAGATTAAAGCTGCAGTAGTGCATCGGAATCTGATACTGATCTCCCAGGAAACGCTCAAAGCAAACCAGAAACAATGAGAAGATTTACTCTTCTTGAACTTAAGTCGGCGTTGTGTCTTTTGTATTAAGTCCCGACGCAATTTCTGTGTTTCATCGTCAATGTGAAGGTCCAAGTGATAGAGTAAAGCTGCCATGGTGCATCGCTATCTATTACTGATCGCCCAGGAAACGCTCTAAGCAAACCAAAAACAATAAGAAGATTACCTCTTCTCGTACTGTAGTCGGCATTTTGCCTTTTGCTTTAAATCCCTACGCAATTTCAGTGTTTCAACGTCAATGACAAGGTCCAAGTGATTGAGTAAAGCTGACTTAGTGCATCGCAATCTAATACTGTCACCAGGGAACGCTCAAAGCAAACCACATACAATGAGAAGATTTACTCTTCTTGTAGTTAGGTCGGCATTGTGCCTTTTTTATTAAATCCCGACGCAATTTCTGTGTTTCATCGTAAATGTGAAGGTCCAAGAGATAGGGTAAAGCTGCAGTAGTGCATGGGAATCTATTACTGATCTCCCAGGAAACGCTCAAAGCAAACCACAAACAGTGAGAATAATTACTCCTCTTGTACATAAGTCAGCATTGTGCCTTTTGTATTAAATCCCGACGCAACATCTGTGTTTCATCGTCAATGTGAAGGTTCAAGGGATGGAGTGAGGCTGCAGTTGTGAATCGGAATCTAATACTAATCCCCGAGGAAACGCTCAAAGCAAACCACAAACAATGAGAAGATATACTCCTCTTGTACTGATGTCGGCATTGTGCCTTTTGTATTAAATCCCGACGCAATTTCTGTGTTTCTTCGTCAATGTGAAGGATCAGGGGAAAGAGTAAAGCTGCAGTAGCGCATCGGAATCTGTTGCTGATCTCCAAGAAACGCTCAGAGCACACCACATACAATGAGAAGAGTTACTCTTCTTGTACTTAAGTCTTCATTGTGCCTTTTGTAGTAAATCCTGACGCAATATCTGTGTGTCATCGTCAATGTGAAGGTCCAAGGGATAGAGTAAAGCTGCAGTAGTGCATCCGAATCTAATACTGATCTCACAGGAAACGCTCAAAGCAAACCAAAAACACTAAGAAGCTTTACTCTACTTGTACTTAAGCCGGAATTTGCATTTTGCTTTAAACCCCTACGCAATTTCTGTGTTTCATCTTCAATGTGAGGGTCCATGGGAGAGAGTAACGCTGCAGAAGTGCATCGGAATCTAATACTGATCGCCCAGGAAACGCTCACAGCATACCACAAACAATTAGAAGATTTACTCTTCCTCTACTTAAGTTGGCATTGTGCCTTTTGGATTAATTCCCGTCGCAATTTCTGTGTTTTATCGTCAATGTGAAGGTCCAAGGGATAGAGTAAAGCTGCAGTAGTGCATCGGAATCTAATACTGATCTAACAGGCAACGCTTAAAGCAACCCACAAACAATGAGAAGATTTACTCTTCTTGTACATTAGTCGCCATTGTGCCTTTTGTATTAAATCCCGACGCAATTTCTGCGTCTCATCGTCAATGTGAAGGTCCCAGGAATATAGTAAACCTGCAGTAGTGCAGCGGAATCTAACACTGATCTCCCACAAAAAGCTCAAAGCAAATCAGAAACAATGAGAAGATTTTCTCTTATTGTACTTAAGCCAGCATTGTGCCTTTTATAATAAGTCTCGACGCAATTTCTGTGTTTCATCGTCAATGTGAAGGTCCATGGGATAGAGTAAAGCTGCAGTAGTGCATCGGAATCTAATACTGATCTCACAGGAAGCGCTCAAAGCAAACCAAAAACACTAAGAAGGTTTACTCTTCTAGTACTTAAGCCGGAATTTGCCTTTTGCTTTAAACCCCTACGCAATTTCTGGGTTTCATCTTCAATGTGAGGGTCCAAGGGATAGTATAAGGCTGCCGTAGTGCATCGGAATCTAATACTGCTCTCCGGGAAACGGTCAAAGCAAACCAGAAACAATAAGAAGATTTACTCTTCTTGTACTTATGTCGGCATTGTGCCTTTTTTATTCAATCCCGACGCAAATTCTGTGTTTCATCGTCAATGTTAAGATCCAAGGGATATATTAAGGCTGCAGTGGTGCATCGAAATCTAATAATCATCTCCCAGGAAACGCTAAAAAAAACAGAAACATTCAGAGTATTTAATCTTCTTGTACTTAAGTCGGCATTGTGCCTTTTTTATTAAATACCGACGCAATGTCTAAGTTTCATCGTGAATGTGAAGGTCCAAAGGAAATAGTAAAGCTGAAGTAGTGCATCGGAATGTAATATTGATCCTCCAGGAAGCGCTCAAACAAACCATGAACAAAGAGAAGATTTACTCTTCTTCTACTTAAGTTGGGTAGTGCCTTTTGTATTACATACCGACGCAATTTCTGTGTTTCATCGTCAATGCGAAAGTCAAAGGGATGGAGTATAGCTGCAGTAGTGCATCGGAATCTAATACTGATCACTCAGGGAACGCTCAAAGCAAACCACAAACAATTAGATGATTTACTCTTCTTGTACTTAAGTCGGCACTGTGCCCTTTGTGTTAAATCCCGACGCAATTTCGGTGTTTCATCGTCAATGTGAAGGTAAAAGGGATAGAGTAAACCTGAAATAGTGCATCGGAATCTAATACTGATCTCCCAGTAAACGCTCAAACCAACCACAAACAGTGAGAAGAATACTCATCTTGTACATAAGTCGGCATTGCGCCTTTTGTATTAAATCCCGACGCAAATCCTGTGTTTCAACGTCAATGTGAAGGTCCAAGGGATTGAGTAAAGCTGCAGTAGTGCATCAGAATCTAAACTGATCTCCCTGGAAACGCTCAAACAAACCACGAACAATGAGAAGATTTACTCCTCTTGTACTTAAGTCGGCATTGTGCCTTTTGCTTTAAATCCCGACCCAATACCTCAGTTACATCTCAATGTGAAGGTTCAAGGAATAGAGTAAAGCTTCAGTAGTGAATCGGAATCTTATACTGAACTCCCAGGAGACGCTCAAACAAACCACAAACAATGAAAAGATTTACTCTTCTTGTACTTAAGTCGGCATTGTGCCTTTTGTATTATATCCTGGCACAACATCTCTGTTTCATTGTCTATGTGAGGAACCAAGGGATAGAAGAACGCTGCAGTTGTGCTTCGGAACTAATACTGATCTTCCAGGAAACCCTCAAAGCAAACCACAAACAATGAGAAGATTTACTCTTCCTGAACTTAAGTCGGCTTTGTGCCTTTGTATTAAATTCCGACGCAATTTCGGTGTTTCACCGTCAATGTGAAGGTCCAAGGGATAGAGCAAAACTGCAGTAGTGCATCGTAATCTAATACTGATCTCCCAGGAAACGCTCAAACCAAACCACAAGCAATGGGAAGAATAACGCTTCTTGTACTTAAGTCGGTATTAAGCCTTTTGAATTAATTACCGACGGAATTTCTCTGTTACATCGTCAATGTGACGACCCAAGGGATATAGAAAAGCTGCTGTAGTTCATCGGAATCTAATACTGATCTCCCAGGAAACGCTCAAAGCAATGCAGAAACAATGAGAAGATTTACTCTTCTTGAATTTAAGTCGGCATTGTTCCTTTTGTATTAAGTTCCGACGCAATATCTGTGTTTCAACGTCATTGTGAAGGTCCAAGGGATAGAGTAAAGCTGCAGCAGTGCATCGGAAAGTAATACTGATATCCCAGGAAAAGCTCAAAGCAAACCAGAAGCAATGAGAAGATTTACTCTTCTTGTACTTAAGTCGGGATTGTGCCATTTGTATTAAATCGCGACGCAATTTCTGTGTTTCATCGTCAGTGTGAAGGTCCAAGGGATAGATTAAAGCTGCAGTAGTGCATCGGAATCTGATACTGATCTCCCAGGAAACGCTCAAAGCAAACCAGAAACAATGAGAAGATTTACTCTTCTTGAACTTAAGTCGGCGTTGTGTCTTTTGTATTAAGTCCCGACGCAATTTCTGTGTTTCATCGTCAATGTGAAGGTCCAAGTGATAGAGTAAAGCTGCCATGGTGCATCGCTATCTATTACTGATCGCCCAGGAAACGCTCTAAGCAAACCAAAAACAATAAGAAGATTACCTCTTCTCGTACTGTAGTCGGCATTTTGCCTTTTGCTTTAAATCCCTACGCAATTTCAGTGTTTCAACGTCAATGACAAGGTCCAAGTGATTGAGTAAAGCTGACTTAGTGCATCGCAATCTAATACTGTCACCAGGGAACGCTCAAAGCAAACCACATACAACGAGAAGATTTACTCTTCTTGTAGTTAGGTCGGCATTGTGCCTTTTTTATTAAATCCCGACGCAATTTCTGTGTTTCATCGCAAATGTGAAGGTCCAAGAGATAGGGTAAAGCTGCAGTAGTGCATGGGAATCTATTACTGATCTCCCAGGAAACGCTCAAAGCAAACCACAAACAGTGAGAATAATTACTCCTCTTGTACATAAGTCAGCATTGTGCCTTTTGTATTAAATCCCGACGCAACATCTGTGTTTCATCGTCAATGTGAAGGTTCAAGGGATGGAGAGAGGCTGCAGTAGTGAATCGGAATCTAATACTAATACCCGAGGAAACGCTCAAAGCAAACCACAAACAATGAGAAGATATACTCCTCTTGTACTGA
The DNA here is from genome assembly GCF_021461385.2 of Schistocerca piceifrons. Taxonomy (NCBI): domain Eukaryota; kingdom Metazoa; phylum Arthropoda; class Insecta; order Orthoptera; family Acrididae; genus Schistocerca; species Schistocerca piceifrons. Next base: position 966,999,122 of record NC_060149.1, read on the forward strand.
TGTCGGCATTGTGCCTTTTGTATTAAATCCCGACGCAATTTCTGTGTTTCTTCGTCAATGTGAAGGATCAGGGGAAAGAGTAAAGCTGCAGTAGCGCATCGGAATCTGTTGCTGATCTCCAAGAAACGCTCAGAGCAAACCACATACAATGAGAGGAGTTACTCTTCTTGTACTTAAGTCTTCATTGTGCCTTTTGTAGTAAATCCTGACGCAATATCTGTGTGTCATCGTCAATGTGAAGGTCCAAGGGATAGAGTAAAGCTGCAGTAGTGCATCCGAATCTAATACTGATCTCACAGGAAACGCTCAAAGCAAACCAAAAACACTAAGAAGCTTTACTCTACTTGTACTTAAGCCGGAATTTGCATTTTGCTTTAAACCCCTACGCAATTTCTGTGTTTCATCTTCAATGTGAGGGTCCATGGGAGAGAGTAACGCTGCAGAAGTGCATCGGAATCTAATACTGATCGCCCAGGAAACGCTCACAGCAAACCACAAACAATTAGAAGATTTACTCTTCCTCTACTTAAGTTGGCATTGTGCCTTTTGGATTAATTCCCGTCGCAATTTCTGTGTTTTATCGTCAATGTGAAGGTCCAAGGGATAGAGTAAAGCTGCAGTAGTGCATCGGAATCTAATACTTATCTAACAGGCAACGCTTAAAGCAACCCACAAACAATGAGAAGATTTACTCTTCTTGTACATTAGTCGCCATTGTGCCTTTTGTATTAAATCCCGACGCAATTTCTGCGTCTCATCGTCAATGTGAAGGTCCCAGGAATATAGTAAACCTGCAGTAGTGCATCGGAATCTAACACTGATCTCCCACAAAAAGCTCAAAGCAAATCAGAAACAATGAGAAGATTTTCTCTTATTGTACTTAAGCCAGCATTGTGCCTTTTATAATAAGTCTCGACGCAATTTCTGTGTTTCATCGTCAATGTGAAGGTCCATGGGATAGAGTAAAGCTGCAGTAGTGCATCGGAATCTAATACTGATCTCACAGGAAGCGCTCAAAGCAAACCAAAAACACTAAGAAGGTTTACTCTTCTAGTACTTAAGCCGGAATTTGCCTTTTGCTTTAAACCCCTACGCAATTTCTGGGTTTCATCTTCAATGTGAGGGTCCAAGGGATAGTATAAGGCTGCCGTAGTGCATCGGAATCTAATACTGCTCTCCGGGAAACGGTCAAAGCAAACCAGAAACAATAAGAAGATTTACTCTTCTTGTACTTATGTCGGCATTGTGCCTTTTTTATTCAATCCCGACGCAAATTCTGTGTTTCATCGTCAATGTTAAGATCCAAGGGATATATTAAGGCTGCAGTGGTGCATCGAAATCTAATAATCATCTCCCAGGAAACGCTAAAAAAAAGAGAAACATTGAGAGTATTTAATCTTCTTGTACTTAAGTCGGCATTGTGCCTTTTTTATTAAATACCGACGCAATGTCTAAGTTTCATCGTGAATGTGAAGATCCAAGGGAAATAGTAAAGCTGAAGTAGTGCATCGGAATGTAATATTGATCCCCTAGGAAGCGCTCAAACAAACCATGAACAAAGAGAAGATTTACTCTTCTTCTACTTAAGTTGGGTAGTGCCTTTTGTATTACATACCGACGCAATTTCTGTGTTTCATCGTCAATGCGAAAGTCAAAGGGATGGAGTATAGCTGCAGTAGTGCATCGGAATCTAATACTGATCACTCAGGGAACGCTCAAAGCAAACCACAAACAACTAGATGATTTACTCTTCTTGTACTTAAGTCGGCACTGTGCCCTTTGTGTTAAATCCCGACGCAATTTCGGTGTTTCATCGTCAATGTGAAGGTAAAAGGGATAGAGTAAACCTGCAATAGTGCATCGGAATCTAATACTGATCTCCCAGTAAACGCTCAAACCAACCACAAACAGTGAGAAGAATACTCATCTTGTACATAAGTCGGCATTGTGCCTTTTGTATTAAATCCCGACGCAAATCCTGTGTTTCATCGTCAATGTAAAGGTCCAAGGGATTGAGTAAAGCTGCAGTAGTGCATCAGAATCTAAACTGATCTCCCTGGAAACGCTCAAACAAACCACGAACAATGAGAAGATTTACTCCTCTTGTACTTACGTCGGCATTGTGCCTTTTGCTTTAAATCCCGACCCAATACCTCAGTTACATCTCAATGTGAAGGTTCAAGGAATAGAGTAAAGCTTCAGTAGTGAATCGGAATCTTATACTGAACTCCCAGGAGACGCTCAAACAAACCACAAACAATGAAAAGATTTACTCTTCTTGTACTTAAGTCGGCATTGTGCCTTTTGTATTATATCCTGGCACAACATCTCTGTTTCATTGTCTATGTGAGGAACCAAGGGATAGAGTAACGCTGCAGTTGTGCTTCGGAACTAATACTGATCTTCCAGGAAACCCTCAAAGCAAACCACAAACAATGAGAAGATTTACTCTTCCTGAACTTAAGTCGGCTTTGTGCCTTTGTATTAAATTCCGACGCAATTTCGGTGTTTCACCGTCAATGTGAAGGTCCAAGGGATAGAGCAAAACTGCAGTAGTGCATCGTAATCTAATACTGATCTCCCAGGAAACGCTCAAACCAAACCACAAGCAATGGGAAGAATAACGCTTCTTGTACTTAAGTCGGTATTAAGCCTTTTGAATTAATTACCGACGGAATTTCTCTGTTACATCGTCAATGTGACGACCCAAGGGATAGAGAATAGCTGCTGTAGTTCATCGGAATCTAATACTGATCTCCCAGGAAACGCTCAAAGCAATGCAGAAACAATGAGAAGATTTACTCTTCTTGAATTTAAGTCGGCATTGTTCCTTTTGTATTAAGTTCCGACGCAATATCTGTGTTTCAACGTCATTGTGAAGGTCCAAGGGATAGAGTAAAGCTGCAGCAGTGCATCGGAAAGTAATACTGATATCCCAGGAAAAGCTCAAAGCAAACCAGAAGCAATGAGAAGATTTACTCTTCTTGTACTTAAGTCGGGATTGTGCCATTTGTATTAAATCGCGACGCAATTTCTGTGTTTCATCGTCAGTGTGAAGTTCCAAGGGATAGATTAAGGCTGCAGTAGTGCATCGGAATCTGATACTGATCTCCCAGGAAACGCTCAAAGCAAACCAGAAACAATGAGAACATTTACTCTTCTTGAACTTAAGTCGGCGTTGTGTCTTTTGTATTAAGTCCCGACGCAATTTCTGTGTTTCATCGTCAATGTGAAGGTCCAAGTGATAGAGTAAAGCTGCCATGGTGCATCGCTATCTATTACTGATCTCCCAGGAAACGCTCTAAGCAAACCAAAAACAATAAGAAGATTACCTCTTCTCGTACTGTAGTCGGCATTTTGCCTTTTGCTTTAAATCCCTACGCAATTTCAGTGTTTCAACGTCAATGACAAGGTCCAAGTGATTGAGTAAAGCTGACTTAGTGCATCGCAATCTAATACTGTCACCAGGGAACGCTCAAAGCAAACCACATACAATGAGAAGATTTACTCTTCTTGTAGTTAGGTCGGCATTGTGCCTTTTGTATTAAATCCCGACGCAATTTCTGTGTTTCATCGTAAATGTGAAGGTCCAGGAGATAGGGTAAAGCTGCAGTAGTGCATGGGAATCTATTACTGATCTCCCAGGAAACGCTCAAAGCAAACCACAAACAGTGAGAATAATTACTCCTCTTGTACATAAGTCAGCATTGTGCCTTTTGTATTAAATCCCGACGCAACATCTGTGTTTCATCGTCAATGTGAAGGATCAAGGGATGGAGTGAGGCTGCAGTAGTGAATCGGAATCTAATACTAATCCCCGAGGAAACGCTCAAAGCAAACCACAAACAATGAGAAGATATACTCCTCTTGTACTGTTGTCGGCATTGTGCCTTTTGTATTAAATCCCGACGCAATTTCTGTGTTTCTTCGTCAATGTGAAGGATCAGGGGAAAGAGTAAAGCTGCAGTAGCGCATCGGAATCTGTTGCTGATCTCCAAGAAACGCTCAGAGCAAACCACATACAATGAGAAGAGTTACTCTTCTTGTACTTAAGTCTTCATTGTGCCTTTTGTAGTAAATCCTGACGCAATATCTGTGTGTCATCGTCAATGTGAAGGTCCAAGGGATAGAGTAAAGCTGCAGTAGTGCATCCGAATCTAATACTGATCTCACAGGAAACGCTCAAAGCAAACCAAAAACACTAAGAAGCTTTACTCTACTTGTACTTAAGCCGGAATTTGCATTTTGCTTAAAACCCCTACGCAATTTCTGTGTTTCATCTTCAATGTGAGGGTCCATGGGAGAGAGTAACGCTGCAGAAGTGCATCGGAATCTAATACTGATCGCCCAGGATACGCTCACAGCAAACCACAAACAATTAGAAGATTTACTCTTCCTCTACTTAAGTTGGCATTGTGCCTTTTGGATTAATTCCCGACGCAATTTCTGTGTTTCATCGTAAATGTGAAGGTCCAAGAGATAGGGTAAAGCTGCAGTAGTGCATGGGAATCTATTACTGATCTCCCAGAAAACGCTCAAAGCAAACCACAAACAGTGAGAATAATTACTCCTCTTGTACATAAGTCAGCATTGTGCCTTTTGTATTAAATCCCGACGCAACATCTGTGTTTCATCGTCAATGTGAAGGTCCAAGGGATAGAGTAAAGCTGCAGTAGTGCATCGGAATCTAATACTGATCTAACAGGCAACGCTTAAAGCAACCCACAAACAATGAGAAGATTTACTCGTCTTGTACATTAGTCGCCATTGTGCCTTTTGTATTAAATCCCGACGCAATTTCTGCGTCTCATCGTCAATGTGAAGGTCCCAGGAATATAGTAAACCTGCAGTAGTGCATCGGAATCTAACACTGATCTCCCACAAAAAGCTCAAAGCAAATCAGAAACAATGAGAAGATTTTCTCTTATTGTACTTAAGCCAGCATTGTTCCTTTTACAATAAGTCTCGACGCAATTTCTGTGTTTCATCGTCAATGTGAAGGTCCATGGGATAGAGTAAAGCTGCAGTAGTGCATCGGAATCTAATACTGATCTCACAGGAAGCGCTCAAAGCAAACCAAAAACACTAAGAAGGTTTACTCTTCTAGTACTTAAGCCGGAATTTGCCTTTTGCTTTAAACCCCTACGCAATTTCTGGGTTTCATCTTCAATGTGAGGGTCCAAGGGATAGTATAAGGCTGCCGTAGTGCATCGGAATCTAATACTGCTCTCCGGGAAACGGTCAAAGCAAACCAGAAACAATAAGAAGATTTACTCTTCTTGTACTTATGTCGGCATTGTGCCTTTTTTATTCAATCCAGACGCAAATTCTGTGTTTCATCGTCAATGTTAAGATCCAAGGGATATATTAAGGCTGCAGTGGTGCATCGAAATCTAATAATCATCTCCCAGGAAACGCTAAAAAAAACAGAAACATTGAGAGTATTTAATCTTCTTGTACTTAAGTCGGCATTGTGCCTTTTTTATTAAATACCGACGCAATGTCTAAGTTTCATCGTGAATGTGAAGGTCCAAGGGAAATAGTAAAGCTGAAGTAGTGCATCGGAATGTAATATTGATCCCCCAGGAAGCGCTCAAACAAACCATGAACAAAGAGAAGATTTACTCTTCTTCTACTTAAGTTGGGTAGTGCCTTTTGTATTACATACCGACGCAATTTCTGTGTTTCATCGTCAATGCGAAAGTCAAAGGGATGCAGTATAGCTGCAGTAGTGCATCGGAATCTAATACTGATCACCCAGGGAACGCTCAAAGCAAACCACAAACAATTAGATGATTTACTCTTCTTGTACTTAAGTCGGCACTGTGCCCTTTGTGTTAAATCCCGACGCAATTTCGGTGTTTCATCGTCAATGTGAAGGTAAAAGGGATAGAGTAAACCTGAAATAGTGCATCGGAATCTAATACTGATCTCCCAGTAAACGCTCAAACCAACCACAAACAGTGAGAAGAATACTCATCTTGTACATAAGTCGGCATTGTGCCTTTTGTATTAAATCCCGACGCAAATCCTGTGTTTCATCGTCAATGTGAAGGTCCAAGGGATCCAGTAACGTTGCAGTAGTGCATCGGAATCTGAAACTGATCTCCAGGAAACGCTCAAACAAACACGAACAATGAGAAGATTTACTCTTATTCTACTTACGTTGGGTTGTGCATTTTGTATTAAATCCCGAAGCTATATCTGTGTTTCATCGTAAATGTGAAGGCCCAAGGGATAGTGAAAAGCTGCAGTAGTTCATCGGAATCTAATACTGAACTCCCAGGAAACACTCGAAGCAAACCACAAACAATGAGAAGATTTACTCTTCTTGTACTTAAGTCGGCATTGTGCCTTTTGTATTAAATCCCGACGCAATTTCTGTGTTTCATCGTCAATGCGAGGATGCAGTAGTGCATCACAATCTAATACTCATCTCAAAGTAAACGCTAAAAGGAACCAGAAACATTGAGCAAATTTACTCTTCTTGTACTTAAGTAGGCAGTGTGTCTTTTGTATTAAATCCCGACGCAATTTCTGTCTTTCATCGTCAATGTGAAGGTCCATGCGATAGAGTAAAGCTGCAGAAATGCATCGGAATGTAATACTGATCTCCCAGGAAAATGCTCAAGGCAAGCCACAAGCAATGAGAAGAATTACTTTTCTTGTACAGCAGTCGGCATTGTTCCTTTTGCATTAAATCCCGACGCAATATCCGTGTTTCATCGACAATGTGATAGTCCAAGGGATAGAGTAAAGCTGCAGTAGTGCATCGGAATGTAATACTGATCTCCAAGGAAACACTCAAAGCAAACCACAAACAATGAGAAGATTTACTCTTCTTGTACTTAAGCCGGTATTGTGCTTTTTTTATTATATCCCGACGCAATTTTCTGTTTCTTCGTCAATGTGAAGGCCCAAGGGATAGAGTAAAGCTGCTGTAGTGCATCGGAATCTAATATTGATCTCACAGTAAACGCTCGAAGCAAACCACAAACAATGAGATGATTTATTCTTCTTGTACTTAAGTCGGCATTGTGCCTTTTATATTAAATCCCGACGCAATTTCTGTGTTTCAACGTCAATGTGAAAGTCCAAGGGATAGATTAAAGCTGCAGAAGTGCATCGGAATCTAATACTGATTCCCCAGGCAACGCTCAAAGCAAACCAAAAACAATGAGAAGATTTGTTCTTCTTGTACTTAAGTCGGCATTGTGCCTTTTGTATTTTATACCGACGCAACTTCTGTGTTTCATCGTCAATTTGAAGGTCCAAGGGATAGAGTAAAGCTGCAGCAGTGCATCGGAATCTAATACCGATCTCACAGGAAACGCTCAAAGCAATCCACAAACAATGAGAAGATATACTCTTCTTGTATTTAAGTCGGCATTGTGCCTTTTGTATTATATGCCGGCGATATTTCTGTGTTTCATCGTCAATGTGAAGGTACAAGGGATAGAGTGAGGCTGCAGTAGTACATCGGCATTTAATACTGATTTCCCAGGAAACCCTCAAAGCAAACCAAAAACAATGAGAAAATTTACTCTTGTTGTACATGAGTCAGCATTGTGCCATTTGTATTTAATCCGGCCGCAATTTCGGTGTTTGATCGTCAATGTGAGGTTCCACGGGATAGAGTAAAGCTGCAGAAGTGCATCGGAAACTAATACTGATCTCCAGTAAACGCTCAAAGCAAACCACAAAAAATGAGAAGATTTACTCTTCTTGTACTTAAGCCGGCATTGTTCCATTTGCATTAAATCCCGACGCAATTTCTGTGTTTCATCGACAATGTGAAAGTCCAAGGGATAGATTTACGCTGCAGTAGTGCTTCGGAATCTAATACTGATCTCACAGGAAGCGCTCAAAGCGAACCAAAAATAATATGAAGATTTACTGTCCTTGTACTTAAGTCGGCATTTTTCCTTTTGTATTAAACCACTACGAAATTGCTGTATTTCATCGTCAATATGACGGTGCAAGGGAAAGAGTAAAGTTGCAGTAGTGCATGGGAATCTAATACTGATGTCCCAGGAAACGCTCAAAGCAAACCTAAAACAATGAGAAGATTTACTCTTCTTGTGCTTAAGTCGGCATTGTGCCTTTTGTGTTAAATCCCAACGAAATTTCTGTCTTTCATCGACAAAGTGAAAGCCCAAGGTATAGAGTAAAGCTGCAATAGTAAATCGGAATGTAATACTGATCTCCCAGAAACGCACAAAGCAAATAACAAACATTGAGAAGATTTATTCTTCTTGTACTTAGGTCGGTTTTGTGCCTTTTGTATGAAATAACAACGCAATTTCTCTGTTTCATCGTCAATGTGAACCCTTAAGGGATAGAGTAAAGCTGCAGTAGTGCATCGGAATCTAATACTGATGTTCCAGAAAACGCTCAAAGCAAACCTCAAACAATGAGAAGATTTACTCTTCTTGTACTTAAGATGGTATTGTGCCTCTTGTATAAAATACCGACGCAATTTCTGTGTTTCATCGTCAATGTGAAGGTCCAAGGGATAGAGTAAAGCTGCAGCAGTGCATCGGAATGAATACTGATCTCCTAGGAAACGCTCAATGCAAACCACAAGCAATGAGAAGATTTACTCTTCTTGCTCTTAAGTCGGCATTGTGCATTTTGTATTAAAAATCGTCGCAATTACTGTGTTTCATCGTTAATGTGAAGGTCCAAGGGATAGAGTAAAGCAGCAGTAGTGCATCCGTATCTAATACTGATCTCCAGGACACGCTCAAAGCAAACCACAAACAATGAGAAGATTTGCTCTTCTTGTACTTACGTCGGCATTGTGCCTTTTGTATTAAATCCCGACGCAGTTTCTGTGTTTCATCGTCACTGTGAAGGTCCAAGGGATAGAGTAAAGCTGCAGCAGTGCATCGGAATGAATATTGATCTCCTAGGAAACGCTCAATGCAAACCACAAGCAATGAGAAGATTTACTCTTCTTGTCCTTACGTCGGCATTGTGCCTTTATTAGTAAATCCCGACGCAATATCTCTGTTTCATCGTCAATGTGAAGGTCCACGGGATAGAGTAAAGCTGCAGTAGTGCATCGGAATCAAATACTGATCTCACAGGAAACGCTCAAAGCGTACCAAAAACAATAAGAAGATTTACTCTTCTTGTACTTTAGTCGGCATTTTGCCTTTTGTATTAATCTCCTACGCAATTTCTGTGTTTCACCGTCAATGTGAAGGTCCAAGGATAGAGTAAAGCTGCAGTAGTGCATCGGAATCTAATACTGAACTCCCAGGAAACGCTCAAAGCAAACAACGAAGAATGAGAAGAATTAATCTTCTTCTACTTAAGTTGGCGTTCGGCCTTTTGTATTAAATCCCGACACAATTTCTGTGTTTCATCGTCAATGTGAAGGTCCAAGGGATAGGGTAAATCTGCAGTAGTGCATCGGAATGTAATACTGATCTCCCAGGAAACGCTCATACCACACCACAAACAATAAGATTTTCTCTTCTTGTACTTAAGTCCTCGTTGTACCTTTTGTATTAAATCCCGACGCTATTTCTGTGACTCATCGTCTATGTGAAGGTCCAAGGGATAGAGTAAAGCTGCAGTAGTGCATCGGAATCTAACACTGATCTCCCTGGAAAGGCTCAAACAAACCACGAACAATGAGAATATTTACTCTTCCTCTACTTATGTTGGCGTTGTGCCTTTTGTATTAAATCCCGACGCGATTTCTGTGTTTGATCGTCAATGTGAAGGTCCAAGGTATAGAGAAAAGCAGGAGTGGTGCATCGGAAACTAATACTGATCTCCCAGGAAACGCTCAAAGCAAACCACAAACAATGAGAAGATTTAGGCTTCTTGTTCTTAAGTCGGCATTGTGCCTTTTGTATTATATCCAGACGCAATTTCTGTGTTTCACCGTCAATGTTAAGGTCCAAGGGATGGAGTAAAGGTGCAGTAGTGCATCGGAAAATAATACTGATCTCACAGCATACGCTCAAATCAAACCACAAACATTGAGAAGATTTAGGCTTCTTGTACTTAAGATGGTATTGTGCCTTTTGTAATAAATATCAACGCAATTTTTCTGTTTCATGGTCAATGTGAAGGCCCAAGGGATAGAGTAAAGCTTCAGTAGTGCATCGGAATCTAATACTGATCTCCCAGGAAACGCTCAAAGCAAACCAGAAAAGATAAGAAGATTTACTCTTCTTGTGCTTAAGTCAGCATTGTGCCTTTCGTATTGAATCCCGACGCAATTTCTGTGTTTCATCGTCAATGTGAAGGCCCAAGGGATATAGTAAAGCTGCAGTAGTGCATCGGAATCTAATACTGATCTCCCAGGAAACGCTCAAACAAACCACGAACAATGAGAAGAATTACTCTTCTTCTACTTACGTTGGCGTTCTGCCTTTTGAATTAAATCCCGACACAATTTCAGTGTTTCATCACCAATGTGAAGGGCCAAGGGATAGAGTCAATCTGCAGTAGTGCATCGGAATGTAATACTGATCTCCCTGGAAACGCTCTAAGCAAACCACAAACAATGAGAAGATGTACTCTTCTTGTACTTATGTCGGCATTGTGCCTTTTGTATTGAATCCCGACACAATTTCTGTGTTACATCGTCAATGTGAAGGTCCAAGGGATAGAGTAAAGCTGCTGCAGTGCATCGGAATGAATACTGATCTCCCAGGAAACGCTCAATGCAAACAACAAGCAATGATAAGATTTACTCTTCTTGTTCTTAAGTCGGCATTGTGCCTTTTGTGTTAAACCCCTACGCTATTTCTGTGTTTCATCGTCAATGTGAAGGTCCAAGGGAAACAGTAACGCTGCAGTAGTACATCGGAATCAAATACTGATCTCCCAGGAAACACTAAAAGCAAACCACAAAGATTGAGAAGGTTTACTCTTCTAATACTTATTCGTCATTGTGCCTTTTGTATTACATATCGTCGCAATTACTGTGTTTCATCGTCAATGTGAAGGTCCAAGGGATAGAGTAAACCTGCTTTAGTGCATCGGAATCTAATACTCATCTCCCAGGAAACGCTCGAAGCAAACCATAAACAATGAGAAGAGTTACAAAACTTGCACTTAAGTCGCCATTGTGCCTTTTGTTTCAAATCCCGACGCCATTTCTGTGTTTCGTCGTCAATGTGAAAGTCCAAGGGATAGAGCAAAGCTGCAATAGTGAATCGGAATGTAATACTGATCTCCCGGGAAACGCTCAAAGCAAACCACAAACATTGAGATGATTTTCCCTTCTTGTACTTAAGTCGGTTTTGTGCCTTTTGTATTAAATACCAACGCAATTTCTCTGTTTCATCATCAATGTGAAAACCCAAGGGATAGAGTAAAGCTGCAGTAGTGCATCGGAATCTAATACTGATCTCCCAGGAAACGCCCGAAGGAAACCACAAACAATGAGAAGATTTACTCCTCTTGTACTTAAGTCGGTATTGTGATATTTGTACTATATCCCGGCGATATTTCTGTGTTTCATCGTCAATGTCAAGGTCCAAGGGATAGAGTAAAGCTGCAGTAGCGCATCGGAATGTAATACTGATCTCCCAGGAAATGCTCAGAACAAAGCAGAAAAAACAAGAAGATTTACTCTTGTTGTGCTTAAGTCGGCATTGTACCTTTCGTTGTAAATCCCGACGCAATTTCTGTGTTTCATCGTCAATGAGAAGGTCCAAGGGATATAGAAAAGCTGCAGTAGTGCATCGGAATCTAATACTGATCTCCCAGGAAACGCTCAAACAAACCACGAACAATGAGAAGAATTACACTCCTTCTACTTAAGTTGGCGTTCTGCCTTTTGTATTAAATCCTGACACAACTTCTGTGTTTCATCGTCAATGTGATGGGAAAAGGGATAGATTCAATCTGTAGTAGTGCATCGGAATGTAATACTGATCTCCCAGGAAACGCTCAAACCAAACCACAAACAATAAGATTTTCTCTTCTTGTATTTAAGTCGGCGTGTACCTTTTGTATTAAATCCCGACGCAATTCTGTGTTTCATCGTCTATGTGAAGTTACAAGGTATAGAGTAAAGGTGCAGTAGTGCATCGGAAACTAATACTGATCTCCCAGGAAGCGCTAAAAGCAAACCATAAACATTGAGAAGATTTAGGCTTCTTGTACTTAAGACGGTATTGTGCCTTTTGTATTAAATACCTACGCATTTTCTCTGTATCATCGTCAATGTGAAGGCCCAAGGGATGCAGTAAAGCTGCAGTAGTGCATCGGAATCTAATACTGATCAGCCAGGAAACGCTCAAAGCAAACCACAAACAATGAGAAGATGTACTCTTCTTGTACATATGTCGGCATTGTGCCTTTTGTATTCAATCCCGACACAATTTCTGTGTTTCATCGTCAATGTGAAGGTCCAAGAAATAGAGTAAAGCTGCAGCAGTGCATCGGAATGTAATACTGATCTCCCAGGAAACGCTCAGAGCAAACCACAAGCAATGAGAAGATTTACTCTTTATGTTCTTAAATCGTCATTGTGCCTCTTGTATTACATCCCGACGCAATATCTGCGTTTCATCGTCAATGTGAAGGTCCAAGGGATAGAGTTAAGCTGCAGTAGTGCATCGGAAACTAATACTGATCTCCCAGAAAACGCTCAAAGCAAACCAGAAAAAATAAGAAGATTTACTCTTCTTGTGCTTAAGTCAGCATTGCGCCTTTCGTATTAAATCCCGACGCAATTTCTGTGTTTCACCGTCAATGTGAAGGTCCAAGGGATAGAGTAAATCTGCAGTAGTGCATCGGAATGTAATACTGATCTCCCAGGAAACGCTCATACCACACCACAAACAATAAGATTTTCTCTTCTTGTACTTAAGTCCTCGTTGTACCTTTTATATTAAATCCCGACGCTATTTCCGTGTCTCATCGTCTATGTGAAGGTCCAAGGGATAGAGTAAAGCTGCAGTAGTGTATCGGAATCTAACACTGATCTCACTGGAAACGCTCAAACAAACCACAAACAATGAGAAGATTTACTCTTCTTGTACTTATGTCGGCATTGTGCCTTTTGTACTATATCCAGACGCAATTTCTGTGTTTCACCGTCAATGTGAAGGTTCAAGGGATAGAGTAAAGGTGCAATAGTGCATCGGAATCTTATACTGATCTCCAAGAAACGCTCAAAGCAAACCACAAACAATGAGAAGATTTACTCTTCTTGTACTTAAGTCGGCATTGCTCCTTTTGTATTAAATCCCGACGCAATTTCTGTGTTTCATCGTCAATATGAAGGTTCAAGGGATAGAGTAAAGGTGCAGTAGTGCACCGGAATCTTATACTGATCTCCAGGAAATGCTCAAAGCAAACCACAAACAATGAGAAGATTTACTCTTCTTTACTTAAGTGGGCATTGGGCCTTTTGTATTAAACTCCTTCGCAATTTCTGTGTTTCACCGTCAATGTGAAAGTCCAAGGGATAGAGTGAAGCTGCAGTAGTGCATCGGAATCTAATACTGATCTCCCAGGAAAAGCTCAAAGCAAACAACGAAGAATGAGTAGATTTACTCTTCTAGTACTAAAGTCGGCGTTGTGCCTTTTGTATTAGATCCCGACGCAATTTCTGTGTTTCATCGTCAATGAGAACCTCCAAGGGATAGGTTAAAGCTGCTGAAGTGCATCGGAATCTAATACTGATATCACAGGAAGCGCTTAAAGCAAGCGACAGACAATGAGACTTACTCTTCTTGTACTTAAGTCGGCATTGTGCATTTTGCATTAAATCCCGAAGCAATTTCTGTGTTTCATCGTCAAAATGAAGGTCCAAGGGATATAGTAACGCTGCAGTATTGCATCGGATTCTTATACTGATCTCCCAGGAAGCGCTAAAAGCAAACCACAAACAATGAGAAGATTTACTCTTCTTGTACTTATGTCGTCATTGTGCCATTTGTATTAAAACCCGACGCAATTTCTGTATTTCATCGTCAATGTGAAGCTCCAAGGGATTAAGTAAAGCTGGAGTAGTGCATCGGAATCTAATACTGATCTCCCAGGAAACGCTCAAAGCAAACCACACACAATGAGAAGATTTACTCTTCTTGTTCTTAGGTCGGCATTGTGCCTTTTGTATTAAATCCCGACGCATATTCTGTGTTTCATCGTCAATGTGAGGGTCCATGGATTAGAGTGAACCAGCAGTAATGCATCGTTTTCTAATTCTGATCTCCCAGGAAATGCTCAAAGCAAACAACGAAGAATGAGAAGATTTACTCTTCTAGTACTAAAGTCGGCGTTGTGCCTTTTGTATTAGATCCCGACGCAATTTCTGTGTTTCATCGTCAATGAGAACGTCCAAGGGATAGGTTAAAGCTGCTGAAGTGCATCGGAATCTAATACTGATATCACAGGAAGCGCTTAAAGCAAGCGACCGACAATGAGAAGATTTACTCTTCTTGTACTTAAGTCGGCATTGTGCATTTTGCATTAAATCCCGAAGCAATTTCTGTGTTTCATCGTCAAAATGAAGGTCCAAGGGATATGGTAACGCTGCAATAGTGCATCGGATTCTTATACTGATCTCCAGGAAGCGCTAAAAGCAAACCACAAACAATGAGAAGATTTACTCTTCTTGTACTTAAGTCGTCATTGTGCCATTTGTATTAAAACCCGACGCAATTTCTGTATTTCATCGTCAATGTGAAGGTCCAAGGGATTAAGTAAAGCTGGAGTAGTGCATCGGATTCTAATACTGATCTCCCAGAAAACGCTCAAAGCAAACCACACACAATGAGAAGATTTACTCTTCTTGTACTTAGGTCGGCATTGTGCCTTTTGTATTAAATCCCGACGCAATTTCTGTGTTTCATCGTCAATATGAGGGTCCATGGATTAGAGTAAAGCAGCAGTAGTGCATCGGAATGAAATACTGATCTTCCAGGAAACGCTCAAAGCAATCCACAAACAGTGAGAAGAATTACTCTTCTTGTACATAAGTCGAGATTCTGCATTTTGTATTAAATCCCGACGCATCTTATGTGATTCATCTTCAATGTGAGGGTCCAAGGGATGGAGTAAAGCTGCAGTAGTGCATCGGAATCGCATACTGATCCCCCAGGAAACGCTCAAAGCAAACCACAAACAACGAGAGGATATATTTCCCTTGCACTTAAATCGGCATTGTGCCTTTTGTATTAAATCCCGACGCAATTTCTGTGTTTCATCATTAATGTGAAGGTCCAAGGGATAGAGTAAAGCTGCAGTACTGCATCGGAGTCTAATACTGATCTCCCAGGAAACGCTCGAAGCAAACCACAAACAATGGGAAGTTTTACACCTCTTGTCCTTAAATCGGCATCGTGCCTACAGTTTTAAGTCCCGACGCCATTTCTGTGTTTCATCGTCAATGCGAAGTTCCAAGGGATAGAGTAAAGCTGCAGTATTTCTTCGGAATCTAAAACTGATCTCCCAGGAAACGCTCAAAGCAAACCACAAATAATAAGAAAATTTACTCTTCTTGACTTAAGTCAAAATTGTGCCTTTTGTAATAAATCCCGACGCAATTTCTGTGTTTCATCGTTAATGTGAAAGTCCAAGGGATAGAGTAGAGCTGCAGTAGTGCATCGGAATCTAATAGTGATATCCCAGGAAACGCTCAAAGCAAACCAAAAACAATTAGAAGAGTTACTCTTCATGTACATAAGTTACCATTGTGCCATTTGCAGTAAATCCCTACGCAATTTCTGTTTTTCATCGTCAATGTGAAGGTCGAAGGGATACAGTAACGCTGCAGTAGTGCATTGGAATCTAATACTGATCCCCCAGGAAACGCTCAAAGCAAACCACAAACTATGAGAAGTTTTACTCTTCTTTTACTTAAGTCGGCATTGTGCCTCTTGTATTAAATCCCGAGCAATCTCTATGTCTCATCGTCATTGTGAACGTCCAAGGGATAGAGTAAAGCTGCAGTAGTGCATCGGAATCTAATAATGATCTCCCAGGAAAAGGTCAAAGCAAACAAGGAACTGTGAGAAGATTTACTCTCCTTGTACTTAAGTCCGCATTGTGCATTTTGTATTAAATCCCGTCGCAATTGCAGTGTTTCATCATGAATGTGATGGTCGTAGGGATTGAGTAAAGCTGCTGTAGTGCATCGGAATCTAATACTGATCTCCCAGGAAACGCTCAAATCAAACGACAAACAATAACATTTACTCTTCTTGTACTTAAGTCGGCATTGTGCCTTTTGGATTATATCCCGACGCAATTTCTGTGTTTCATCGTGAATGTGAAGATCCAAGGTATAGAGTAAAGCTGCAGTTGCGCATCGGAATCTAATACTGATCTCCCAGGAAACGCTCAGAGCAAAACAGAAACAATGAGAAGATTTACTATTCTTGTACTTAAGTTGGTATTGTGTTTTTTGTATTAAATACCGGCGCAATTTCTCTGATTCATCGTCAATGTGAAGGCCCAAGGGATAGAGTAAAGCTACAGTAGTGCATCGGAATCTTATACTGATCTCCCATTAAGCGCTCGAATTAAACCACAAACAATGAGAAGATTTACTCTCCTTCTACTTAAGTCGGCATTGTGCCTTTTGTATTAAATCACGACGTAATTTCGGTGTTTCATCGTCAATGTGAAAGTCCAGTGGATAGATTAAAGCTGCAGTAGTGCATCGGAATCTAATACTAATCTCCCAGGAAACGCTCAATGCAAAACACAAGCAATGAGAAGATTTAAACTTCCTCTTACTTAAGTGGGCATCTTGCCCTTTGTAGTAAATCCCGACGCAATATCTCTGTATCATCGTCAATGTGAAGGCCCAAGGGATAGTGTAAAGCTGCAGTAGTGCAGCAGAATCTAATACCGATCTCCCAGGAAACGCTAAAAAGCAAACCAAAAACAATGAGAAGATTTACTCTTCTTGTACGTAAGTTGGCATTGTGCCTTTTGTATTAAATCCCGACGCAATATCTGTAATTCATCGTCAACGTGAAGTTCCAAGGGATAGAGCAAAGCTGCATTAGTGCGTCGGAATCTAATACTGATTTCCCAGGAAACGCTCAAACCAAACCACAAACAGTAAGATTTTCTCTTCTTGTACCTAAGTCGGCATTGTGCGTTTTGTATTAAATTCCGACGCAATTTCGGTGTTTCATCATCAATGTGACAGTCCAAGATTTTGAGTAAATATGCAGTAGTGCATTGGAATCTAACACTGATCTTCCAGGAAACGCTCAAAGCAAACCACAAACAATTAGAAGATTTACTCTTCTTGTACTTAAGTCGGCATTGTGATTTTTGTATTAAGTCCCGACGCAATTTCTGTAAATCATCGTCAATGTGAAGGTCCAAGGGATAGAGTAAAGCTGCAGTAGTGCATCGGAATCTAATACTGATCACCCGGAAACGCTCAAACCAAACCACAAACAATAAGATTTTCTCTTCTTGTACTTAATTCGGCATTGTGAATTTTGAATTAAATCCCGACGCAATTTCTGTGTTGCATCGTCTATGTGAAGGTCCAAGGTATGGAGTAGAGCTGCAGTAGTGCATCGGAATCAAATACTGACATCCAAGGAAACGCTCAGAGCAAACCAGAAACAACGAGGAGATTTACTCTTCTTGTACTTCAGTCGGCATTGTGCCTTTTGTATTAAATCCCGAGGCAATTTCTGTGTTTCATCGTCAATGTGAAGGTCTAAGGGATAGAGTAAAGCTGCAGTAGTGCATCGGAATCTAATACTGATCTCCCAGGAACCGGTCAAGGCAAACCAGAAACAACGAGAATATTTACTTTTCTTGTAATTAAGTCCGCATTGTGCCTTTTGTATTAAATCCCGACGCAATTTCTGTGTTTGATCATCAATGTGAAGGGAGTAGGGTTAGAGTAAAGCTGCAGTAGTGCATCGGAATCTAATACTGATCTCCCAGGAAACGCTCAAACCAAACCACAAACAAAAAGATTTACTCTTCTTGCACTTAACTCAGCATTGTGCCTTTTGTATTAAATCCCAACGCAATTTCTGTGTTTCATCGTCAATGAGAAGGTCCAAGGTATAGAGTAAGGCTCCAATAGTGCATCGGAATCTAATACTGATCCCACAGGAAACGCTCAAAGCAAACCACACACAATGAGGAGATTTACTCTTCTTGTACTTTAGTCAGCATTGTGCCTTTTGTATTAAATCCCGAGAAATTTCTATATTTCATCGTAAATGTGAAGGTCCAAAGGATAGAGTAAAGCTGCAGTAGTGCATCGGAATGTAATACTGATCTCCCAGGAAACGGTCAAAGCAAACCAGAAATTATGAGATGTTTTACTCTTCTTGCACTTAAATCCGCATTGTACGTTTAGTATTAAATCCCGACGCAATTTCTGTGTTTCATCGTTAATGTGCAAGTTCAGGGGATAGAGTAGGGCTGCAGTAGTGCATCGGAATCCAATAGTGATATCCCAGGATACGGTCAAAGCAAACCACAAACAATTAGAAGAGTTACTCTTCATGTACATAAGTTACCATTGTGCCATTTGCAGTATATCCCTAGGCAATTTCTGTGTTTCATCGTCAATGTGTAAGTTGAAGGGATACAGTAACGCTGCAGTAGTGCATTGGAATCTAATACCGATCTCCCAGGAAACGCTCAAAGCAAACCACATACAATGACAAGATTTACTCATTTTGTACTTAAGTCGTCATTGTGATTTTTGTATTAATTCCGACGAAATTTCTGTGTTTCATTGTCTATGTGAAGGTGCAAGGGATGGAGTAAAGCTGCAGTAATGCATCGGAATCTAATACTGATCTCCCTGGAAACGCTCAAAGCAAACCACAAACTATGAGAAGTTTTACTCTTCTTGTACTTAAGTCGGCATTGTGCCTCATGTATTAAATCCCGACGCAATTTCTGTGTTTCATCGACAATGTCAAAGTCCAAGGGATAGAGTAAAGCTGCAGTAGTGCATCGGAATTTAATACTGATCTCACAGGAAACGCTCTAAGCACAGCACAAACAATGAGAAGATTTACTCTTCTTGCACTTAAGTCGGTATTGTGCCTTCTTTATTAAATACCAACGTAATTTCTCTGTCTCACCGTCAATGTGATGGATCAAGGGATGGAGTAAAGCTGCAGTAGTGCATCGGAATGTAATACCGATCTCCCAGGAAACGCTAAAAAGCAAACCACATACAATGAGAAGATTTACTCTTCTTGTACTTAAGTCGGGATTGCGCCTTCTGTATTAAATCCCGGCGCAATTTCTGTGTTTCATCGTCAATGTGAAGGTCCAAGGGATAGAGTAATGCTGCAGTAGTGCATCGGAATCTAATACTGATTTCCCAGGAAACGCTCAAATCAAACCACAAACAATAGGATTTCCTGTTCTTGTACTTAAGTCGGCATTGTGCGTTTTGTATTAAATCCCGACGCAATTTCTGTGTTTCATCGTCAATGTGAAGGTCCAAGGGAAAAAGTAAAGATGCATTAGTGCATCGGAATCAAATAGTGATCTCCAAGGAAACGCTCAGAGCGAAACAGAAACAATGAGGAGATTTACTCTTCTTGTACTTAAGTCGGCATTGTGTCTTTTGTATTAAATCCCGAGGCAATATCTGTGTTTCATCGTCAATGTAAAGGTCTAAGGGATAGAGTAAAGCTGCAATAGTGCATCGGAATCTAATACTGATCTCCCAGGAAACGCTCAAACCAAACCACAAACAAAAAGATTTACTCTTCTTGTACTTAAGTCAGCAATGTGCTTTTTGTATTAAATCACGACGCAATTTCTGTGTTTCATCGTCAATGAGAAGGTCCAAGGAATAGAGTAAGGCTGCAATAGTGCATCGGAATCTAATACTGATCCCCCAGGAAACGCACACAGCAAACAACAAACAATGAGGAGATTTTCTCTTCTTGTACTTCAGTCGGCATTGTGCCTTTTGTATTAAATCCCGAAGCAATTTCGGTGTTTCATCGTCAATGTGAAAGCCCAAGGGATAGATGAAAGCTGCAGTAGTGCATCGGAATCTAACACTATTCTCACAGGAAACGCTCAAAGCAGACCAGAAGCAGCGAGAAAATTTTCTCTTTCTTTACTTATGTCGGCTTTGTGCCTTTTGTATTAAGTCCCGACGGAATTTCTGTGTTCCACTGTCATTGCGACGGTGCAAGGGACAGAGTAAAGCTGCAGCAGTGCATCGGAATGTAATACTGATCTCCCAGGAAACGCTCAAAGCAAACCACAGGCAATGAGAAGATTTACTCTTCCTCTTACTTCAGTGGGCATTGTGCCCTTTGCAGTAAATCCCGACGCAATATCTCTGTTTCATCGTCAATGTGAAGGTCCAAGGGATCGAGTAAAGCTGCAGTAGTGCTTCCGAATCTAATACTGATCTTACAGGAAACGCTCAAAGCAAACCACAAGCAATGAGAAAATTTACTCTTCTTGTACTTAAGTCAACATTGTGCCTATTGCATTAAATCCCGACGCAATTTCTGTGTTTCATCGTTAATGTGAAAGTCCAAGGGATAGAGTAGAGCAGCAGCAGTGCATCGGAATCTAATAGTGATATCCCAGGAAACGCTCAAAGAGAACCACAAACAATTAGAAGAGTTACTCTTCATGTACATAAGCTACAATTGTGCCATTTGCAGTAAATCCCTAGGCAATTTCTGTGTTTCATCGTCAATGTGAAGGTCGAAGGGATACAGTAACGCTGCAGTAGTGCATTGGAATCTAATACTGATCTCCCAGGAAACGCTCAAAGCAAACCACAAACAGTGAGAAGATTTACTCTTCTTGTACTTAAGTCGGCATTGTGATTTATGTATTAAGTCACGTCGCAATCTCTGTAATTCATCGTCAATGTGAAGGTCCAAGGGATAGAGTAAAGCTGCAGTAGTGCATCGGAATCTAATACTGATCTCCCAGGAAAAGGTCAAAGCAAACCAGGAACTGTGTGAAGATTTACTCTCCTTGTACTTAATTCCGCATTGTGCCTTTAGTATTAAATCCCGACGCAATTTCTGTGTATCATCGTCAATGTGATGGTAGTAGGGATTGAGTATAGCTGCAGTAGTGCATCGGAATCTAATACTGATCTCCCATTAAGCGTTCGAAGCAAAGCACAAACAATGAGAAGATTTACTTTTCTTCTACTTAAGTCGGCATTGTGCCTTTTGTATTAAATCGCGACGTAATTTCGGTGTTTCACTGTCAATGTCAAGGTGCAAGGGACATAGTAAAGCTGCAGCAGTGCATCGGAATGTAATATTGATCTCCCAGGAAACGGTCAAAGCAAACCACAAGCAATGAGAAGATTTACTCTTCCTCTTACTTAAGTGGGCATTGTGTCCTTTGTAGATAACCCGACGCAATATCTCTGTTTCATCATCAATGTGAAGGTCCTAGGGATAGAGTAATGCTGCAGTAGTGCTTCGGAATCTAACACTGATCTCACAGGATACGCTCAAAGCATACCAAAGCAATTTGAATATTTTCTCCTCTTGTACTTAAGTTGGCATTTTGCCTTTTTTATTAAAACCCTACGCAATTTCTGTGTTTCATCGTCAATGTGAAGGTCCAAGGGATAGAGTAAACCTGGAGTAGTGCATCGGAATCTAATACTGATCTCCCATTCAGCGCTCGAAGTAAACCACAAAGAATGAGAAGATTTACTCCTCTTCTACTTAAGTCGGCATTGTGCCTTTTGTATTAAATCCCGACGCAATTTCTGTGCTTCATCGTCAATGTGAAGGTCCAAGGGAAGAGTAAAGCTGCAGTACTGCATCGGAATTTAATACTCATCTCCCAGTAAACGCTAAAACGAATCAGGAACATTTAGAAAATTTACTCTTCTTGT
Source organism: Schistocerca piceifrons (assembly GCF_021461385.2). NCBI lineage: Eukaryota > Metazoa > Arthropoda > Insecta > Orthoptera > Acrididae > Schistocerca > Schistocerca piceifrons. Next base: position 967,020,960 of record NC_060149.1, read on the forward strand.
ACTTAAGACGGCATTGTGCCTTTTGTATTACATCCCGACGCAATTTCTGTGTTTCATTGTAAATGTGAAGGTCCAAGTGATATAGTAAAGCTGCAGTAGTGCATCGGAAACTAATACTGAACTCCCAGGAAACGCTCAAAGCAAACCACATACAGTGAGAAGATTTACTCTTCTTGTACTTAAGTCGTCATTGTGCCTTTTGTATTAAATCCCGACGCAATTTCTGTGTTTCATTGTCAATGTAATGGTCGTAGGGATTGAGTAAGGCTGCAGTAGTGCATCGGAATCTAATACTGATCTCCCAGGAAACGTTCAAAGCAAACCAGAAACAATGAGAAGATTTACTCTTCTTGTACTTAAGTCGGTATTGTGCTTTTTGTATTAAATACCGACGCAATTTCTCTGTTTCATCGTCAATGTGAAGGCCCAAGAGTTAGAGTAAAGCTGCAGTAGTGCATCGGAATCTAATACTGATATCCCATTAAGCGCTCGAAGTAAACCACAAACAATGAGAAGATTTACTCCTCTTCTACTTAAGTCGGCATTGTGCCTTTTGTATTAAATCGCGACGAAATTTCGGTGTTTCACGGTCAATGTCAAGGTGCAAGGGACAGAGTGAAGCTGCAGCAGTGCATCGGAATGTAATATTGATCTCCCAGGAAACGCTTAAAGCAAACAACAAGCAATGAGAAGATTTACTCTTCCTCTTACTTAAGTGGGCATTGTGCCCTTTGTAGTTAATCCTGACGCAATATCTCTGTTTCATCGTCAATGTGAAAGTCCTAGGGATAGAGTAATGCAGCAGTAGTGCTTCGGAATCTAACACTGATCTCACAGGATACGCTCAAAGCATACCAAAAACAATTAGAATACTTTCTCCTCTTGTACTTAAGTTGGCATTTTGCCTTTTTTATTAAAACCCTACGCAATTTCTGTGTTTCATCGTCAATGTGAAGGTCCAAGGGATAGAGTAAACCTGGAGTAGTGCATCGGAATGTAATACTGATCTCCCAGGAAACGCTCGAAGCAAACCACAAACAATGAGAAAATATACTCTTCTTGTACTTAACTCAAAATTGTGCCTTTTGTATTAAATCCCGACACAATATCTGTGTTTCATCGTTAATGTGAAAGTCCAAGGGATACAGTAACGCTGCAGTAGTGCATCGGAAGCTAATACTGATCTCCCAGGAAACGCTCAATGCAAACCACGTACAATGAGAAAATTAACTCTTCTTGTACTTAAGTCGTCAATGTGCCTTTTGTATTAAATCCCGACGCAATTTCTGTGTTTCTTCGACAATGTGATGGTCGTAGTGATTGACTAAGGTTGCAGTAGTGCATCGGAATCTAATACTGATCTCGCAGGAAACGCCCAAAGCAAACCACAAGCTATGAGAAGATTTACTCTTCCTCTTACTTATGTGGGCATTGTGCCCTTTGTAGTTAATCCCAACGCAATATCTCTGTTTCATCGCCAATGTGAAGGTCCTAGGGATAGAGTAATGCTGCAGTAGTGCTTCGGAATCTAATACTGATCTCACAGGAAACGCTAAAGCAAACCAAAAACAATTAGAAGATTTACTCCTCTTGTACTTAGTCGGCATTTTGCCTTTTTTATTAAAACCCTACGCATTTTCTGTGTTTCATCGTTGATGTGAAAGTCCAAGGGATAGAGTAGAGCTGAAGTAGTGCATCGGAATCCAATTGTGATATCCTAGGAAACGCTCGGCATTGTTCATTTTGTATTAAGTCCCGACGGAATTTCTGTGTTTCACCGTCAATGTGAAGGTGCAAGGGATAGAGTAAAGCTGCAGCAGTGCATCGGAATGTAATACTGATCTCCCAGTAGACGCTCAAAGCAAACCACATCCAATGAGAAGATTTACTCTTATTGTTCTTAAGTCGGCATTGCGCTTTTTGCATTATAACCCGGCGGTATTTCTGTTTTTCATAGACAATGTGAAAGTCCATGGGATAGAGTAAAGCTGCAGTAGTGCATCGGAATCTAATACTGATCTCACAGGAAACGCTCAAAGCACCCCACAAACAATGGGAAGTTTTACTCTTGTTGTACTTAAGTCGTTATTGCGCCTTTTTTATTAAATACCAACGCAATTTCTGTGTTTCATCGTCAATGTGAAGGTCCAAGGGAAGAGTAAAGCTGCAGTAGTGCATCGGAATTTAATACTCATCTCCCAGTAAACGCTAAAAAGAATCAGGAACATTTAGAAAATTTACTCTTCTTGTACTTAAGACGGCATTGTGTCTTTTGTATTACATCCCGACGCAATTTCTGTGTTTCATTGTAAATGTTAAGGTCCAAGTGATATACTAAAGCTGCAGTAGTGCGTCGGAAACTAATACTGATCTCCCAGGAAACGCACAATCAAACTACGAAAAATGAGAAGATTTACTCTTCTTCTACTTCTGTTGGCGTTGTGCCTATTGTATTCTATCCCGACGCAATTTCTGTAATTCATCGTCAATGTGAAGGTCCAAGGGATAGAGTAAGGCTGCAGTAGTGCATCGGAATCTAATAGAGATATCCTAGGAAACGCTCAAAGCAAACCACAAACAATTAGAAGAGTTACTCTTCATGTACATAAGTTACAATTGTGCCATTTGCAGTAAATCTCACGCAATTTCTGTGTTTCATCGTCAATGTGAAGGTCCAAGGGATACAGTAACGCTGCAGTAGTGCATCGGAATCTAATACTGATTTCCCAGGAAACGCTCAAAGCAAACCACATACAATGAGAAGATTTACTCTTCTTGTACTTATGTCGGCATTTTGCATTTTGCTTTCAACCCCTACGGAATTTCTGTGTTTCATCGTCAATGTCAAGGTCCAAGGGATCGAGTAACGCTGCCTTAGTGCATGGCAATCTAGTACCGATCTCCCAGGAAACGCTCAAAGCAAATCACAAACAGTGAGAAGAATTACTGTTCTTGTACATAAGTCGGCATTGTGCCTTTTGTATTAAATCCCGACGCAACTTCTGTGTTTCATCGTCAATGTGAAGGTCCAAGGGATGGAGTAAGGCTGCAGTAGTGAATCGGAATCTAATACTGATCCGTCAGGAAACGCTCAAAGCAAACCACAAACAATGAAAAGATATACTCCTCTTGTACTTGAGTCGGCATTGTGCCCTTTGTATTAAGTCCCGACGGAATTTCTGTGTTTCCTCGTCAATGTGAAGGTCCAAGGGATAGTATAAAGCTGCAGCAGGGCATCGGAATCTAATACTGATCTCACAGGAAACGCTCTAAGCAAACCAAAAACAAAAAGAAGACTTACTCTTCTTGTACTTTAGTCGGCATTTGCCTTCTGCTTTAAACCCCTACGCAATTTCTGTGTTTCATCGTCAATTTGAATGTCCAAGGGATAGAGTAAAGCTGCAGTAGTGCATCGGAATCTAATCCAAATCTCCCAGGAAACGCTCAAAGCAAACAACGAAAACTGAGAAGATTTACTCTTCTTGTACTTAAGTCGGCATTGTGCCTTTTGTATTAAATCCCGACACAATTTCTGTGTTTCATCGTCAATGTAAAAGTCCAATGGATAGAGTAAAGCTGCGGTAGTGTATCGGAATATAATACTGATCTAACAGGAAACGCTCAAAGCAACCCACAAACAATGAGATGATTTACTCTTCTTGTACATAAGTCGGCATTGTGCCTTTTGTATTAAATCCCGACGCAATTTCTGCGTTTCATCGTTAATGTGAAAGTCCAAGGGATAGAGTAAAGCTGCAGTAGTGCATCGGAATCTAATACTGAACTCCCAGGAAACGCTCAGACAAACCACAAACAATGAAATGATTTACTCTTGTTGTACTAAGGTCGGCAATGTGCCTTTTGCATTAAACCAGGACGCAATTTCTGTGTTTCATCGTCAAAGCTGCATAGAGTAAAGCTGCAATAGTGCATCGGAATCTAATAGTGATATCCCAGGAAACGCTCAAAGCAAACCACAAACAATTAGAAGGGTCACTCTTCTTGTACGTAAGTCATCATTTTGCCTTATCCATTCAATCCCTACGAAATTTCTGTGTTTCATCGTCAATGTGAAGGTCCAAGGGATACAGTAACGCTGCAGTAGTGCATCGGAATCTAATACTGATCTCCCAGGAAACGCTCAAATCAAACCACAAACAATGAGAAGATTTACTCTTCTTGTACTTAAGTCGGCATTGTGCCTTTTGTATTAAATCCCGACGCAATTTCGGTGTTACATCGTCAATGTGATGGTCCAAGGTATAGAGTAAAGGTTCAGTTGTGCATCATAATATACTACTGAACTCACAGGAAACGCTCAAAACAAACCACAAACAATGATAAGATTTACTCTTTTTGTACTTAAGTCTCCATTGTGCCTTTTGTATTAAGTCCCGACGCAATTTCTGTGTTTCATCGTCAACGTGAAGGTCCAAGGGATTGAGTAAAGCTGCAGTAGTGCATCAGAATCTAAACTGATCTCCCTGGAAACGCTCAAACAAACCACGAACAATGAGAAGATTTACTCCTCTTGTACTTAAGTCGGCATTGTGCCTTTTGCTTTAAATCCCGACCCAATACCTCAGTTACATCTCAATGTGAAGGTCCAAGGAATAGAGTAAAGCTTCAGTAGTGAATCGGAATCTTATACTGAACTCCCAGGAGACGCTCAAACAAACCACAAACAATGAAAAGATTTACTCTTGTTGAACTAAGGCCGGTATTGTGACTTTTGCATTAAACCCAGACGCAATTTCTGTGTTTCATCGTCAATGTGGAGGTCCAAGGGATACTGTAACACTGCAGTAGCGCATCGGAATCTAATACTGATTTTCCTGGAATCGCTCAAAGCAAACCACAAACAATGAGAAAATATACTTTTCTTGTCCTTAAGTCGTCATTGTGCCTTTTGTATTATATCCCGGCGATATTTCTGTTTTTCATCATCAATGTGAAGGTCAAAGAGATAGAGTAAAGCTGTAGTAGTGCATCGGATTCTAATATTGATCTCCCAGGAAACGCTCAAAGCAAACCAGAGAAAAATAAGATTTACCCTTCTTGTACGTAAGTCGGCATTGTGCCTTTTGTATTTAATCCCGACGCAATTTCGGTGTTTCATCGTCAATGTGGAGGTCCAAGGGATAGAGAAAAGCTGCAGTAGTGCATCGGAATCTAATACTCATCTCCCAGTAAAGGCTAAAAAGAACCAGAAACATTGAGCAAATTTACTCATCTTGTACTTAAGTCGGCAGTGTGCCTTTTGTATTAAATCCCGACGCAATTTCTGTGTTTCATCGTCAGTGTGAAGGTCCAAGGGATAGAGTAAAGCTGCAGTTGTGCATCGGAATCTAATACTGATATCCCAGGAGACGCTCAAACAAACCACGAACAATGAGAAGATTTACTCTTCTTGCACTTAAGTCGGCATTGTGCATATTGTACTAAATCCCGACGCAATTTCTGTGTTTCATGGTCAATATGATGGTCCAAGGGATACTGTAACGCTGCGGTAGTGCATCGGAATCTAATACTGATCTCTCAGGAATCGCTCAAAGCAAACCACAAACAATGAGGAAATTTACTCTTCTTGTCATTAAGT